>NC_137214.1:18719820-19222320 GCF_949987685.1 Ammodytes marinus | reverse complement strand
CTCCTCGCAGGAAAAGATAACATAAAAAAAATATGTAATTCTTGTCCTGAAAACACTGGCAACTCTCCGTCATCTGGTGTAAATCACATGTTTTAAAAGTAAAGAAAGATGTAACGCCGCGTGATCTCGAATGCAGAGCCAGCCATGTTGTGATGCTGATGACCGATGACGGATGATGTGGACATTCATTAAATGATGCTGTTGAGGTGCCCTTAAGCAATCTGTTCAGCATTGTGAGCCTCATGAAAGATACTGTATGAAGCATTCGTTTTAAGCCCATCTCAACATTGTAATGACTCCGTCCATGTCCATCAACACAGCTGTAGCAACAGAGATTACTTTGGCACACAACAAAGAGCCTCATCTTCCTGTCCGTTTGAGCGATGTGCATTGGGTGAAAATAATAATGTATTTTCTCAAGGAAGGTTTTGTTGGTCAGATAACCGCAAGGTCAAAACTTCAGATGTTGTGTAATAACAATGGATCTGTGTAGAGTGTAAAGGTCAAAGTGGTCTATTGAATCCACTAAGAATTTATATCGATCCATGCAGGTCTACAGAGCTTTTAGCCCTTTTAGCTTATTATTTTAGTTTTATGGGACAGTAGTAGGAATTTCTTTAAATTACATAAACTGGAACTGGATAAAATGGATCGTGATTAAATCATCTACCTGTGTGCATCTCCATAAACTAGTTTCTGTATGAAGGGGATGGGGATATATTTGCCCAATATATTCAAGAGAATGTGAGAATATAAAAATAAGCTCTAGTAAAATTGATCACACTCATTTTTTAAAGCCACGAATACCAGCCTAGAGAGTTATTTGTTTTAATTGGAATGAACAACCTGAAGAAGCGTGTAGCTGTAAGTAGGTGAAAAATCACAGGAGCTGCGTTTAGCGGAAGAAAGTATGTGAATTTACTGAGAAGATTGGTTCTCTCTCCTTCTTATCAATACACTTTTCCAGTGAATTACACAGGACTCGACTCTGCCAAGGGTGTACCCTGTGAGCCTCAACTGTGTCGGTGACTTGTCTGCTGGAAAATTGTCATAAGGCTGCAGACAGCTGCGTTTACAATGTACTGTACATTGTACACACAGTTGGCCTCCAAACTCCAATAGAGACGTCAAGATGTGAACACATCTTTGCGTGCTGTAAAACCCAGGAGAGAAAGCATATTTCCCTGTGCGGGGAGGCAGGAATGAACCTATAAGATAGACAAAAGCAATGAGATCTATGTCAAATATTAATGAATTAAGCTTGCTAAGCAAATCTGGGGAACATATATAATGTTTGAAGGTATTCATAACCATCTCCCATAACTCAGTTTGATATGCATTTTGAAGGTGTAACAATAGTCCCTTTGCGACCTCAATGGTATATTGATAAGATGCTGAGGCTGGATGAACCAGTCAAACTGTTCAGATGCCCAAAGGCCAGAGACCATCGCTTACAAGTGAACCAGAGTCATGTTGTTCAGATCACATCAGAGGAATTGGACTGCGTTCAAACCAACGAAAAGTAATGTAAAGCAAGTACAATTTTTTGCCATGTTAGTTGGGTGTTCTCAGGGCCGCCGCTCCCTATACGCGGGGTAGGGCACCAAGTTCCTGGGGGACCCCCAAATTTTTTTTTATTAAAAAGGAAAAGAGGTGATCCGGGGGCCCCCAAAATTGTGTTTTTAAAAAAAAGTTCATGATAATCATTACATTACAAAAAGTATATAAATTAGTTATGAACGATGGTCGTTATTTTTTCTTAATTGTGTAACCTATCCAGGAGTGGATTACTGCACAGGCACACCGGGCACAGGCCCAGGGGCCCAAGGGCTCAGGGGGGCCCTTAGCCAGAGATACTGATAGTAACTTTTCATGTTGCATAGGGTCCAAAAAAGAATAGCCTAAATAAAAGGATACTCATTAAAATGTAACAAGATATAAATCATCATGGGCCCCCCTCAACTAGTAGGGTAGAAATACAAAAGCAAGTTAAAAACAACAGCATTAGTAGCTCTGTCTAAGGGGCTCCATGAGGGGCCTTTTTCACAAGTTAAGCTGTTCTTTCTGTTAGTAAATGCTGTCCGCAAAAACTCATCACGACAGCAAATGTGCCAAAAAGCAGTCGCAGAGATCTTGCAAGGGCAAAAAAATACCGCTCGCCCCCTACGAGCACGAGCAGCTTGGTGTGTTTTTTTTTTTGGGGGGGGGGGGGGCAATGGGGGGGGGGGGGGGGGCTCACTGACAATTTAAGCTTAGGGCACCCAAAAGCTTAGCAGCGGCCCTGGGTGTTCTGCTAACATTTATCAGTTATCAATTAGCATCATTGAGTTGAGGTTTATCTTAATAATGCATGTATTTGTTTATAAATCAAAGTTTTGTGTGTGCACCTAAAAGTAATTGCAATCCATCAGATTGAGAAACTTAAGACATGGTGGAACAAAATGGTTGTTCATTTTACTAAACAACACCGCAATTTTTCATCGATGCTGCAATTTACAGTAAGTTTAAGCCAACAATAGTATTCAATTTGCGTATTGTGCATGCTGATAATTCGCAAAATCTCTGTCTGTCATATGCTTATATGTAACTCTTATCTGTCTAGACTGGTTTTCCCCACCTCAGACCGGTCATTGTCACAATACAGAACATCTTAACATGTCAGCAGGAGTTCCCTAAATGGAGCTATCACATTCTTAAGTGTTGGACCACTGAAATGTGCCTTCTCATTTGTTCCAGTGAATGATATGCAGAATGATGCTGCAGAGTTGCTGTGCTCAGAGCTGCCAAATGAGGACGCATCCCAGGAACACAGAGACATCTGCTGTGTTGTAAAAATGTGGTTATTGCCCTCTTTTATGGTGCTGGATTTGCTTTTCAGAAGACATAAAGCGAGGAATATGAGGCTGACAATGTCAAGGGGAGGAGGAAGAAAGAAGGAGAGCAATATGATGGCACACAAGGCCATATTGTTGAAAATCCTAAGCCACAACACCTCGAAGGGATTTGACTTCATTCCCACTCTAAGTATCTCTTCTAAAAAAAGGCCTTGCAGATGCAATTTTGCACTCAGCATTTTTATTTGTCCCTGTTCTACTTCCATCTTACACCGCTGGCAACGTTAGTAACCACGGTAACATCCTCTCTTCCAGTGCCTGTCCTCAACTCGTATGTGAATGTTTGAATGATTACACTAAAACACAGAAGCCTTAATGGGGAAACAGTTCATTAAAGTAAGACTGAAGAGTGTTCTGAATTCAGACATGTTGACCTTGGAAAATGGCTTCTCCCAACTTTTCAAGTCTCTTACAAATTAAAAATGTTCAAATGTTCTGTGGGACGTAAAAACTGAACGCAGGGTTAAAAACTGAACCTCGTTTTGTTTTTCTCTCTGGGTGAAACCACCAAATGTAGTGAATATGAGGACATTCATTTGTGTCTGGCAGGCCCACAATTTTTGACAATGTCTCTATCACACAAATGGAAGTGATTTGGTGCCCAACTAAAAATGTTAATTAAGAAAGCAATATTTGTTGCTATGGCAACGCCATCATTTGGCTCCAGTCTCCGGCTGCAATTGGGCGCTTTAAACTTCCAACAGTTTTGTTTCTCTGTCTCCCCCTGTTTTACAGCCATCTGCTGTCATTGTGGAAGCAACAGTCCATGAAACACATGAACTCACCAGACACTGAGTATTTTTGTTCATGCTGTGTACATCAGGATAAGAAACGGAAACCATAAAGGAGATCCAGAAAAAGAAGAAATGAATGTATTAAGACAATGGAGAATGAATCAACCAAATAGTGGGAAGAAAACAACAACAACAAAAAACAGAAAACAAATTGTTTTTGGTTATGTCATCATCAGTCTACACAAAACAGGGATAGATCAGTTACCCCGAGGGTGAAACTCCACTCTATTATAAAAAAAGCTACATTTTCCTACAGTTGGCTAAAAAGGATGCAGAAGCAAAAACATATTTTATTCCTTGTAGAAAATAAATAAATAAAATGAAGCCAACAATAAATCAACATGCAACTTGACTGTCAACAGTTTGATCAAAGATTCTGATGTGATATGCTATATTTAATGTGGCTGGCTACAGAGGTGTGGTAAGCTCACTTATTTTCACCAGCACCCCCAGATTTAATTTTGATTCAAAATCCAGTGACTCTACAATGTGTAAAATGGCTGGAGAACAAAACAGAACACATTCCAAATTAAACTTAGGAATTTGCCAACCTTTACCATCAGGATGCCATTTCTCTCCTTCACTTAAAGTGCCCTGTCACACCATCTTAATGAGGCACATATTTGTTTTACTTTCCTTAATAAAGCAGATGATCAACAGTAACACGTCATCCCAACAGAACAACAAAAAAACACCTTTTCAGAAATCACCACAGTAGGAATGACTAAACATTGCTGCACTACAAATAACACTACAGTATTTAAATTAGCCAGTGTTCTGGTATTTGTTTATCCTGACTTGTCCTGAATAAACAAATATTGTTACACTTGGCTAAAATGAATGGATAAGAACCAACTTTTTAATAATTAAAAAGGCATGTCAATACAAGTTATGACAAGGCATGAAACGAAAATAAGTATTACTTCTTGTTATTTTCTTCTTTCGAAAACCCAAGCGAAAACTAAATTTCAAAAAATCCTTTGATACACAAATCGTCTGAAAATCAGATTCTAAAAACGACATTTGCGGAGCAAGCGCTTGTAGGTTAGCCATTAATGGATTTATTTAATTGCCCTGGTGCATCATCAGCAGCTCCTTTGCATTTTCTCCACATTTGTCTCATCACTTTTAGGAGCGCTAAACGCCACAGGATCTCATTAACTGCAAACTGTTAGGAACACTGTCATCTGACCTCAGCAACAGCAACATTTAGGATTGCTGGGACAAAATATACACACACAACGTTAAATCATTAGCACATTAGTTGGTGTTGTACGTGTTATGACTGTAAACAGATGTTAGCATCAGTAAGCCTGCAGCGGTGTGAAAACAGACCATGAAGCCAGTTAGAAACCACGTTTCACCGAGGAGACTACATCATATTCAACACGTCAGGGACATCCTTTTTGCGTCATCCCATCTCTGAATAATAAGCCGTGTCCATCACAGTTTGGCGTCTGAATGTTTGACACAGACACATTTTTTATCCAGGCCTATACTCATCACACTGACATACCCTCTCACGCTGACAGTGAATGGATTGAATGTGGGATACACAGTCCCTTTACTACAATTCATTTATATCACTGTTGCTCTAAGGTTCTTTCTCAAACTCTTCATCTTCATCTTCTCCTTTTTAATTATTAGAGATTGAATGGCTCACACCTGAATCTTCCTCAGCGCACTTAATGAACTAAGTGTCCCTTATATTTAGTATGGCTGTAACTCATCTTTAGCATCACCGTCCTTTATATTTTGTCCTTCATATTTCATATTTTATATCCGTGAATATATATTATATGAACTCAGTAAAGTGATGATGGCTCTTGCTTAGATTCACCTCATTGCGGTCAGAAAATGCTTCACCACATGTCATACCTAGTTTTTCTGTCTGTCTGTGCCTGCAGCATGTTTCTCTGTCTGTGTGTGGTGTGTGTGTGTGTGTGTGTGTGTGTGTGTGTGTGTGTGTGTGTGTGTGTGTGTGTGTGTGTGTGTGTGTGTGTGTGTGTGTGTGTGTGTGTGTGTGTGTGTGTGTGTGTGTGTGTGTGTGTGTGTGTGTTTGTGTGTGTTTGTGCTTGTGTGTAATTGCATGAAATATATAACACAGGGAAAGTGTCACCTCAGCTGGTGGACAGGAAAACTCTCTCCTTGTATTTGAGAGCTTAAATCTCGGCGTCTGGAGTGTATGAGGTGTAATACGTGAGTTAAGGCCTCAGAGTGTTAATGTAACCTTGTACAGGGTGATAGCTGGCTGATGACTTGGCTCGGGTTGAAGGCGAGGCTCCACGAGGCGCAGGCGCAGGCGCCGCTTCAGCCCTGCAGGGGGAAGAGCAGCAAGCGCGTATTAAGATGGTGTTTTTGGCGGCTGACCAGTTTCCCTCCAAACGCACACTCTCCCTCTGTCTCTCATGCTCACTCACACACACACACACACACACACACACACACACACACACACACACACACACACACACACACACACACACACACACACACACACACACACACACACACGCGCACACACACACACACACACACACACACACACACACACACACACACACACACACACTCACACGCACACACACACACACACACTCACACGCACACACACACAAGCAACACACTCACAAAGCGCCATAGGTGGCTCTTAATCATATTATCCCTGCGAATGGGGTAAGCAGCATGATGTCTTAAGTACTCTTCGGCGAGGTGTGTTGAAAGGATACAGACCGAATGTTATGCCCCACAGACACACACACACACACACACACACACACACACACACACACACACCTGCTTGCTCCAAACACAAATACGATCACAGATTGAAGCAGACACATATAAATGGAAAAACCATGGATGATAACATATAAAGAATACAAACACACAGACACAAATGCACTCACAGAAAGTGGAAGCTGATAGAAGACATTACGTTCAAGGTGCCCTCTTTCTACAGGAAAACTAAATACTGCAGAACCCTGCATTTGAAATTATAATATGCTGGTCTTCATACTAATCACTAGTAGTGCACATACATGCAGTTTTTTTGAAAAGGCCCCATTCTAATTATTGATAGGGATGTTTGTGGATTTTAAAGTAACAGGGCATTTTTGCTAGAAAATAAATGGGGCTGTTGAATTTTCTGTTACATACAATCATCTAAAATTGAGATATTCTGCACAATTATTTTTTATACTTTAGCACATACAAGTACAATACGTTTAATCTATTTACATTATTTGTATTATTGTTTAATAATTGAACATATTTTTATTAGAGTGTTATTGATACACCTCTAAGTGTAATATCATATCTGGTAGAAATCATTGCCAAAACTGCAATTATCCTTTAAAGAATGGAAAGATTTATTGGACCAGTGAGTAACATGTTATTGAGAAGGCAGCGGTTTTCCCCGACCACCAGATATTCAATCACACATACAAACAATGTAGGTGTTACATATTGTGCAATGTGCTGCAACTTTAAAGATTCCAGCAGACATCATGGAGAAGAACAGCAGAAATTCGATCATCACTTCAGGGAGAAAACTCAATAGTCAATTCACTACCTCAGCCTATTCCCCCCCAGTCGCCCCGTCCACACTGTGAAATCAATATGTAATTTATCTGCGTTAAAGCTGAGTTGCCTCTGGCTGGTTAGTGCATGTTGGTATGTGACACACACACACACACACACACACACATATACATACACATACACATACACATACACATACACATACACATACACATACACACACACACACACACACATACACACACACACACACACACTGTGACCTGTTTAGCAGTGCGATTCCCTGTAATCCTGGTCGGCAATAATGTGCCATGAGCCTCCAGGTAGGCTGAGCTACCTGAGCTTAGCCTTATTTTATTTTGTTGAGTATGATTGAGTTATTTTGAGAATTTTTTTTGTACACAAGCAATTTTTCCGCAAATCTAAATGTCATGCATTCCTCACAGTATTTCTGTAAAATTGTCAAAATCATACATAAAATATAAAGTAGCATCACCTGAAAGAATGATTCAGGGCAAACAGTCTAATGTTTCTAATTGCTGAGTTTTACAGGTATGGTGACAGGTCACTCAATCAGGATCCATAGAAATACCGTTTGTTTGGAGAGATATTAGAGCGATGGTGCTGCCTCATAGTCATGCGAGAAAGGCAGTTGGGTGTTTGGTGCCTTGCTCAAGAGCATCCAATCAGTGAGCCACAGTCCAGCAATGGTCCCATACTGGACTTGAACAGGTCTAGCCTGACCCTCCTCTTCCTTACTGTTTTTGCTAATAGCCACCAGAAAAAAACTCAATTAGACTGTGAATAGTTTTTTGATTGAAATCTCCAGAGAATAATGTGTCTGCATTAACTGCTAAATATTGTCACTATGGGCAACAACAATCACATGAAAATTCAATTCCACTCCTTGTGTAATTGGTTAATATAACTTTTAACTGTTTTTTGTTTGTTTATTATTTCAGTTTTTTTCTGAAATGATTAGCGTGTTGTGACTTCTGTTTGTGTGCAGAGGAAAGCTTGCGCCCACCAGCTACTTCCAATTTGACAAAGTTTTAAATCTAAAATTAGAACTCTCTGTTAATATAAATTTCTTAACTCTAATGGTTACTTTTCCGGATGACAAAACAGAAACACCCCCTGACATATAAATGGTAGCTGCCAGGCAGCCTGACTCTATCAAGCTGTTTGTTGTGACTGCATTATGTGAGGAACCCATCTCACCTCAGCATTGGGCTGGGCTGCGTGGTGTGTGCCATGGCGACCCGCCGGGCAGTCTGTGATTGATCGCACCGTCGCTAGGAGGATTACTATGCCATGATGCAGAGGCAAATTAATCATTCTGACACTGTGGCTGACATGTAATTTCTCCCAAGCATGTTAGCAGGGTGAAACCTTCAGCAGATAGGAGGCACACATACCAGCCGTGTTTACCCTGTGGAATTCTATTCAGACCTTAGTCATTTACATAAAGTACTTCCAAAATTAAATATTACTGTATTGAAAGAGATTTTTTTCATAGGTATGCTTCCCATGCTTTACCGCTGCCATGAGACTAATTTGTAATCCGTGCAAGAGATACAGCTTCATTTGCTTCTACTCTTTTGAAATGGATGGAAGCAGAATAACTAGATTTGTTTGTGCATGTTAGAGGAGCAGATACAATATGGGCTACAGCATGGAAATTGATTCCGTGAACAAATCAGTTGCCTTCTTCAATGCTTGGTTGGAGATAGAAAATATGAGTTTGGTGCCCTGGTTGTGGCAACAATATTAAGTTATCTGAAATATACAACTTGATAATATGTGAAACCAAATCGCTAGCAGCTGCTTGTGTTAACAATGGGAATAGCCTCCCATATCACAGTCAGGTTTATTAAATTCAATTATTTTGTGACTGCACCCAAAATATGTAAGTTTCCTAGGTGACCTTTTGACTTGGGGACTCTAAACCAATCGAGGACATTCCATAACATACACTTGTTTTACATGGTAAAAAGTGTCTCTTGCTGATAAATGCTGACAGGGCCATAGGGCATGTTTAAGAGTCAAACATGATTGTTCTTGTGTCTGTCATATTCCAGAGGACTGCTTGTAGGGGCTGATGATGGATAGTAGTTGGTCTTCATCCTCTTAATCTTTATCCTGATCTGTAACACAGGCAATGATATTGGTCGCATCAAGGATTTTTTTGTTAATGCATCTGCACAATTTGAAAAAGTGTCCTGATATTATTACGGAGGTGGAGATTGATTGACATCCATCTCTGCACAAATAAACCAAGCAGCTATGCATAGAATATAAGCCTGTAAATTAACTTGAAATGTACTTGCTGTGAAGAAAGTCAGTAGTATCCCTTAGTACAAAATAAAAACAAGATACAGCGGCATCTGAGAAATCCTTTATATAATAAATAGTCCCTGCAGTATGATGAAGAGTCCCTTGCTTTCACCAGCCTGTCACATAGTTCCTAATACAGGCCAACAAGGCCAAAGGGCCAAGTTCAGACAAATCCAAACCTATTTCAGTTCTTGTCAGTAAGATTGGAGACTGCTTGTATGGGTTACTATTGTGCCTCTGTGTGGCTAGTTTGCTCTCGAGCAATAGAACACTGTCTTTTTCTCTGAGATTTGTGTGCTCTTGTACTTTAGTTAGTCTTCTTGTACAATGAAGACAGCACAGTGAGGGTTGGCCCTGGGAGACAGCAGTAGACAGTAAGGCAAAGAGAAGGTGGAAAATAGAGAATGGCACTGAGAGTTGAGGTTTTTATGCGGTAGGTATGCGACAACGTGGATAACCCTTGGGTAAAGGGATAATATAGAAAATCCTTGACAATCTGTCTACACAGATTTGTGTCCATGGTCCATGGAAGTTGGTGAGTGGAGACTTGCAAGTAGAACAAGTTTGTGTGAAGCCAACACATTAAGTAACATCCAGTCAAACAGAGAAGTCAGGAAACGAATCAAATGCCATTGAGCCCTCACCCAACCAAAGAGCTATTAACCTTCTACCTAACAGCTGATCTGGCACCAAAACAATCAACCTGCTACAAAACCCAACCAACCCAATAGAACAAGCACCCAGCCTGTCACCAAGCTGACTAATCACAACAATCCTGATAAGCATGCCAAGCAAGGAACCTGGAACTTGCCAATTAACAACCCAGCCAGTCAGCAAACCAATGCTCCACTCTGAAGCATCAGCCCACTTGATTGCTGTTGCATAAAGGACCTTCTCTTTAATTGTTCTAGTTCAGCAAAGAGTTTTGATTGAAAACACCAGATGCAAAGGCCCTGGTTCTAAAATTAAAAAAATAATAATTAGGTTGTTTTTCATTTAAGTTTATGTATCTATATTTTTCTCCAGAGACCTGCAGTAAAAAACATGTTTCATTCGGCCTCCACAGTTAAAATTGAAACACTAAAAGGATTTACTGGTTAGATTTTTAAGATCGCCAGAAGTGTCCCAAACTATATCAATGTCAAGCCCCCCCATTTTTACGAGAGCCAACCAAGGAAGAAGAAAAAAACAGGACAGTAAAATAAATAGGGAAAAGGTGACATTTAAGAAAGAGGATATGATGGACAATGCAAGGGCATGGAAAAGGAGAGTAAAAGTAAGCTAAGAGGCAAGGTTCAGCGCTAAATAGTAAATACAATGTCTTACAAATAAATCTCTCTCTGTAGTCCCTGTTCTCTACACACACATATTCAATCATCCCTTCTTTTAAGTTAATTCTTCTTGAACTGATTCATAGATTCAAATTATGAACACACATACAGGGAGAGATGCACCCACACCCTCAAAATAGGCGTTTTCAGTCAAACGTACACACTTAGACACAGCATGTTATATGGTGTGTATATGAGTGTGTTATTGCAGTAACAGGTACGGAAAATTATTCAGAAACGTATACACTAAGGCTAAACATGCAAATCTAAAAACCAGGCAGTGAGGATATGAGACAATCAGGTCAACATAAACAGAGCTGGTATGAAGAGTCAGGCAAAAAACAAGTCGGCCTCTTCAGAGATTAGGTTGGTGGAATACAGTCCTGAAAACAATGTCAGTTTAGCAACATAGACAATCTAAAGCCCCTATCTCACAGGGCTGCGACAGAGTGTGACAAGTTGGAGACAAAAAATGGCGAGAAAATATGCGAATTAGGGACAATTTTCACTTGCAGTCTCACTGAGTTGGTTCTTCACGACACGTTTGCGAATGTCTTGGCCAAAACTTGCCGGGAGCTCGCATTAATGTCTTGCCAACGTCTGGCG
The DNA here is from genome assembly GCF_949987685.1 of Ammodytes marinus. Classification (NCBI taxonomy): domain Eukaryota; kingdom Metazoa; phylum Chordata; class Actinopteri; order Uranoscopiformes; family Ammodytidae; genus Ammodytes; species Ammodytes marinus. The sequence goes on along the minus strand of NC_137214.1, from coordinate 19,210,815 downwards.
AGCGTCGAACGAACGGAATGTCAGTCGCATTTTTTGTCTCAAATCAGTTGCAACTTTGTTTCATAATGTAGCCTGACCCTTGCAAAGTTGTCTCACACTTCTCGCACTTTCTGACTCGCAGAGACTAAATTGAGCAGGGTTTGCGACGCGTGCGCGACACCTGCGACCACTCTGAGACTATTTTGAGAGTAGATTTGTTGCACAATTTTTTTTAACATGTTCAAAATTCAAGCGAAGAAATTGAGACCCCCGCAAACCTTTCAAGACAGTTTAGAGACTCCCTCGCGAATGCAGTCTCCAACGTGTCGCAAACAGTCGCAGCCCAGTGAGATAGGGGAATTCTAGAGAGATTCAAGCAACAAAGTAGAAACACACACAGACCCAGGTCCAGGCACAGGTTTAAGCCATGGCTCAGGCAGACAGACCAATGTTCAGGTTAAGACACAGACATAAGGTTTAAGATAAAACAGATAGTCTGGACCAGAGGATTATTGTGAAGCAGGATTTGGGATTTGCTAGGTAACTTCACAATGTGAAAATGGTTCCCTTTTTGCATGGGTGCATCGCCATGGTAGCTTCTGTGGCTGCTCCATATCAGGTTGTGTTCAAGATAACAGATCAACATGAATAAAAGAACCGACGGTTATTTCTCTTAGCAAACAACAACAGCTGGGATTTTACCTTTGTAGGTGGACAGAAAGATTTTCCAAGACAGGATTATTCTACAAACTCAGCTAGTTTTCGTTTTGCAACCGGTAGACCTACTCATGATCAGCAACCCTATATGACAGTCCAGCAGGCGCGGCTGGCCTATAGAGGGCGCTGGGGCGCCGCCCCCCTCCTCCGACCCCAAACAAAATAAAAAATAAAATTATTATTTTTTTATTAATTTGAGGCAACTAAACTATTTAATTTTACTTAAGAATGCAAACTGAATTTATATTATGGCACTGTATTTACATTTCATGGCGAAATTCAAGCTCGAAACTGACTAATTTGACTTCTACGGGCGCCAGTTCACGGCGCCCCAAACCCTCGTTCACTCAGAGTGGCCCTATCAATTTCTATTACCATTCAGTTTTAACGGAGGGTTTGGGGCGCTAGGCATTGGCGCCCTGTAACTGGTTACCTGGCAACAAAAACAACAACATTCGGATCTACTACCGGTTGCTCGCGGAGTCGCGTGCAGTGTTGCCAACTTAGTGATTTTGTCGCTATATTTAGTGACTTTTCTACCCCCCTGGCGACTTTTTTTTCAAAACAGCGACAAGCGACAAATCTAGCTTTTTTCTGGTGTTATTTGGGACTTTTTCGCCAAGGCAAGTATCACTTTTAACTGTTCTCAACAAGCAGCGGGAGACTCCCCGGCCCCTCCCCGTCACAGAGCACTGATAGGCGGCGGCCCGGTCCTTTTCGCACCAGTCCCTCTCAGCTGCGGTCAGAGCAGGAGACACACACCGCTCTGCTCATGTTCCGTTAGCATCCCTATTAGCAGTTGTAGTAGCAGCTTCCCCCCCTCTTCTACAGTCTATGAGTAGTGCAACTCAAAATATTATGCAGTGCTTTTTTAAACTTTGAGCATGTATGATATGATTACTGCTAGACTTACCATTATCACGCAGACGTGTGTAGCCATGTTGTTGTGGTGTTTTATCCCTGTATACTAATAATCTGTCTTGTTACTGTGTTGTATTTTTGTGACCTGCCAAGGGACTACAGATGCAAATTAGCTTAAAGCTATAATCTGGTATAGTGCATCAAATGGCAACATTTATGTTCTAACTGTACATTGTCCCTTTTAAATAAAGATTTTAAATTAAATTAATCACGTTGTTTATGCGATTGTCACGTTCATAACACACTAGAACCTCACCTATTGCCTAAGTTTGCATCATGCTTTTAGTGTGCATATTGTATATAGTTCTCTGCAAACCTATGTTGGCATCCTGCTTTTAGTGTGCATATTGTATATTTAGTTCTCTGCAAACCTATGGTGGTGTGACGCACACAAGACATATGGTCACAATTTGTGTTTATGTATTAATTTTATCAGTGATCATAATCACTTGTTTCCCAGCACTTGCTGATGATTTAAATTTCAACTTTTATTATCTCTTATTCAGTCTTTGAAGGCTTGTACTTCTGGGTGTGATACCGATTAACGCCAGAGAGAGAGAGAGAGAGAGAGAGAATGTTAACTTGTGTATAATTCTCAATTGTTATTTGCACTTTTAATCTTGCTGAATTCTACAAGGCAAATAAATTAAGTTAAAACCTAGTTCCCCTGCCCCATTTGTCTTTGTAAGGAAATGTTCTATTTTGTCTTTATTATTTTGTCAGAATGCACCAGAATGCTAGCCTGGCATTCCCAGACCTGCCACTAGGCGCTGGCAAATTAAATTTGCTGCGCGTGTTGGTCTGGAGACGCTCCGTTGAAGCTTATCAAGACTACCAGAAATCTGGTATAACGTTTCAATTGGTTCTATCTAATATGGGCGCGCCAGAGCCCTTTATATGGTGCTCTGGGGAGGACGTAACCGGATGACGACAGTGACGTGCATGCGACGTCGAAGCTGTGATAGTAAACATCAAAGATGGCTGCGGATATGTTGTGTGAGTTTGAGACTGCTTTGGCCTCGACCCTTAACGAATTGGAAGACGGGACTCATAGCTTTCACTAGCAAGTAAGTGGAATGTTCTGTTTTGCCGACCGACAACGGCAAACGTTTAATTGAACAGTTTAACAGCTGTTCGCTAAACGAACGGGGCTTACGTCACTTGTGCATCGCTCTGATTGGTTGTAGTGCTATCCAACTGCGTGCAGTGGCATTTGAAATGCACGAGTAGGAGCCGCCCCTAGAGTTGGAAATTACTATTGATCGTCGCCAGACCCTCTATCGTTCAAGATATCAGGGTCAGGATTTCCAGGCTACCAGAATGCTTAATTTGTATGTGAAAAACACAAAAAAATCTTCTGGGGGAGGATCCCCCCAGACCCCCCTACATGGTTTTGGTTTATAAAATGTCAGCCCCACCTAAAAGAAAATTCACCAGCCGCCACTGCAGTCCAGTGTATATGATAGGTTGCTTTCACTGTTATCACTTCACACAATGGTGAGTAACAGCATTGTCTGCCCATCGACTTTTAAGAAAGCATATATAAAATAAGTAAGGGGACGCCCTTAGCTCAGTTAGTAGGGCGTCCCCCCCCCCTCCTCCCCCCCGGGCCGGGCCCAGCAGCAGACCAGGGTTCGGTCGGTCTCTGCATGTCACTCCCCTCTCTGCCCCATTTCACCTCTTTCTCTCTGCACTATCAATAAAGCATAAAAATGCCCAAAAAATATCTTGGCTCAGACAATCTCAAGATAAATGAAAAACAACCTGATTCCAAATATACAAAAGGTTTTCAGATTTATCTAATGATCTATTTTTTTTACCGGTTCAGCGTGGAATAATTATTCTGAATAGCAGCATAACAAAGAGAGCTGACGACCTTCCTCATTAATGTTGCCTTCAGGAAATGTACTGCTCGACCCTTTCTATACACCAAATTCACGTTATTGGCAGTGAGAAAACTGCAGTTAAACTCTGTTTGGCAGGCTGTTTCACACAACACCTGGAACCAATCTCAATAGTTAGAGCAATAAACTATGGCAGATATGCAGTTCAATAGTTGCACTTAAAAAGATTTTAACTAACGTAGCATATACAGTACCTGCTCACCAGGGCTCACAGGTAAGACATGTTTAGCAATTTCATGAACAGATGCCCTGGAAAATTATCCTAAATATGACAGATGATCCCTGTTCCTGCTTCCGTGCTTGCTCTTGCTGAGGGAGGTTCTGTGTAAGCATATGTATAAGGTTATCTGCACCTGCAGGCTTTGTTGAGTCGTAGTAGAAACTCTGGCAAACAAAGATGATAACAAACACAATATACAATACTGTGGAAGTGTAAAAATCCCAACCACTAGCTAATAGCATAAAACTAGTAAATGATAGCTCAATGCTAAAGCTAAGCTTTGGGGAAATCCCTTTATGTATGTCCCTGTCACAAAATGACTGTCATCATCATCATCATCATCATCTTCAGCTTCCCTGTTCGCTCGAGTCAGCAGGTGTTCCAAAAGGATCAGATATACACTCAATCAAAGTTGTATTTGCAAGTGGGAAATGTCATACTTTAAAGTGTGGTTGTTGAAACGGTGATTCCCTTCAAGAACAGTGGTTGACTTTTTTGTTTTAAGCACCCTTTTCTTCTAAGGACCTCCCCCCCAGACACACACACACACACACACACACACACACACACACACACACACACACACACACACACACACACACACACACACACACACACACACACACACACACACACACACACACACACACACACACACACACACAATGGTACTAATTCAATACTCTTTCCCAAGAAATATACTTGAAAAAGAAGCATGAGAAAGTTCAAGAGCGGTAATCAAACACTTTCAAAGTAGTTAGACGAGTAGTTCCTTATCTCATCTGATTGTTGTATTTCACTCAAATTATCTTCATCTTGCTGTCTTTCTCTGTCTCTGTGATACATCAGCATCCCTGAGAGAGGCAGCAGAGCCCCCAAAGTAATTTATAGATGCATGGAGTCCTTCATGCAAGCACTGAGTACATATTCCCCTCATAAACAGACCACCATTAGCATACTGCTAGGGCATATATTCAATTTTATTCAAATCTTACCTTGGCTACACGGACAGCAGCTGAATTGCAAATGAGCACATAAAGTCATGCAGTCTTGCACACATACACAGCACACACAAGTGCATGAAACAGAGATATGTACATGCATGTATGCATAAAGTGTTCATTCAGCCAGGACAACCCACACACAAATGCAAACATGCACAAAAAGACAGACACACACACACAAACACACACTCACACAAACACCAATCAATAAGTAATTACACTACCAGAAGATTTAAATTTTAGCATGAGAACATAATTCAATCACGCCTTTGTAATATACTACCTGGTTTGTTTACAAATGTGAAGCCTCGCGAAAATCGTTGAGGAACATGACTTGCATGACAAAATGTCTGCTGTTGAAGGGATAATGGATAAATATCACAAAGAGTTGAGGATCATCACAGTCTGCTGGGCTCAATCGGATTTCCGACTAAAATCCAATCTCCATCTTTTAAAGGCTCCTTTGTCCCTTAAATGCCTCATTGCATGAGAGATTCAGGGCACTATAGTGTAGGCAGAAGTAAAAGTGTTGGTGGGAACAGAGAAAAATAGGTGTACTGTATGTCCAAAAATGCATATGTTAACTTAAAGCCCTTACAACTATACTATAATTACCTGAAAACATAAAGTTGATATGCTATTAGAAGTAATGTTACAGGCACACAATGTTAACAGTGTCGGGTAGCCTGGCAAGGTGGTTGCATACACAAACATAGCATCTACCTGTCTGTAATACACAATACAGACATTATTGCATTTGGTGTTACAAAATGCAATAATGTCATTATAGTCCAACATTTCAGACGAAGGAGAGAAGGGACAAGGAGTTCAGCCTGTCTGTCATCATTGATGCCGTTTTTTCCCGACTTACAGGTGAAAATAGTACAGTAACAGTGAAGTTTATACTGTTAAAATACTCTCTTTTGGAGAAAAAAACACTGCCATATGTCGAGTACCTCCACGAGTGAGGGAAAGGTTATGCCCGCCGTCGCCTCTCTCTTTAGCGAACAACCACTTCATGTTTCACAACATAATCATTCATTTGCTTTTCTGGCTGCATGGCTTGAATTATTGTACGTTCACCATTTTCTCTTTTTTAGCTTTGTATTTGGTCTCCACCTACTCCTGTGGGAACTATCTGGCTACTTAGCTGCTAAATACTCCACTATGTCCAACAGACTAGACTCTGTGTCTGTCTTCTGTTTGTGCTGAGCACTCTGTGTACAGTGGATTTTTGGAGCTTTTGCAGTGCCTGCTGCAAACAAAACAATGGCAAGAGAGTGGTGGGGATAAACCACAAAAGTAAAGTTATGTGCCAGACGGATAAAGAATTAACTGACACTCATAATAAAGCCCCATAAAACCTGGAGGAGCTTCATTATCATCAGTTTAGGTACGTATAATGTTTAGTTACATGGAACATGTGAAACAAAGTACACCTAAAACACCCAACAGTTATGCTGGGTGTGTTCAATGGACTCCCAACTTGGTTATAACTTTGCTTTAGTCAACCAGAAGAGGGTCATTGAAGCACATCACATTAGTATGGACATGAAGCACGAGAGGAGGATCGACAGTAATACTTTACAATCCCCCCCCCCCCCCCCTCGTCCTCTACATGTGTGATTCTAAAAGAAGTGGAAAATGAAATGTGTCTGACTGAAAGGCAGACTAATTGACTGCTTGCTGAGCTTCCTTTTCTGGCTGCAGGCTGGTTGGTTGTGTAATTCCTGTCCTAGTCAAAGATGATGAACAGAGTATCGACACAAGAGTCTGACTTGTCAATGATCACAGCATAGAGCAATTTAACAAACCTGCCTCACAAAGAAAACTGATGTGTCCGTCTGAAGCGTACGTTCCCCCTCTCTCTCTCTCTCTCTCTCTCTCTCTCTCTCTCTCTCTCTCTCTCTCTCTCTCTCTCTCTCTCTCTCTCTCTCTCTCTCTCTCTCTCTCTCTCTCTCTCAAGCCTATTTGATCAGTTTCTGTGTTCTGGCGCCCCATAGTCAAGTTTGTCTGAAAATTTGCTTAATTGACAGTCTAATCTGCAATAGAGTGATTTTATTAAACAGTAGATGGTAACACTAGGTACAATGTTTTTCAACTCCTAGATCATGAATTATAAAAGACACTATGCTACAGAGCAACGTGCTAAAAATTAAAAATTTACCCAGGTGAGGGGTGGAAGACAATCAATAAGTATGTATAACATTTGCACTTCAAGTAAATAGATAAACCTTGAAGCCTACATTTTTATCTTACAGATTGCAGGATCCCTTAAATAAAGTGCATGTCTTGTTTGTGGCTTGAATTCTAATTACTCAGTTCTGCTTATTTATTCTAAAAAGTTAAATATTGCATTTCTTTAAACTTAATAATTGCAGCTTAGTTTACCCTAACAGCCTTGGAACATAACAGCCCCATTTCTACCAACAACCATAAAAGATTATCTCCCCATGTGCATGCTTCAACCTCGTGGGCCCATTGAGTGTGGGGTCACATCCAGCAGGACGAAAACAGAGCAAATTGCTGAAATATGTACATGTTGGAAAGTGCTAGCGGATGCCCCAGGTTGGCTGCAGATGAGCCGTTGGGCCCCCCGTATTGGCTGCCAGGCAGGTTTAGGAGTTAACGAGAGGTTAAAAACATGATATTGGGACCATCTTGCATTGCTTTTCCCAGCAGACCTGCCTTATGCTACAAAGTCTCGTCCGGCCTCTTTGACCCTGGACACACAGACCTCCGCTCTGTTTTCAGTTTCACAAACCTACAGTTGCAGTCAACCTCCACCTTGTGTTTTTCACCATCAAAACTGCTGAAGATGGGCAAAAATGATTCATCTTAAACAACAATTAAGTTTTTCCCCAAATAGTTGCCGTGTAGCATATTGTAGCATATTGGCTAGCAGCATATCATATTTTCTATGACCCTTGTTACATTAAATGTCTCGGATATGAAGTGTTGGCAGCCTGTTAAAGCAGCTTATCTTATCATTTGCACACTCCTTTATTCATATTTTAACCAATGTATCTCTTTAATCATCCATTGACTAACACATTCATTCACTCATGAATTGCCTCTCAATGACTCAATGACTCAGTGTATTCACTTTAATTCATTCATTCCTTAGATTAAATATGATCATCAAACATGTCAATGAGCTAATAAAATACAATCTCTAGCTTGTTTACTTAATTGTAGATGCGTTATTTTATAAATCCACACATTCATTCATGTATTGACTCATTTGGTAGCTCATTCAGTTCCTAGCACATTCACTCACCGTTTTGAAACGTTTATTCCTTTATTTACTCACTTCCTCATCCTCTTGTTAATACTTCCATCCCTGTAGCAGACAGTTGCTGTCATTGTTTTCTGCTCCGTTTACACTCTCAGACAGCTAAACAGACTGGCGGCAAAGCCCCATCAGTTACCATGTGTACAGTATGCATGTGCACTCAATAAACCGTGTGTGTGTGTGTGTGTGTGTGTGTGTGTGTGTGTGTGTGTGTGTGTGTGTGTGTGTGTGTGCGTGTGTGTGCGTGTGTGTGCGTGCGTGTGTGTGTGTGTGTGTGAGAGAGAGAAAGAGAGAGTGTGTGTTAGACAGTGAGCAGTGTACCAACAACAGCTTGCCTCGTCTTTCGTCCATGATGGGATAATGAAGAAAATGGAGCGAACCAAGACCCACTTCTGGGTCTGTTTACACAGACAGAATCATTCCGCCATCTCATGGGAGCCTCATTGTTACATTTCTTTAACAGTTAAATTATTACTTAGAGCCAAATTGAAGATGCTTCATTTAACCACCAACATTGAGCAACACAATGTCAGAGCCAGCACATAACTAACTGAACCCAATCAGTGAACATTTGAAACATTGGTTTGAAATGTGGTTCATAAATTAAACTTGCTCTGCCCTACAGGAAAACAATCAAACAAAAATAGGCCTTATTAAATTTAGATTAAGTTAAATAAAAAAAATCCATCTAATTTGGAAAAGAAAATTTTTCTTCTGTTGAGTGTTGTTGTTTCATACCAAATAAGGTCAATCCCATTTTGAACCTTGAAAGAGACTATATTTCATTTGAAGTCACTGTCCTCTCTTCCTTTCTTTCCCTTTCTTCCATAGTTTGATCTCTTCTTCCCCTCTTTCCATACTCTCTTTTCTCTACCAGATGTTTCTCTATTAGTCTGTATTCTTTCTTTTCCCCCTCTGTTTATAAATGATGTCCTTAATCTCTGTTGTGTTATCTTTCCTCTTCAGGCTTCAACTGAAGTAAATAGGAACCAGAGCAAATGTCAAAAAAGTGTATTGTATCCATACCTTGGGTTTTGTTGCTAGCTCAAATGGCACCTTTGTTATTCTTAGTAAAGAGACGCACAGTGAAAATCATTACAGCGCCCTCTCAGCACATGTACAGCTGGGCGTTTGGAGATAAAGGAAAAAAATCAGGTAAGCTTTGTTGTCATTGTTCTCATTAACTTTCTACGTGGTTTACAATTGGTCAGACACAAAGTAAACAAGCTTGTTTAAAGTATCTGACCTACAGGCATCAACAAGCAAGTTGTTTCTTTATCCGAATTTAAAATATAGTAGAGTGCGTTTGAGTGAAACCATAAGGAATGTTCTCTTCTTTGTTAGTATCTGCCTATACAAGATAATGTACCATATGCTGTTTGCCAACCCATCACTGCAGGTGCACAGCTGTTGGCTAGCACATCTTGTTATCTATGTGGGGTTTTTCCTGCCACCAACAAATCTGCTGGTGAACTTAAAAACGTTTTTTTCTGCATCCTCAGCTGAAAGATGTGAACAGAAAATGACCCACAGCCTCTGTGTAGCAGAGGAGCTGGTAATGATGAAGGGCAGAACGAAGGAGATAACCACGCTTCTAATTAATGACAACGGCCCTCTGGAGATGGGTACTGATATCTCACACTGTACGTTGTACTGACGCATGTACCGAGCCAGGGAGAGAAATTAACTGGGTCCCCAGGCACAATTCTCCTTGAAAGTGCACGAGATGTCAGTGAAATAAGACATTAGGGAGAACCATTCTTTTTCTGCAAGTTTGCAAAAATGAATATGTTCTTGAAAGCTTGCTATAGGACCAGATCCGGTGGCATGTTGGTTATTCCAATCTCAGATGGGAAGCTGAGTCTCTGGCCGAGGTCAGGCTTCTTAAAGTCATCACGCACCAGCTTAACTCTTAGAGAACATATTAAAAGTTGATTGCACTTCATGGCACAGGTGAAGTTGTTATCAGCTATCAGTTAACCGGGCATTGACTTCACAGACGCTAGAAAAATAAGCAGAATGTACCGTACTTTTCGAACTATAAGCCGCAACTTTTTCCCCATCTTTCGACCCTGTTATTACACAGATAGATAGATAGATAGATAGATAGATAGACACTTTATTGATCCCTTGGGAGTGTTCCTTCAGGGAAATTCAAAAATCCAGCAGCAGCTGTAGTACATACAACATGACACAAGCAAGTCACTAAAATGCATCAATATACATGGTAAAAAAGTAAAATACAGATTTATATTTATAAATACATTTTAAAAAGAAGCAGCAGATGTTAGCAACAGTTATTCATTTATATCTCTGTTTGACCTTAGTGTGTAGTAATAAATAAATAAATAAATAGATTATGCAAGCTGTTGCGGTTATGTTCCATCAGCCACCCCCCTCCTCCCTCCATGTGTGGAGTTGTGGAGTATGATGGCACGATGGACAAATGAGTTTTTTAGTCTGTTGGTTCTGCATCTGGGGAGGAGCAGCCTGTCACTGAAGGAGCTTCTCTGGTTGCTGATGACAGTGTGCAGAGGGTGGCCGGTGTCCTCCAGGATGGCCAGAAGTTTCCTTGCGGTTCTCTTCTCTGCCACTGTCACCAGACCATCCAGCTTCATGCCGACCACAGAGCCGGCACGCCTGATGAGCTTGTCCAGCCTGGAGGAGTCCCTCTTTGTTGCGCTGCCTCCCCAACACACCACAGCGTAAAAGAGGATGCTGGCGACCACCGACTGATAAAACATAAGCAGAAGTTTGCTGCAGATGTTGAAAGATCGCAGCCTCCTTAAAAAGTATAATCTGCTTTGGCCTTTTTTGTACAGATGGCTGGTATTTATTGCCCAGTCCAGCTTCTTGTCCAGCCACACTCCCAGGTATTTGTAACTGCCCACAGTTTCCACCTCTACCCCATCGATTTCCACTGCTTGGGGGCGTGGCTTTGCCTTCCCAAAGTCAATCACCAGCTCTTTGGTTTTCGATATATTGAGCTGCAGGTGGTTTGCATGGCTCCAGGTGACAAAGTCACTCACTAGAGTCCGGTACTCCTCCTCTTGGTCCCCCCCTATACACCCCATGATGGCCGTGTCGTCAGCAAACTTCTGGACATGGCATGATGCAGAGTTGTGGCTGAAGTCGGAGGTGTATAAGGTGAAGAGAAGAGGGGCCAGCACAGTCCCCTGAGGCGCCCCAGTGCTGCTGATTAAGATGTCCGATGTGGTGTCCTTTAATCGAACAAACTGTGGTCTGTCTGTGAGGTAGTTGGTGATCCAAGTTATCAGGTGGGGGTCGACATGCATGGCTGACAGTTTGTTTTGCAGAATGAGGGGCTGGATTGTGTTGAAGGCACTAGAGAAGTCTAGGAAAAGAATCCTGACTGTGCCCGCCCCCTTGTCCAGATGTGAGTGGGCCCGGTGTAGGAGATACAGGATGGCATCCTCCACACCAACCCCTGTCCGGTAGGCAAACTGTAGAGGGTCCTGAGCGTGCTGCACCTGAGGCCTGAGGTGTCTGAGAAGGAGCCGCTCCAGAGTCTTCATCAGATGTGATGTGAGTGCCACCGGTCGGAAGTCAGTCAGCTCGCTAGGTCGGGTTTTCTTTGGAACCGGAACTATGCAAGATGTCTTCCAGAGGGTGGGCACTCTCCCTAGTTGTAGGCTGAGGTTGAAGACGTGCTGCAGCGGCTCCCCAAGTTCAGCAGCACAGGTCTTCAGTAGACGTGGGCACACGTTATCCGGGCCCGCTGCTTTCTTTGGGCGAAGCTTCCAACACAGTATATGTTCTGTAGCTACTAGGGATGGGCGTTAGTAATCGAGTACTCGAGTACTCCTCGTTTCAAATGAACTCGATTGGTGGATTTTTTTTTTTTTTAGTGTCTGTAGCCTTTAGGCCGGCGGGCCGCTGCTGCCCCTATTTTAAAATGTTATATAGTGTACAAAACGGCACAAAACGGATACAATAAAGTTTAACAAAATTAAATATTTTGATGCAAGTGCAATAAACTGAGCATTGTGTCAAACATCAACTGCAAATATCTGCCACCTCCGTGCCACCGCAGCGCAGCCTGTGTTCTTCACAGCACCGCGGAGCTAAACACGGTCTCTCCTTTCTTCTCCAGAACATTTTCAGGAATATAACTGTCCAATTATTTCAAAGCAGATGATAAAGTTACGTTTAGAAAAAAGGGGAGATGACACCTGTTACTCTCAGTTAGTAATGAGTAGACTGCAGGTGAGCATACAAGGTGCTCTCCGCTTGGAAAGAAAATAAGAAGCAAGGCTTACTTCAGGCACATTCGCTCCGAGCCGACAACAGTTAAGAAGCCTTCAATAGGGAATATGAGGATTCAAAAACCGACGGGTGTAACGTTCCGTTAAAGAGGAATTAATCGCGGTAATTATTCACGGAGTGAGCATTACGCGGTTGGATATAGGCCTACAACTATCTGCTTTGGTGAGTTATTTATATGTATTTAAATTGTATGACAATCATTTTATATTATCTGCTGCCCTTCTTATTTTAAATGGTGATTTAGGCAATTTTTTTTTGTTACAACTACAGCCCATGCTTTTTTTCTCTTTTTTTCTCCCCAACGCAGACCTACTCGATCGGATTAAATTGTGGGCTGTCTATTTAATTACTTTCAGTGAGGAAAATGTGTTTTAAACTTGTGGAAAAAAATCCTTAATATCATATGGCAACTGTGACTGTTTGACATAAGCATTGAACGCTTTATTGCGGTCAACCGTTGTTCTGTAGACAGATGCGTTGCGTTCTAAAAATAGAAAAAAGTTTAACGAGGAATCGATTGATCCTCGAGGAATGCAAGCGATCACACGAGTAGCGAAAACACTCGTGTCCATCCCTAGTAGCTATTGCACTAAATGGTAACACTTACGTATGTTATGCAAATATGCAACTTGTTTGTTGAAATGTTAATAAATGGGAGCTTCCTCAAGCAGCCATCTGTTTTCCGACAATCCCCTCTGTGCACAAACTCTTACATATGGTAATTAAACATTATAACACCTGTGGCTTATAGTCCAGTGCGGCTTATAGTGCAGAAAATACGGTAAGTGAAAATTGTAGTGTTGCCCACCCCTACCTGCATGAACTTAAATAGGTCTCATTATTTATTTGCACCAAGTACTTTATTGACATTCTACACTAAGTTAATTTCACACAATTTACAAAGACACCAGGATATATCCCTATTCTATTAAAGTCCCATTTCATTTTCCTCCAACCCCTCCTCCTCCCTACTTTCCTTCCTCTCAGTATTTCTCTGTTTCTACAGCAACACTAGAGAGAGAAGGGGAGGAAGAAAGTGTAGCAGAGAGGGAGGCAATAAATCATCCTCCACTTTCTGAGTTTGGGTTTTGTTGTTGCTCTTCACCATTGTGATGTATCGCCCTCCTCCCAGAGAAGAACGTATGAAAACAAGAAAATTAGAGTTATAAAATTAAACAAACCGAAGGCCATTTTACTCTTGTTTTCTTTCTTTATCCGATAATGGGAAAAAAAGAAATGGTGGCCTATCTGAGGGATGATGGGATGGAGAGAGTGAGAGAACGGAGAGACCTTTCTGTTCTTTTTGTGAGTTTATGAGCCGTGGATAGTTTTCAGGGTAGCTGAGAGTATTGCTGCAGTCGTTTATCACACACTTTCAAGGATCCTCCAGTCTCCCCTCTTTCATTTTTATCTCTTCTCTCACCCTCTATTTTATATTCTCCTCTTGTACATCCTTTGTTACTGCACTGTTCACACTAGTAATGAACATGTCTATATTTATTTTCTAATTTCTTCAACTTAGTTCAGTTTTAAACAAGTATTTGGTCCTCAAAACTATTCCAATTTAGGATGTTTTAGTAATTACAATTGTATCAAATAGATAAAATGATTCAGCAGTAGTTGACATATATCTGTTTAGACAGTGTGAGGAAATGGTAGATTTCAGCCCTGTGAGTCCACGGAATCTTTCGCCTCCGTGAGAATGGTGACTGATTTCCTCACTGCAATCAGGTGTGTGTGCACTGATTGGCTGATTGAACCCAGGTGTGAAGAGATTATATATGCCCTGAGACCCCTGTGCTGCTCATTGTCTCACCTTTAAAGGTAGTGAGAGGTTGTCTCCAAGTGCTCTCTGTGTTTAGTTTTGCAAGTCAACTGTTTTACTTTGTCTATCCGCTCAGCTGCTTGGCAGCGGTGGTTTTGTTCGTGCTTTAGTTTGTATTATTAAAAGGTAGCCTGTGTGGCCCTTAACAGCTTTGTGCTTTTTGTTTTCTCCCCCTCCCCTGTTGTCGCCTGTGCGATTTAGTGGTTACCCCTCCGGGGATAACTTTCAGACACCCCTTGGTCCGCACCTGTGTCCCCCCTCCCCCCCCCTCTCCCCTCAGTCCTCACAGACAGAAGTTGTGGGGAATTTAGACACGTCACATGTGTCTTCAGTGTGAACGTGTGTTAGTTTATAAAGTTTAATGTGCTGTTTTGTATTGGGTCATCTATAAAACAACATGTCTACATTCATTATTTTATGAAGGGTATGTACGGTATGTTGAAAAAGTCTTTATCATTATGTCATCATTTAGCCAATACCACCAGCACTTGAACTGTTATCCTTTCCTGTCTGTGTTAGTTGTCAGAACATACAGGATTCTCTTTTTTTTTATCTTTTTTCTCATCTCCTTCTGTTCTCTTCCCCAGTTCCCCTGAGCATGTTGGAATCAAACAAAACTACACCATAGAAATGTTCCCTCCACACAGGAAAATATGTGTTATTAAACAGATTTAAGCCTTGGAGGCCCATTCATAGAAGTAAAATGTTCTATGATGTGATTATGGCGAGCCTTGGCTCTCAGTCAGTGTGCCCGGTTTTAAATAAAAGTCGAGATTACAAGCATTTTGATGATATCAAATATACCACTCTCACTAACAGGATAATGGGGGATGATAGGAAGTTTAAGGCATTCCAATTTTTAATGGTGATGTAATGGCACAATGGGACCTAAACAGCATTTCAGGTGTCACTATGTAGAGAAATGCTCAAACCACAGCAAACACATGATGGAGACCTCAGTGGTGTTGACACATTTTTTGTTCCACCTTCTTTTCTGTGTAAGGGAGAATTTAAGGGGGAATTAAGTTCAATCCAAGTTCACAGTGTTAATCCAATCAAAGCAAGAGAGGATTTATAACACAAATGCACTTAAGATGATAATTAATGCTCCTAATTGAAGCTTAGTACAGGCTGCAGGCTGCACATTTGAAGCATTGGTATTATCTGAATGTTAGCCCCAACATAAAAGAAGTCAGCTCATATTTTCTGTCATTAGTAAATTCATCATTTCTATAGTTCGGCTCCCCCTCTGGATCAAGCAGGCCAATTTTTGGTAAGCATTTCACTATGTACTACTGTTCAATAGATCACATTATTTTGATCAAGTGGTTTGTTGAGGCAACAGGAAAATTAGAACATTTACCCTAAATGATGTTTTCTAATTTAAAACTTGTTGTAATTCAACGTACGATTACCATGATCTAAGTTTCGCACCAATGAAGAAAGCATGATCAGAAAAGTATGTTTTAAAAGCTTTCATTTCAGACCCTTGAGTACAGCAGTAGCAGCACCGAAGCTCTGCCTTCAATGGCTGCTTGGCAAACTGGTGCTCAGAGGGGGTTGTGGGGAGGATTGAACCAAAATGAATTTAGTTGTATATATTTAGGCAGCTCTGTATCCAAGGAATTATGTCAATATTGGACCACTCTGCACCTTACCTTTTACATTCATTGCTAAGATTCAGGGCCAAAGTAGGAAGTAGGTTGTCCTTTAAGTGGGATGGAAGAATGTGCAGGGCTTTGGAATATGAGCCTTTTGAGCGTAATGACTATTTTGGATCCATTCCAAAGTTTTAGATCATGATGTTGGATTATTGCATTTTGTATTCAAATGTTACAGACATATTGGCTCCACAATGCACAATCAGCTCTTCAGGGAGTAGAGATGCATCTTCGATTTGCCTCCATGTCTTGTGCTTTCATCCTTTTACTTGTTATATATTGAGGTTTGTATTTCATTTATTTATTTTCAACAAGTTTTCCTTGTCTTTATATAGAGCTTTGTCTTGGTTGGGAACTGCTGTTGTGGGCCTGCACAGCACCCATGCAAGAAACACCTGTAGGACCAGATGTGTTGTTGAATGATGATTTATGAATGATTCAAGAGTTTGTGGGATTAAACAATTTACTCTTACTTAAAATGTTATATTAGATAAGAACAAACTTGAGTGGTCGGGGCTTGTATGAGCTGTGTACATCTCAGCCTTAAGAAAAACACTTGCTGTATATAGATTATAAATTAAAATGCATTACCCTTACTGAAATTGAATTTTAAATACATAATCAATATTACCATATCATCATCCTACCTTCTTGTCATATTTTTGAATGATAACAAAGTGTTCAGAAGCTGCTAGGAAAATTGTCCCGCTCTGGCAGATGCCTCAGTGTATTTATGCGGGTTGCATGTTGCACCTGTAGACAGTTTACAATGATCTACTGTATACTATTGTCTCATCAATCCCTGCAACTGTTGTCTGCCATCTAAGTCATGGACTGCTTCAACAAGGTTTTTCTTTGTTAGCATCTTCATCAAGTGAAACCTTTCTGTCTTCATTTCTGTCCTCGCGATACAGCACTGCTTGCGTGATTCCATTTTGAAAGCCGACAAACTGGAGGGCTAAATTAGACTAATGATCAAATCTCAAGCAATCTTATCCCATTTACAAGAGCAAGCTACCTTTCAAGGCTTCAGTGAGAGTGTGTGATGCTTAAGAAATACTGCTTTACTTCATGCAAACATTCATGTGATAAATATTTGAATATGGCATGGCTCACGGATGGTAAAGTCACATTACCCCTTTATGGGAGACAAACATGGTCCTCACTTTATTCACGGCCATGGTGTAATTTAGATTTTGAAGTTCAGTTATATTTTGTGACCTTCTCCAGCCATTTTTTCCATTGCAACAGTAATGGCTTATTTGATATTACTACATCATTTCATGCCAAATCATGAGAAATAACAACAACAGAACAAAATAACAAAACGAACCATAATGGAAAAGGAAAAATGCTGCATTTTCAATGTGGTCAGAAAGAATGAATGCATGCTTTAATGCTCGGAGGCTGCGAAGATTATCCAACGCCGGGCTCAGGTGAAAACTCCCCACAAGGGAAATATCCCTCGTCTAAATCACGGAAAAGAGATGGTTGACAGGAAGAGATAGAGGATAAGGGATGGAGATAGAAGAGTGAGAGAGAGATTAGAATGAAGGTAGAGGAATGCACAAGAATCACCTGAGAAAAAGTAGAATTATAGAAAATTTCAGACAAAAACAGATAGAATGATGTGGATGGTGTCCAAGAAAAGAGAGAATAACAAAGAAAACATAAACTGAACAAGGGAGTTTAAAAAGATACAGAGCAGAGATGACAAGGAAGAGACAATACAAGACATTAATTCACAAGCAAGAATGCAAAGTTATCTGAGAAAGGCAGAGACACACAGGGGAGTGAAACGGCAGAAGAGTGAAAAAAATCAATAAGAAAAGCAATAAACGTGGTGGAAAAATGACTGCGATGATGGAAAATAAAAGGGGCTTAAAAGGTAGAGGAGTGAGAAGTCTAAAGATGTTAAAAAACTGGCAGCAGGGAGACTAGGCTGACAGAAATAGAGATGGACACAGAGAGGCAATGAACAGTGGACTGAGATCAGATAAAGGAAGAGGAAAGCAATGACAGAAATAAAGAATCTGATGGAGTGAAACACTGAGCAGTGGCATAAATGAAGAGGAAGATGTTGTAATGCGATGAGTGAAAAACAGTGATGGTAAAAATGAAGAGAAAAATAGAACATGGAGGGAAAATACAGAAATGAAGAGGAATAGCAGCGGATGAATAAAGATAAAAAAAACAAGAGAGTGAGTTTAGATCTAAAGGTAGCAGAGAGAAAGACAATAAAGGTGGGCGCGGAGGAGGGTTAAGAGTCTCAGGTGAAGACTGCAGGGAGCAGGAGCCTTTGCTAATGATGATGTTTAATGACATTGAGTGTGAGATGTGCTGATGTGATGCTTGGCGAAAAGTCTGATGTTAATACACAGCTGAGGCTGTCAACATGGCTATGTAGCCACAGAGTCTCACTCCCAGGGCTCAAAAACCAGCGCTTGTTCAGGGCCCTTTGGTGTTGGTTCCTGATAAAAAGGGTCTCTTATAGCGTGTTTATCGTCGGTTATTGACATGCTGGGAGCTCAGTTCAACAAACTGAGTTTGCATTTAAATAAGATTACTTATTAGACTATCAAAACATTTTCACTTTTTTTGCTTGTAACCCTGAGGCATTTCACAGATATCAAAGAAACAGATTTAATTGAACTCAGCTGAACCTCATCCAGAGCGGCTCCACCTGCTATAAAGGCGTTGCCAAAGTCCGCGCGTGTGAGAAACCATGGCTGCAATAAAACACCTTCTCGCTGCGAACCAACAGCCTCGCCGTGCGCGAAGCCAGACGGTTTACATAAATGCATACGTGCGTCGGCACTTCTCCCCACTGGACTTGGATACACTTGTTGCCACACACCCACACACCCCCACACACACACGATACATGCGTAGCCTAATTCCACCTGTGTGGGGGAGACCACGGGCGCTGTGTGTGACTTATGCGCTGATAAAGAGGTGGGTGATCGATTTGCCTGCCATCGATTTATTCAGTTTCGGCACCACGGCGGTGGACAGCTCCCACTAAGAACCTTCTTTCGCTTCATCTTACGCGTTCTCCAAAGAAGGCACTTAAGATGACATCTGGGAAACACCCGTATCTTAGCGCTCCTTCTTAGGCGAACCCTTCTTTCGACCCTTCTTTGGTCCCAAAGAACGATTGGGACGGCCATTGTGTGTTTCAGTGGTCAGAAGTGTCAATTACATCTGAACATTTGTATGTCAGTGTATTTTGTCCCAAAGACAAACTTTGTACCAAACTCCTAGGCTTAAAAAATTATGATAATGCCAGACTTGACCTTATACCAAATTCTTAACCTACAGTAGCTTTATTTTTTACACCAAAGCAGTAGTACAAGACCCAACCGAGATAAGAGATCATTTTGGAGAGCGATACAATGAGAAATGATCAGTGATCTCAATGAATAACTGTTTTGGTTTCCCTGTGAAGCCCTGAGAGAGCTTGTGTCCGTTTCTACTGATTATCAAATGAAACAGCCTGATGAAGGGAAAAAATCAATCTTAACTTAAAGGCCTACTTCACCGGTTTGAATATGAAGGTGTATTGAATTCTGAGATCCTATGTAGTATAAATGTGCGAAAAAAATTTAAATCGGTTCATCCTAGCCTGAGAAAAGGCAGAAAGAGTGTTTTATTAACCCTATATTTCTCTTTCTCGTGACATCACAGAAAGAGAAATATAGGGTTAAAAAAAACTTACTTTGTAAATATTACTGTGATGTCTTTTACTGTGACATCACAGTAATATTTACAAAGTACGTTTTTTTTTAACCCTATATTTCTCTTTCTGTGATGTCACGAGAAAGAGAAATATAGGGTTAAAAAAACACTCTTTCTGCCTTTTCTCAGGCTAGGATGAACCGATTTAAATTTTTTTGCACATTTATACTACATAGGATCTCAGAATTCAATACACCTTCATATTCAAACCGGTGAAGTAGGCCTTTAAACTGCTTCATGCTAGTCTTCAGTATGTGACCCCTTTCGTGTGGTGAAAACTGTTCATCTGAAGCATCTATGTCTGCATAATCCAAGCAGTCAGACTCCCACTGTGGGTGATTCAGCTTTTTTTGCGTAATATGTCCTCTGGTCATGTTACGCACTATATACACTATATTGCCCTCCTTTGTGTGATTTGGACAGAGAGGCTGGAGGTTGACTGAATGCACTGAGTGGCTGCCTGAGACAGCGCTGTGGGCTGTGCACTTACTGTGGTCAGAGGGACACGTGTGAGACATTCAGTACATGTGTGGCTTTTAAGCGTTGGGCTGCTTTTTTATCTTATGCCTCACAATCTTTTCTTTTAATATTCTGGTAAGTTAAGCCTCCATCTATATGCATTACAGCGTTTTTATTTTTATTTTTTTTCCCTTTTTTTTGTTTTGTCCCTGCTGACTACCATACACACTGTCAACATATCAAATAAAACCAAGACCAGAATGTGAGCTGATAGCTTAAATAAACCACCTTAATGCAAAGGGTATGATGTATGTGCCAGGTTGGAGTGTACTGGAGTAAGCTGCATTTTACTAGCATGCATGTGACCAATATGATGTTTGCAAGTAATACAAGAAGTAAAAGGCTTGACAACCAGTCTAAAAATGTACAGCAGCATTTAGAAAACACACATAATCCGTATGGACAATTTAAAGTGTTCTCTTTCTCCTTCTGCTTATTTGCTGTGCATTGTCTCCTCCTGCCAAACAGTTAAGCTCACTTCATGCAGTTACTCAAATGAATCACACTCATCTCAACTCCCAGTGATGTGTCTCTCATTGGTGAAAACTAATAATCATCAATCTCAATGCTGCACTACATTGCTGTTTTGCTGTCAGTTTATTGTAAAGCTACAAATCTGTTTTGTTGTGTCTGTTTCTTCATCTTGCGCCAGACAGAAAGCACTGCCAGATAGACCTCTGTCTGCCGGAGATAATTATTACTAAACGTCTATTGAAATAATTTTCTGAGGTATAATAAACACTGCATGTTTGGATTCATTGATAATGTATACAGGGAAGTTGCTCATATTAAATAATCATTGCATTAGCATTGGTTGTCACAATAAAGCAAATTATCTCGGTTTTACCTTGATATCGTGAAGCTATACTCTAAAATTACTTGAGACCTGGTGATATACTGTAGGTGTATTAGTGATTTAACTGGAGTTACTTGAATTTGACCGTGACAAAAAATGTACTCATAAACAGAAGCTGCCAAATCCCTATACATTCAAAATGTAAAACTGCAAAATAGAAAAAAATAAAATTCTACACAAATCTAATTTGGGAAATTTTCCCCTGAATGGATTATAGTAATCATGTCAAAAGCAACCAGTGAATAAGATGATGATCATTCACAGTGATTAGTTAAAACAGAAAATATTTTATTTCCAAATATAAATTGTGGCCTTAAACAGGTAATCTTTAAACTTTACACACAATGCCATTAGCTTTGGCCAGCAATATATCCCAAATATGTATTACTAGTATTATTTGGGAACTTCTCAGACTGATGTTGCATCCATTGATGTAATTACACTAACTATCCATCCAGCCATGTAAAAATGCAAAAGAATATGGTTAAAACAAAAACATAACAATAAATGGACATTACTGGCCAGTTGAAGTTAAAAACTTACAGAACTATGGTTTTGCTAAATTTACTAATTCTAATTTCAACACTGTTTGTTATTTGACAGAAGACTATGATTTCACAAAATTAAACCTCATGACAGTTTGGACATGAAAGCATCTACTACGGAGCACAATCATAGTCAATCTACCTCAATATTAATACTTGTTTATTTCTTACAGAATAAATTCCGACATGTCACAGTAAGAAAAGCACACTTATAAACAATAAAATTAATTGTCGATTATTTACATTTATTTGCTTCTATCTATCTATCTATCTATCTATCTATCTATCTATCTATCTATCTATCTATCTATCTATCTATCTATCTATCTATCTATCTATCTATCTATCTATCTATCTATCTATCTATCTATCTATCTATCTATCTATCTATCTATCTATCTATCTATCTATCTATCTATCTATCTATCTATCTATCTATACACTTATAAACAATAAAATTAATTGTCGATTATTTACATTTATTTGCTTCAGTTTCAGGATCCTGATGTTATGCATGTCATTTCACTGTCGGTAGTAACACCTTATCTCATCTTACTATGACACGGCAAGTATATGCACTCAACGAGTCAAGTGAGGCAAGTTTAAGTTTTTGCATTTAGGGCCATGCTGATTATTAGCTCCATTCTTATGATTAATATAATAAATAATAATAATAAACAGCAGAGGACACTGAAGGACATATAGTTACTCAGTGGAGCGCTCCCACGGCCTCTCTGTGGTGCAGTTGTAAAATTCTGCCTTGATGGCTTCATTAGTCGGAGTGACTTACATGGGGCGGCACAGATAAGGCTTATGCAGATGCACCACAGGTCAGGCTTTCTGCAGATTCTGCGAATCGCCCGGTATCAATCTCCATAAAAGAGACACCCCAGTCAGAGCATCGCCATTCGGCATCTGGTGGTAACAGGCGTCTGAAAAAGTCAACCAGCTGTCCACACAGGAGAGCATTCATAAGACAAAAAGAGTCTGAATGAATTCTGAATATGCCTCAGAAAGTGTTGGCCTTATATAAAATACATGCATCGGTTGCTATATTGTAATTTTTCATTTTATTTGCTGATGTGAATTTTATTGTTTTCATTTATTCCTTTGTTTATTTTTCAAATTGTATTCTTTGTTGTTTTACATAGGCCTCATATCTATCTATCTATCTATCTATCTATCTATCTATCTATCTATCTATCTATCTATCTATCTATCTATCTATCTATCTATCTATCTATCTATCTATCTATCTATCTATCTATCTATCTATCTATCTATCTATCTATCTATCTATCTATCTATCTGACCGACCGTGGCTCAATGATCCAAGGGTTGGCGGTTCGATCCCCGCTCTGATACAACATGGTTGTTGTGTCCCTAGGCAAGACACTTCACCCACCTTGCCTGGTGTGAATGTGTATGACTGCTGTACTGTATGTTTGAGGTGGTGGTCGGAGGGGCTGTAGGCGCTGAATGGCAGCCACACTTCCGTCAGTCTGCCCCAGGGCAGCTGTGGCTACTATGGTAGTTTACCACCACCAGTATGACTGTGTGTGAATGGAACCTGGAACCCTGTAAAGCGTCTTTTGAGTGCCTTGAAAAGCGCTATATAAATATTTTAATTTAATTATTATCTATCTATCTATCTATCTACAGTATCTGCACATATGACAGTCTTACTTAGGAAACAACTCTTTGTGTCTTTCTGTCCTTGTGTGTCTTCGCCTCCTGTCTAGACATGGCGTTGGGTTGTGGAAAAACTGTTTTAGAAAATCACTTGACTTTGGGACTGATTCACCATAATTAATCAGTCTCGAAGTTAGTGTTGTTGTTGAGACATTGGGCGTTGATAATTGCCCTTGTGGAAACAATAAACAACCTCAATTTATTCCCTATAGACATCCTGAACACAGAAACAGATTCAAATGCATGTAGAATCATTAGGAACACACACACACACACACACACACACACACGCTTAAGACAGTTTGCAGAAAGGCTGTTTCCCTCATGAATAATTCAGAGCAGATAAATTGAATTAAGACTTGTGGAGCTATGTTGTACTAATGTTGGCTAGGTCAATGGGTCTAACTGTTTATTCAGCATGACTTCTCAAACAGACAGAAACAGGGAGAGCAGAGAGTGAGAGAGACAAGGCATGAGTTAGTGAAGATCATTGTTACTAAACTGTATGTCGTACTGACTAGCTCCTAAATATTTCTCTAAATATATCATGTACTAAATCATGATAGGACATGTACAATTGCATACTTACCTGCTTACAAAATATTCAGCTATGATTGTGCGACAATCAAACTGTTCTTCCAAGCTTTGAGATCATAGTTAAAAGTTTGCTGCTCTGGTAAAAGCGATTATGGAGAACACTTGTTGATTTAGATTTTGTCAAAAAATGCGGGTAGGCTAATACAATATAGCCTTTTGTTTATAGCGTAGTGCTGTTTGTGTGTGAGTGAGTGTGTGTGTGTGTGTGTGTGTGTGTCCTAATGTTTTTAAACACACTTGTTAAAATAAAGAGTACTGTGCACCAGAGACTCGTTGGCAGTTGCTGTGATCAAACTTAAAAGATGACTGTTTTATTGACTCCAGTTTCTCCAAATACTTAATTTTACCCAAGGAGGCCAGGGTGTGTGGGTTGTGTGTTTGTTAGCAGTTTGGGGGTTATGAAGGAGGAAGTCGAGTCTCAGAGACCAAATGGGAGCTTCTTATGTGCCTCAAGGCAACTGTTGACTGTGGCGGAAAATATTGGACTCTCGGAAATAGCTGACGTTTCAGTGTGTGTTCAGCATGCGTCCACACAAACAAACACACATCCTTTCTCTCTTTTCACTCATATGCTTGCGGGCAAATGAAGATTGCTCTTATGTCATATGGCAAAGCATCATTCTTTGTTTCCGTGTGCACAAAAAAGCAGGATCACAGTCATGGACATGCACAAACTTAGGTACACAAACATAAACACAAACACACACTTGTTTTTGTCACTTGGGAGGATCTTGACTTGACTTGACTTGGAATTCATTCCCTGGGGTCAAGGTTTCACATAATCAGGAGTATGAGCTGTGTCACCGCCAGATGGAGCGCAGATCACAGTGCAGAGGCAAGGCCAAACGAAGGTCACCACAAGGTAATATGAAAGCAACACTTTGCCGATCCGCAACCTTGCTAGTCTGGCCACCCACACAAAAGTGTTGTTAATTTGTTTTATATGCTCATATGCTGTCCATAGCATTTTACGTCAGAATTGTACAATCAGGCAAACTCTGAAAAACAGAAAATTTGCTTTTCATCCATCACTAACAACTTTCAGTCAACAAAGGGATTTCGTTAACTCCATTGTCAAGATGGTGATATGGTTTCAAGTTGAAGAACACATCTTGGAAGTGGACTTTGAGTTGACATTTTTTAAATACCCAGAAAAAGCAACAAAGAAAGAATTGGTTTTATCTGGTGCGGACATCTTCGTAAAATAATTGTGTAATGTGGAACTTCTTAAAACTCGAACAGAACAAGGATTGATGGCCCGCATTGCTTGACACAGTCCATATTTAACTGTCTCTAACACAAGAAGTACTGAAGGGGCATATGTAGGTTGTATCAGTTAGTGAAGGATCTTTGGGGAGTAATTACAAAAAGCTTTCTGTATGTTCAATGTAATACCACAGCACCCTTTTAAAGTCAATATAGAACTACAGTATTTTTGTAAACTAACAGGAAAGCATCCACACAGAAATGCCTTTAAACGCTGATGTCAGTTACTGAAAACAAATAATCCCAGAGCAGTTACAGGAAGAAATCCATTAAATGATTAAACACAGGGAAACATTTTCTACACCCACGGGATCAGGACAGAGACCAGCCTTGGATAATGAAACCAGTATAACCTGAACCCTCAGTCTGTAGATCTGATTCTGTTCCCACAAGTCACACTGCAGTAGTTTTGTGTTCCAATATTGTATGTTCTCTGTTTGAGGATATCCTGTAAAATGGACAACATTGTCTGGAAGTAGATCAAACACAAGCAGACAGTGGTGACAGCACTGCAAAGCATGACTGATAAATATCAAGATACTACATTGAAAAACACTGTTTATGTGATTTTAATTAGGTGTGGCATTATTAAAAAAAAAAAATCTGATCAAACCTTTAAAAAAGTCCTCACTTAGTAATAAAATTGCATATCCTTGTTAATATTCCAAAGCTATTTCTCGTGGTGATTAGTGTTACATTAGGATGTCTGTGTTTTTGTCCTGAATTATTCAGATGCTTTTTTGCATGATTGCAACAAGGGACATTTTGGTGCCCTGCATATTGATGAATGCTGTGTTTAACTAAAGTTCCTGATTATGTTATTTGCAAACAGCAGCTGGGAACAGCACAGCAGGAGCTGTGTTAACAGTCAACAGAGTTGTCGAAGTCAACTTTTAATTGGATTACTCCTGAACTGCAGCTTTCCAGAGTCATCGCTAGAGGAATCGTTTGGTCACGTTGTCTCAGACACATGACAATTTGGAAAGAATACTATACTAGAAGTCTATTTTCTCATACTGCACCACCCTGTAGGCTTTAAAGAAATTGCAGGAGGGCAGTTGTAGTTAGCTTAGCCTTACAACAGGCAGTCTACCGCAAAGTCCAAAATGACAACATCCATGAGTATTCTCATACAACTTAATGTAGTTTTTGTGCAGTACCAAATAATAATATTTTACAAAACATGAAAAAGACCAATTGGGCTGTGCAGTTTAAATCCAAGAACAGCCAAGAGCCAGCAATATCAATACAGGGCAGAGGCAGGATAAATAATTGAAAGTAAGTATATGCCTCCACCTTGCAACTCATATTAATTAACCCAGACAGCTGGGAAAAGAGCATAGTCGGCTGTGAGTTACCTCTGTGGAGGTCACACTGCGACAGACAATAAAGATATTATCGCTGCTGTGGCAGGTGAGCCGGCTGGTGGCTGAATGCAGATGAGAGGGAATGTGTTAACAGTCATGATACAAGGTGATCATTTACATTTTTTAAATTGTTTTGTCTGTCTCTGGTGTTTAACTGATACTCTGAATCACTATGAGTACAACAGTAAAACATGTTTCTAGATTAGTAATTTTACAAGCTGTGCCAGGTGCGCGGAGGTCAAAAAGGTCAAAGCCATGACACCGATTGTTACCCATGTGACTCCAGAGTCATCCCTTACGGCAGGTAAATGTTGAGTTTCACAGGACCTAAATGTACTTTATGTATGTATTTTTTTTAAATTAAAACCATGAGCAGTTCATGGTATTTCTAGCACTATGCTGTTTTTTAAAACATTGTAATGTTTGGTTTTGATATTGATTGTACAATTCATAAAAAGAAAATATTGCAGTCACCACAATCTAATCCTTGACATAATTGTGTGTGAACTCTATGCCAAAGGATAAACCAGGTTTTGCATACTGACTACTAACATTAAAGGGTTGTAGCCAGGCCGATGATCTGTAAAGTTAATTCAAATCCCTGTACGATTTTATCTGCAGCATTCAGCTGAACTCTGATGTCAACCACTGAGCATCTTTACTCAGCATCATCCTTTGACTGCCTTATTTAAGAACTCCTCAGTGGTATATGAACTTCTGTCTCATAACTGTCCATTAGAGCCTGACTCATGCTGGAATTTAGGCCAATATGTTATCAATATTGTTTATTATGAACAGATACAGCTCAACAGGATAGTGAAGACGCCCAGCAGGATCATTGGTGTCACTCTCCCTTTGCTGATGGTGGCCTACCAGCAACGCTGCACTCGCAGAGCCACCGCCATCATAAAGCACATTCACCACCCCTCCCACAGCCTGTTCTCCCTCCTGTCATCAGGGAGGAGATACAGGAGCATTCCCTGCAGATCCAGCAGGATGCTGAACCGTTTTTTTCCACAGGCTGTAAGGCTCCTGAATGGACTGTGCCCCCTCCCACTCCCCCTCACACACACACATACACTCCCCCACCACCATTAACTTGGGTACAGTCTGACAGCCAGGAAACTGTCAAGGACACTCTTGAACATTCATTCAGCACTTTATTCAGACTGATGTCTGTTTTTATTGATATGTCTGTTGTTTGCAAGTTGTTTTATATGAGAGTCTGATCATTTTTAATTATTTATTTATGCTGCTTTTTTTTCTTTAACACTGTATGCACTAGAGAGAAACGGCATTTTGTTTCATTTTCTGTATGGAAGTACAGTCTATAGAAATGACAATAAAATTAATCTTGAATTTTGAATCTTGAATCTTGAATTACCGGATTATATAACATTTATAATTTGAGAATAAAAACAGTTTTTATTTATATAAACATAATAACATTAAATGTATGATAAATACATGTGTTATGAAGGCCCCTTGTGTGTGTGTGTGTGTGTGTGTGTGTGTGTGTGTGTGTGTGTGTGTGTGTGTGTGTGTGTGTGTGTGTGTGTGTGTGTGTGTGTGTGTGTGTGTGTGTGTGTGTGTGTGTGTGTGTGTGTGTGTGTGTGTGTGTGTGTGTGTGTGTGTGTGTGTGTGTGTGTGTGTGTGTGTGTGTGTGTGTGTGTGTGCTTTCTATCTGCAGTGGGGCAGACATTTAAATCTATTTTCTGCATGCCAGCAGACATCAAAACACAATACAGCAGACGAGCCGTGCTTCCTTTGATAGTGCTGTTTGTTTTTTAAGGGAAACAGCGGCTGTCAGCCATATATCTGCGTGTTTGTGTGTGTCAAGACATCTCTAAATATAATTTCACACACTTGCCAAGTTCCCAGTGTTGCTGCCATTCAGATAGACGAGGAAGTCTAAGCTTCACATCAGTGAGCGTGTGTGTTTGTGTGTTTGTAAAGCAGTGAGTGTGCGTAGTGGGAGAGCATGTTTAGACAGAGAAATACACCATGTGTTGTGTTTCACCTTTTTGTGGCCTTTTCTTTCGCTTTATCCAAACATTGTGACCCTAGGCTGCAGTCCAAGATAATAGCGAGCACATGCACACACCAACCAGACATGTACCAAACACACAACATTGCACACATGTACACAATCAGTAAACGTGCATTTTTTCTCTCTGTAGGCAGGAACACAAATTCAATCATACAACCTCATAACAGAATCATACAAATAATATGAATGGATTGGGACCTATAGGTATTAAAATCTCAGAATTTCCTCTCAACTACAAATGATTGATGATGATTTCTAGTTATGAGAAAAATGGAGGTGCAGCAAACACAGACATACACAGGCACTGAAACACACCCTAGCAAGTGTTTGAAAAATGCTAGCTCTCTCTTACACACACACACACACACACACAAACACACGCGCGCGCACACACGCGCGCGCGCACACACACACACACACACAAAATCATTTTCAGATGCTCATGGAGAGCTCTACATTCAGTTGTGTACACACAGAGACCCAATACGCACACATAAACAAAACCATACAGGGAATGAAACATATTAATTGAGTGCACACACACCACACACAGATGATACAATTTTGAAAAGTTTATATCCATGTTTGCCGACATGCTCACACACAGAGTGAGACAGGGATTTTGGCTGTGCTGATGTGAGGAAGATCTTTCCCACACATTGAGCCGGGTTGCTGTAGCAGTTGGAGGCTGACGGCTCTGAGATTTAAGGCTCACTGCTGCACTCAGCTGCCTGCACAGGATTTTCTAATTAGAGTTGGCGACTTGGCTTCAGCTTTGCCTCGCAATAAATCACAGAGCCTCTCAGGTGCATTCCCTCTGGCCCTGCTCAGTGGCATTTCACTATCAGCACGCTGATTGAGTTCCCCTGATATTTTTGTCCAGGAGAAAGAAAGAGAAAAAGGAAACAATGAGAGAGAGAGAGAGAGAGAGAGAGTGTGGAGGGGAGTGAGCATCCTACACAAAAGACTCAAAATGGACATGGTAGAAGACATATAAGGGGAGAAAATTGGTTCAAAATGTGTACCATATCTCACCAGTCATAAAGTGATACATTATTTTCTTCATCACCAAAATGCTTTTTTGCTAAAGGACACACCATGCCAGCGAAAGTGGCAGATTTACTGTTTGTTTATTTTGCTTGAGTAAGGCTTCTGCATAATGAATTCCCCTAACACCTTTATTGCAAAGATGTTGGAGGCCAGTGTGTATCCAGTTTGTCTCTGTTCTTCTATGTGGCTTCTCAGAATAAGAGTTTGGTCATGCAGAACGAAGCCAGATCAATTCCTAAACAAAACATTTTGCATCCTCTGTACTTTTCAAAGGGAATTAAAAAAGAAAAACATATTTATTATCCCCTCAAGGGGACGTTACATTTGTGTTGTTACAAACACACACAGAGGCTCAACATATGAGGAAACAGCACCTTATACACATGCATTCATTTATGAAGAGATTTCAGGGTGAGGAGGCAGCCCCAGGCAAACCCACAGGAGTTTAGGAGCAATTAAGGTTTCTCTGTTTCCAGATGTAAATGTGCATGCTGTAAACACAGTTCAAATTAATATCACACAAGCCATGTCTCAATAAAGGGAAGTTATATTACCATTCACACCTTATAGTTTGCTTCTAGTTTGCTTCCTCGGTTTGCACCAGTTGCGAAAATGGTACCCTTTGTTTTTCACCGGGTTCGGTTCTCTTTCACACCTTTTGTCTCTGGTCCGAATCAGTTGGTGAACCGAACCAAAATGCAGCGACATAAACCCTGTGAGAAAGTTATTTTCACTCATTGGTCAGATGTGTCTGGGGCGGGAGCAACAAAGTTCCTGAACTGCCCTACAATTGGTCAGAATTTCCATTAGAGAAAACTATGGAAAGAAACTGCAGGAAGAAGATCGTCTCCCTAAGACTAGTGATGCAAGCTGAAACCCAGTTTAACACAACACAGTTATGTGGTCTCATTCTGAGCCACAACAACCTTCCAAAAAAAAAATTAAGTTGATCGCTGTGTGAGGAGCTTTAACACCTGCAGTGAACATGACTTTACATGCTGCGTCTGAGCTGAGCTGCAGCACGACCGCAGAGCTGAAGTGCAGGCGAGGAGGATGACTGGAGAGCTCTCAGTGCGTAACTGAAAAATGACCGCTTTCAGGAGTAATTCGCTCTGCCTGATGGTGACACGATTGCATTGCACTTATAATGTCCTTGTAAAGATAAGTAAAGTGTGCTGGGAGAGAGAGAGATGGGGCTTTTATCAGCTTTCACACACTTAGGCCTATACATACTTAGTGTAGTGTACTCTGCTGATGACTAAAACGCTTGTGTAACGACATGAATGCTAAACGTATCCATAGCGCTGACTGTCACACTGCAGTGTGCGACTAAGGACTCTGAGGTCTCCCTGGCTTTCAATCTTTCTCTGTTCATCTCACTGAACGGTTCCTTGGCCTCTGATCTGAGCCATGCTACTGATTATTGTAATAATGGATATAATTAGAGGTGTCTGATTTGAGGGCATACTTTCTTTATAACATTATATGCATTATCTTTGCAACAAATTAAGTCCTTTGTTTTTTGTTGGGAATTCCATTGTCTTGTTTACGAAAACACATTGCCATGGATAGGTGGATGGATGGATGGATGGATGGATGGATAGACAGACAGACAGACAGACAGACAGACAGACAGACAGACAGACAGACAGACAGACAGACAGACAGACAGATAGATACACTCAACAAAAATATAAACGCAACACTTTTGTTTTTGCTCCCATTTTTCATGAGATGGAAAAATGCACATTTCAGGGTGGCCTTTTATTGTGGACAGTCTAAGGCACACCTGTGCACTAATCATGATGTCAGATCAGCATCTTGATGTGGCACACCTGTGAGGTGGGATGGATTATCTCAGCAAAGCAGAAGTGCTCACTATCACACATTTAGACAGATTTGTGAACAATGTTTGAGAGAAATGGTAATATTGTGTATCTGGAATGAATTTTAAATCTTTAAGTCCATCTCATGAAAAATGGGAGCAAAAACAAAAGTGTTGCGTTTATATTTTTGTTGAGTGTAGATAGATAGATAGATAGACAGATAGATAGATAGATAGATAGATAGATAGATAGATAGATAGATAGATAGATAGATAG
This sequence comes from Ammodytes marinus, assembly GCF_949987685.1. Taxonomy (NCBI): domain Eukaryota; kingdom Metazoa; phylum Chordata; class Actinopteri; order Uranoscopiformes; family Ammodytidae; genus Ammodytes; species Ammodytes marinus. The sequence continues at coordinate 19,179,220 of NC_137214.1, read as the reverse complement.
ATAGATAGATAGATAGATAGATACAGCAAGTGAGGCCACCAAATGGGTTGCTGACGAATAACATTTGCACAATTAACTCATAAGAACTTGTAATAAATCATAGTTTATATTCAGAGACCAATAGATGTCCCCCGGTCTGAGTGACATATATATGTAAGGTTTATTTGAAAAAAATTATTCATAGTTAAGTAATACTTAAAAACGGTTTAAAACGTTGTTTTGATTGAAAAATAAAACCACATATCACACAGGTTTATGGATCTCAGGCTACAAATTATGTTTAATTAGAATCATGAGTTTAATCAATCACGGAGGGTTGAATCTCATGAAAGTCAGTCTATAAACTGTGATTAACAGATGACAGTGATTCACAGACAGTTTATATTCCTTGGGCATGTCATTTCCGAAGATTTTCATAAGTCAAAGTAGGGAACATTACACTTTCTGTTTTTCATTATGCACAGCATCCACTAAGAATGGATTGCACACGCTAATAGCTACATGAATTGCGGCGAAATAGCACCCGCAATCTGCCCTGTTTTAGCACCGTATCTACAGAGGAATTTGCACTAAATTGCAGCAACAAGCCCAGAAAATTGTGCAGCTGGCCATGATTTAATGGTGAGGAATTTACTATAATCTGCTTCACATCCACAGAGGTTGACATTGTTTTTAATAAAGCGCCCTCATTTACTAAACCTGAGCTCCATTTGAACCGTTTTTTCTTTCCTTTTTTGGAAATCCTATATGAGTACACAACTCACTTTCCCCTTCCATGTTGATTTAGACCAGATTCACTAAGAATACATTGCGCATGCTAACAGCTCCATGATTTGTTGTAAAATAGCGCGCGCAATCTTTCCCAATCTAGCCCTTTGTCTTTTTAGGAAAATTCTACAAAAATGTTGAATTAAAAGCTGTTGTTTTTGCTTATTCCTTGCTCTCTGTATCACGAAGACAAGTAAAATAACATAATGCATACCCAGACATATCTGTACTCAAGATAATAAACACTAATTTATTAAAAACCTCTTCCCAGTGTTGTCCCATCACAGAAAAACGTTGCAGGCCAAATGTGTTTTTTTGTCCAAGCCACTTTGTTAACCTAACATCTGAATGCAAGATAGAGCTTAAGTGAGTAATATTTCTTAAACGGGGGGCTTTAATAGCTCAGTAGAACACTAAAAGCTCTGCAAATTGTTTAAAAGCAACAGAGGAGGAGGGCTTTATCGACAGACACAAAAATGTAACTCTATCGGCCATTTTGTCAGTCTTTATTGCAACTCTGTTTCTTTATTTGTCATGTATTACTTTTACACTCCATCAACATTTTATTTCACTGTCCTTTGTCCTAATGGTTGAGTCAGGTCATATTTTAGGTTTTCCTTATCATTTACAAACCTCATAAAAAGACCAAAACCAAGAATGAAAGCATCTACTAAAAAAACATGTGTATATGAAAGCCTGATATCTTATATTAGTTTAGCTTCATAATTTTCTAAAAATGATTAGAACATATCGATAAACCACATGGTGCATTGGCTATGATACACACCATTGTGTTTTATATGAAAAGGTTGGGTGGTCCTCCCTTAAGGAGAGACGTGATGCACATTGGCATATTTTTATATATAAAGCTCTGACTGGAAAGCTACCACTATATTTGACAGAAATGCTGCTTATTTCAGATGGGCTTTATCAAACCCGCTCAACTGACATGCTCATGTTATATGTCCCCTATGCCCGGTCTGAGCTTGGTAAAACCGCTTTTAGCCATAGTGCCCCTGACTCCTGGAACAGCCTACAACATACAATTAAAATAAATACACTCATAACTGTTAACCAATTTAAAATTATTATTTTGAATCAGCCCCTCTACACTTGTAACTGTTTTAATTAGGCTATTATGTCTCTCATTCAATTGATCTGAATGTTTTAAATTGTTGTTGTCTGTGTGTGTGTGTGTGTGTAAACTTGTTATGTATTCTCATTGTATATTGTGTATCTGTACAAACTCGACGTCATTGTAAAAGAGGGTCACTCCTCAATTGATCTTTCGAGGTTAAATAAAGGAAAATGAAATTAATGGCTGAAAGGATCCTTCAAAACCATTACATTAAGACACACACTTTAGTTCATTTTCGACCATAACTACTGGTAAGACTGTTAAGAAAGGTGCTACACAAATAAAATAAAACATTTAAATTTAGATTGCCACATGTGGATTACACCTGTGTATTATAATCCCAACAAAAGCACATGTTGCACATATTCCGTCCTTGAGTTTAATTGAAGCTGAACTGTTTTGATGCAAGGCCTTTTTTTTGTAAAGCAAAAAACAAAAAAATGCAAAAGAAATCAATAAAAACAACAAATATGAAACCAATGTTCCCTCTTTAGTGTTGATTTAAATTATATACATTCAATGGATACTTTTAAACACTCTCCTCCAAATGAAGTGATGTGATTACCTGAGTTTCTGGAGTGCAAAAGCTGAACTATAGGTTGTTAAAAGAAAATGCAAGAAAAACAAACCAGCTATATGAACTCAAGAAACGAGCAGCCCAAGCAATGAATCTTGTGGTGTTTAAATGACCTGTGGTTTCTAGAAAGCATTGCAGAAACACCTTGGCAGTCATTCAAAGTAAAGAAAATGGTCAAATAACTCTTTGACTTCTCACAGCAGATCAAATGCAGTTGAGCCTTTTGCTATTACCCTAATAATGTATGTCCATGAAGCGGTTCAAAACCTCAATCCCATCCTGCTTTCACTTCACACTGCAGATTCCACTGACTTGATCATCATTTCCTTATCTGACTGAGAGAAAAAACAGCACACAACAGCATAGATTTATTTTATTTTGTTGTTATTTCAGATCATAGTGAAAGTGAAACCAGAGTTAGAAGTCAGTCCTGCTAAACTAGGTGTGAAGGTACAGCTTCACAAGCCTAGGGGTAATTTTTATTTTGCTATTTGACCTTTGACTTGACTGCTGCTGTTGCCCACCTAAGTGCCTATAGCTAAAGTTCTATTTTTCTTTCTTTTTAAGTTGATTAAAAATGGCTCAAATGATCGCCCGACTCAGAAATCAATCAGTGACAAAACTGTTTAACAGAAGAAATGACCTTTGTTTAAAGCACCGGCTGGCTTTGGCACGGTGGTGGAGATGAGGCCCGACGGAGCTCGACAGCGCTTTATTGAGTCAGCAGTTCTAGTCTTGGAGGGACGCTAACTCAAAAGCTTTGACTCCTGGCTAATTGTATGGATCTACCCTAATCAATTCAATGTATTACTGCAACAGGAGCAGGAAGGGTGGAGGTGAGGGGGATCCCACGGGGGTTAAGAGGAGCATCTTATCGGGAGGGGGAAGGGAGAATGTGTTGGGCCAAGTGCGGGGCAAGAGACGAAGCGGGAGCTGATGAAAATGGCACATTTGTTATCTAAGACTGCAGAGGAAAATGACATGACGTACCGTTGTAAGTCTGTTCATTCAAGGGTTTGACACTGAATGAGAGAAAGGCGTATGTTTCTCATTGATAACAATTAGGCATTTGCTCATACACATTACATAGATAACAGAAAACAGACGCTGATGACAATGTTGAAATAGTTTATTTTATTAAGTAAGACATTTAAAATCTGCAGCCTGGTCAAGACTTGTGTGCTATTGTGATTTAACTAATTCCCCCAGTGAGGGTGGTCAGCAAAGTGAAGCCCTATGTAACTGTAACCCAAATGTCCCGCCACCTCTCTATAACCCTGGGACTCTGCGTTGTGTTTTATTGGTTGGTGTGATGGGTAGAGAAGGACCACAGGACAAAGAAGTTCTGGATTGTGGAAGCGACTGGCAATTTATTCCCCAACAGTGGCAATCTTCAAAAGCCGTCCTTGCATTCAGGACCTTGTATTCAAGACACAGTAAACATTGAAACAAAGAGTTAAAAACACTCTTTTCAGCTGCTCAAATAAAATACTCTTGCTATGTAAAAATAAACCATAAACTATATAATTAAATAAATATTCTCTTTAGTAAAAAATATATTCTTGTGCAAATAAAAGAAAAGTATGAAAATACTCAATTAAGCAGTACACATTCTTACAGCACTGTTTTACAGTGTAACTCAATGATCGCCATGCTAGCCAACATTACTTATCAAAATTCTCTTATAAAACGCCATGTCACACATCCCAGATAACAATCAACAGGTAAATAAACATTTTATGTATTATATGAACTCAACAAACCGACCGGATGGGTGGTTTAAACATGGATATTAACAAGATTGTGCAAGACATGTGAACACCGCTCACCTTGTATTCAAGACACAGTAAACATTGAAACAAGATGGCGCTCGCGCACAGAACAATCCTAAACTACGGTGGCTCACACGGGGCATACCATACAAATTGTGGTAAGACAGCGCCACACAGTGGCCTTTTTAGGTAACAACCCTACATCTACCCCTTCTTTACTTGATGGCGTCCCAGCCATCAGGACAAGTAAAACAGAACACATATCGCTATGCACAGAAACAAGACAATAAAAACTAATGTGATGACTATGTGTCTTGCATAGAGAATGTATGTGCACCAAGGGCCCTCTCTAGATATAGCTTTGATATTCTACGTAAGCCTTGCTGCTCTTCTTGTTTTGGCCCTTTGCCACAACTCCCATCCCCTTTCTCTCCTTCTCCGGTCCTCTTCTGACATCAAGACATGTGTCTCGTAAGATAACTTTTTCGGGGGATGTCGATTCCTCTGTGGGTTTCTCCTAGCACTGGGCTTGTCAGGCGATTTGACATCGCTGGCACTTATATTTTCCTCCTCACCTTGATCCATTTGTCCGTCATCCAACTCCTCTTCTTCCACATTGCCTTCCTCCATTTGTGGGTGCTCAACCTGCCCGTTTGTTGCCCCAGGTAGAACTGTCTCCACACCATCCTCTGTATCGTCCATTTCCTCGTCCTCTGTTGTATCCGACTCAACCTCTTCTCCTGTCACTTCACCAGCCTGCTCCACTGGAAGGAACATACACTGTGTAAGTAGGTTGCGGTGTACCACTCTCTCCCTTTCACCATCTTCTGAACGCAACACATACACAGGAATGCTGGGCTGTTTCTTCACCACAATGTATGGACGTGACTCCCATTTGTCTCCAAGTTTCTGCCGGCCCTCCACATGACACACTTTGATGAGAACTCTATCCCCTGGTTTGAAGTCTTGACCCTTAGTTTTCTTGTCATAGTGCTTTTTCTGTTGTGCCTTAGCATGCCGAGAAGTCTGATTAGCCTGGGCATAGGCCTGTGACAGACTGTCATGCAGAGTTTGCACATACTCACTGTACTCGCATGGCTCATTGGGGGTAGAAAGCCCGAAGACCAGGTCAACTGGGAGCCTGGGATGTCTACCGAACATCAGGTAGTATGGTGTGTACCCAGTGGAATCATGCTGTGTGCAGTTATAGGCATGTGTCATTGCGTCGACATGCTCATGCCAGCTGGGCTTTAAGTGAGGCTTCAACGTCCCCAGCATGTTCATGAGGGTGCGATTGAACCTTTCAGTGGTCCCATTGCCCTGGGGGTGGTAAGGGGTTGTATGGGTTTTAGTGATGCCAGTACACTTGCACAGCTCCTTAACAATAGCACTTTCAAAGTTGCGCCCTTGGTCTGCATGAAGCTTTTGAGGGAAACCAAACCGGCAGAAGAAGTTTCTCCACAGAACTCTGGCCACTGTGCAGGCCTTTTGGTCTTTTGTCGGGTAGGCCTGTGCGTAGCGGGAAAAGTGGTCTGTAACCACGAGCACATTCTCAATGCCACCCTTTGACTTCTCCAGGCACAAAAAGTCCACAAACACAAGTTCCATGGGGGTACTGCTGTGGATACTGACCAGGGGAGCCCTGAGGCCTGCAGTTGGGGTCTTCCTGAGACAGCACCTCTCACACTGCTCACACCAAGCCTTGATGTCCTGGAACATTCTTGGCCAGTAGAATCTCTCTCTTATCATCTGCAACGTCCTCTCAAATCCTAGATGCCCTGAGTCATCGTGGAGAGCAGTCTTGACTGTTGCGCGCAGCTTCTCTGGCAATACCAACTGCTCCACTACTCCCCTTTGGCCGTCTTGGATGCGGCGATACATGATACCGTCCCTTATCACCACTCTCCTCCACTCTTTTAAGAGAAGGCACACTTGCCCACCACCACTTATTCTCTCGCTGCGATTTGGTTTTTGGTTTAAAGTTTTAAAGTGCAAGACTGGGCCAATGACGGGGTCCTCTTTCTGTCCCACACGGATCTCCTGTTTTGTCATGGCAGGCAGCGATTCTGTCCCCACATCCTTATAGGGCTCATTAGACATGGGCGGTTGAGGGTTTGGTGGTTTAGGCTCCACTGTAGCAGTGTTCTTACTGGGGGAGCTGCCTGATTCTTGGGTGGGCTGTGCCTCCATGGGCTCCTTCTCTCTGGTCGGTACTCGCTGAGGACAGGTTTGTAGGACCTGCGTGACCTCCTGGTTGGACATACGGGAGAGGGCGTCAGCATTTGCGTTACTCCGTCCCCTTCGATACTGAATGTCAAAGTCGAACGCAGAAAGTCGAGACACCCACCGCTGGCCTGTTGCATCCAGCTTCGCCGATGACATCACATATTTGAGTGGGTTGTTGTCTGTTTGGACAGAGAATGGACGGCCATATAGATGGTCATAAAACTTGTCTGTAATAGCCCACTTCAGAGCAAGAAACTCCAGTTTGTGCGCAGGATACCTTGACTCAGCTGGGCTCAAGCCTCTGCTCGCATAGGCTATGACCCTCTCGGTTCCACCCTGGAATTGAGCCAAGACCGCACCAAGCCCCTCTCCCGACGCATCAGTCTGAAGCACAAAAGGCTGGCTGTAATCTGGATAGGCCAGCACTGGAGCAGTTGTCAACTTTTGTCTTAGGGACTGAAAGGCCTCTTCACACTCGGTAGTCCACAAAAAGGGTGGTTCAGGACCCAAACTCTTCTTTCCTCTTATTTTCTTTCTGGGGTCACCAGATGTGAGGCGGTATAAAGGAGCAGCTATACTTGAGTAGCCTTCAACATACCGTCTGTAATATCCAGCGAACCCCAAGAACTGCAGTACTTCTTTCCGGTTTGTGGGCCTCTCCCAGTCCTTAACCCTGCTGATCTTCTCTGGGTCTGTCTTGATCCCCTCTGCAGAGACCAAATGACCCAAGTACTGCACCTCTTTTCTCACAAGATGGCATTTGGAGGGCTTCAACTTCAAGCCATGTTCCTGAAGCCTGTCGAAGACTAGCTGCAACCTCTCCAGGTGTTCGTCAAAGGTTTTGGAGAAAATGATGAGGTCATCGAGATAGATCAGGAGGTGGGTGAAGTTCAAATCCCCGAAGCAGCAGGTCATAAGCCTCTGGAAAGTGGACGGAGCATTCTGCAGCCCGAAGGGCATTCTGTTGGCCTCGAACAACCCCATGGGGGTGCTGAATGCTGTCTTGTGCTTGTCTTGCTCCACCACCTCCACCTGCCAGTAACCAGATGTGAGGTCAAGCGTGGAGAAGTACTTTGCTTGGCCCAGGGCTTCCAGAGCCTCCTCAATTCTGGGCAAGGGGAATGCATCTCTCGTGCTGTAGGAGTTTAGCTTCCTGTAGTCAACGCACAACCTTAGTGACCCATCTTTCTTTGTGACAATCACCACCGGGGAAGCATATGGACTCTTACTAGGCCTGATGACTCCTGTTGCCTCCATCTCCGTCAACAGCTTCCTCACGTCTTGCCACTGCGAAGGCGGAATCTTGCGGTATGGGAGTCGAAAGGGTTTAGGGTCAACCAGGGGTATGTCGTGTTGCACTGTTTTTGTGTGGCCATAGTCCAGGGGATGCTGGGAGAAAACACCTACATTCCTCTCCACCAAATCATTAAGGAGGGAGCGCTGGTGCTCATTTTCGACTGCTGCACCACTTAAGTCTACCTTACAACTTGCCACTACATGGTCCAGACTCTGGCATGCCTTCTTACCACCATTACTGGGACAGCCACTCTCCTTGTTGTTTGGAAATTCCACAATATGGTCCACCAGGAATGCATTGGCCAGGTGTGTGAATGGCTTGATCACAATAGCATGCTGGGACAGGTTCATCACTCTGACAGGGGCACAGCCTCTCTTTACATCAGCACACACTTTGGCAACCAGGAGGTTCTGGGGAAGCTGCAAGGAGGAGTTGCTTTCAATCAGGGCAGTATAAGTCTTTTGATATGGGCCAGCTCTTATCTCACACCTTAAGTCTCTTTCTTTTCCTGCAGGAATCCGTATCTTACGGCCAGTATACACAGCAGGGCCCACCATGTCATCTGTTGCAACACGGTCAGTGTTGTCAATCTCCAGTAGAGCGGTGTACCACTCGGGGTGGTTTTCCTTAGCCCTATGAAGAAACTGCTGGCCGTAGGCTGCTTTGAGGTGACTCCTGGAGGCACATTTGTTCCCACAAGCAAAGGGACAGAGGAGCGAAACTCAGTATCAGGGACAACAAAGGCAGGCACAGTTTTGAACTCTTTCCCCAGTGCTTTCAAATTAATGTGCAGGACACCATAGTAGGGGACACTCTGACCTGCTGCACCCTCTATAGATACTTTAGAAGACTGCAGCTTTTGGTTCTTAAGGGTGGGGTGGTTGCACCAATATCCGTGCGTAATACTGGTTATCTGTGAGCCAGAGTCAATGAGAGCTTTGCACTTCATCCCATTGACCTCCACCTCCCCCTCGTTCCTCGGACCCACTAATGGGGTGTTCTCACCGCCAGTTTCCTTCGTCTGCTGTGGGGGGTCTTGCACCTTGCCCATGGTTGCCCCGGCGACCACAGGCTCTAGGCGTTTAAATGCTGAGCTGAGTTGGATGTGTTCTCCTCTGCAGGGGTCATAGGCTGTGGTTGGCGAGTCCAGGATGGATTTGGATTAGGGAGCACCGCTCTGCAGACACGGGCTGTATGACCTAGCTTTCCACACCGGTAGCATTCAAAACTTGAGTTCTGGTTTGCAGTGCCAGTAGGTGGCTGGACTCTTAATGGGGGAACAGTGGGTGGGGCAGCAATTTTTGATTCCAGGCGTGACAGTTTGGCCATCTGCTCTTCTTGGTTGAGAGCCAATCTCTTGACCATCTCTGTCAACTCTGACCACTCCGCATTATGCTTTGTCTTTTCTGTCCTCAGATGTGTGCCACCCTCTGGTGTAACATGCACTTGTGCATATGTTTTCTTTGCCTTTTGTTGTGACTGGAACTTATTTGTCTCTTTTGCTAGGTTTCTGAGCTCATCTTGTAGCTCTCGGAAACTGAAAAGTCTGGGCTTCATTGGTGCAATCCTTGCATAGACCACCTCATCATTAAGCCCTCTTAAAAACTGTCGGGTGAGTTTACTATCACGGTCAGGGAAAGGTTTCCCCCCTCTTTGACTTTCTTCCACAGCCCGCAGCTTTGCCTCCAGTGCAATAGCATAAGAGCAGGGGGACTCTCCTGTCCTCTGGCTACGCTCGTAGAAGTCAGCTAGTGGATCTATGGAGCCGTGTGTGTCCCCATACTCCGCCTTCAGTTCCTCAAATGCTTTCTCAGGGGTTTGGTCATTGGGATGTAGATTCAGAACCAGCTTTCTGGCCTCACCACTCAAGTGTCGCACAACAGTAGAGAATCGAAGGTGCAAGGGGAGCTCCACTGCCTCCAGGAGATACTGCATGTCACGGACCCAGTCCTCTACGAGAATCTTGCTGTCTGCATGGCCAGTGAAGGCTTGGACATTTTTCACCTGGTGAGTTTGCATGAAGCCACCATAGGCAGCCAGTGGAAGGCTCGGGTTGGTGAGAGCTCTGCTAGGAGGTCTTTGTAGTGGCTCAGAAAGACTGGGGTGCATATGTGGGGTGTAGGACGGATGTATGGGTGTGGGTTGGGGAAAGACATTTGGATATGTGCTGGCTTGAGGGTATGATGCAGACGTTGGTAGATATGCTGGGGCAGGCGCATGGGTAGGGGCTATGTGGTCAAAAGCTGCATAAATTACATCCAGTGGAGGTGGTCTGGCTGTGTTGGGGCTCCACGCACCGGTGGCAGATTGGAACATGGGGGCTCTTTCACTCCGGGCCAGGTCCTGTGGAAATTGAACAGTAGCTTGTGGTGTATGCATTTGGGGGTTTGGTCCATAATCTGACTTTGGGAGGGTCTGCCCAGCAGCATGGGGGTTACTCGGAGTGTTAACTGTTTGAGGTGTTTGAAAACTTGACACAGGTACTTGGGGTGCAGGGGTGGGGAATGCATAACTGGTGTAGGCCAGCGAGTTAGGCTGAACGGTTTGGGTTGGATAAGGGGGGTTAAGTGGGAGATAAGTGGGCTGCTGTACAGTTTGCATTTCTGGGAAGGCGGGGAGTGAAAAGCTTTGAGTTGGCTGAATGGTTGTGGGTTCATGCATGCTGGCTTGGGGCTGGGGGGCGGAGGCCACCGTTGACTGGACCGCTGGCTGAGGCACTAGAGAGGTTACACTTGACAGGCTGTAATCTAACCTATTCGTTTGGTAACTTGGTCTCGCAGCAGGGCTGTTGTCAAGGCAAAATGGGGGTACCTGCATTGATGCTCCAGAGCCTGGTGGTGTGTACATATGAGCGGGAGTACTACAGTGGTCAGTATAAGGTGTTAGAATTGGGGGTTGTGGGGTAGGCTGCGAGCCTGAATCTGTGGAGTTCCAGCTGGCCTGATGGTCTGGAGTGTGAGACTGCAGTGGAACATTTGCAAACCTGATTGATCGGTTGGTAGTCTTTGGCCTCACTGATTGGTGATGGTTTGCTGGGTTCCCGTCAGCTGTTGCGCCCTGACTCAAAGGGGGGGTTGGAGGGCCATAGTCGTGGCTTGTTTCAGGCACAGTGGGAGTTTGGACACCTAATGCCATAACAGAGGGGCCCTCTGGCTTTGATAGGGAATCTACCCTAACACTCAACATTTTTTTTTTTTTTTTTTTTTTTTTTTTTTTTTTGAGTGTATTTCTTATTTTATTTTGCGTTATGCTTTTGTCAAAATGCTGTTTTTAGAATGTTGAAATGGAAGGGAGACTAAAAATGGTGCGACACAATTATCAACCCGTAACACACTTCAAGTCAATTCAATCAAAAACACAGCTCTATCACAGTAATAATGAAATAAATCACCAACAATTGCTCAACATCAGTCACAGAGAATTTTCACACAATATAAAAATTTACGTGGTTTGGATACCATGAAAAAAAAAAGTCCTCAAATCACAGCAGACCAAGGTTCGTAACAGCCTTTAAAGGATATATTGCAGAAGGTTTGTATCCTGCCAACACAGCTTTGCAGGCGATAGTAGCTTGGTCCAACAGTGTCCACAGTGGCAAAACAGTTCAATTTTGTGGCAAAGTGGGGGGGGTGTTGCCGTCAGTCACTTTCTTTGTAGGCTTGGGGCACCACAATCCGGGTCACGGCACCAAAGATGTAACCCAAATGTCCCGCCACCTCTCTATAACCCTGGGACTCTGCGTTGTGTTTTATTGGTTGGTGTGATGGGTAGAGAAGGACCACAGGACAAAGAAGTTCTGGATTGTGGAAGCGACTGGCAATTTATTCCCCAACAGTGGCAATCTTCAAAAGCCGTCCTTGCATTCAGGACCTTGTATTCAAGACACAGTAAACATTGAAACAAAGAGTTAAAAACACTCTTTTCAGCTGCTCAAATAAAATACTCTTGCTATGTAAAAATAAACCATAAACTATATAATTAAATAAATATTCTCTTTAGTAAAAAATATATTCTTGTGCAAATAAAAGAAAAGTATGAAAATACTCAATTAAGCAGTACACATTCTTACAGCACTGTTTTACAGTGTAACTCAATGATCGCCATGCTAGCCAACATTACTTATCAACATTCTCTTATAAAACGCCATGTCACACATCCCAGATAACAATCAACAGGTAAATAAACATTTTATGTATTATATGAACTCAACAAACCGACCGGATGGGTGGTTTAAACATGGATATTAACAAGATTGTGCAAGACATGTGAACACCGCTCACCTTGTATTCAAGACACAGTAAACATTGAAACAAGATGGCGCTCGCGCACAGAACAATCCTAAACTACGGTGGCTCACACGGGGCATACCATACAAATTGTGGTAAGACAGCGCCACACAGTGGCCTTTTTAGGTAACAACCCTACATAACATATTTGGATTGATCATTATGATCGATATATAAATTAAATTTACTTTAAGATTGTGTTTATATTGTATTATCCAATCTATCCAAATGTGTCAGGGGACATTTTCACCTGCAGCGCAAGCAGTAGCGGCCTTAGCTATGTTTCAACCTATTCAATTGAATGGGGCCCCGCCCTCTGGGGGGCCCCCAAGCCCCCCCTAAAAAAAATGTTTTTTTTTTTTTTCTTTTTTTGATAAATAATTCTTGAGCAGGCTACCGGGCCCTAGGCCTCATAGTAACTTTTCATGTTGCATTGTCAAAGAGCTCAGTCACTCATGTCAATAACAGGGTCCAAAAAGGAATAAGCCTAAATATAAGGAAATAAATCATCATGGGCCCCTCAACTAGTAGGGGAGAAATACAAAAGCATAAGAAAACAGCATTAGTAGCTCTGTCTAAGGGGCTTCATGATGAGCCTTTAGGGCCCCCACACACATACAGGAATACGATTTATATGTGTAAATTCTATGCTGTTCATAAAAAGTAGCTATCCACCCTGTATCTGTTGAAATGAGTCTCTCCATCATAGAACATGAGTCTGCAGACCAATCTACTGTACTGTTTTTACAGTAGCAGAGTAAAGAGTGCTGCCTGATTAAGAAAAATCTGAAAAATAATGTTCCTGCTGCATCTCAGGATTTGATATAGCCTCTAAATTTTCCCCTCAAAGTGCACCAGATTGATGCATTTTAATTCAAAAGGCACAAATTTTCTTCCGGGGGGATGCTCCCGGACCCCCCAACAAGGACCAGGGTCCCTCCCACAGTATCCCTAAATCCTGTGAGAAAAACTGACTTCATTAATATGTTTTTACCATTAATTGTATATGTGCCGAAAAGTCAGTGTACATGACAAAATCCATCCAGTCAACATGCACGGAGTTGGATGGCTGGCTGAAATCCGTGGACAAGTCGTGCCTACCGGGGAAGTTTAAAGCCTGGGTTTACCAGCACGGCATTCTTCCCAGGATCCTGTGGCCCCTCCTGGTCTACTCCATCCCCATCTCGACAGTTGAGACCTTAGAGAGGAAAGTCAGCAGCCACCTCCGGAGATGGCTAGGACTGCCAAAGTGCCTGAGCAGCATCGCTCTCTACGGTAACAGCAACAAACTGCAACTGCCCTTCAAATCCTTGGAGGAGGAATTTAAGGTCACCAGAGCCAGAGAAGTGGTTCAATACAGGGACTCAAGAGATCCGAAGGTGGCTAAGGCAGGGATCCAAGTGAGGACTGGCAGGAAATGGAGGGCTGAGGAAGCGGTGGAAGAGGCAGATGCAAGGCTCCGGCACAGGTGTCTGGTTGGAGTGGTCACACGAGGCCGAGCTGGGCTAGGATCGTTTCCATCTCCCCAGCTGAACGCCAAGGGGAAGGAGGGGCGACGTCTTGTCCAGGACGAGGTGAGGGCAGCAGTGGAGGATGCGAGAACCTGCAAGGCTGTGGGAATGAAGCAACAGGGTGCTTGGACAAGATGGGAGAATGCAGTGGAGAGGAAAGTGACCTGGGCAGAGCTTTGGAAAGCAGAGCCTCAACGCATCAAATTCCTCATCCAGGCAGTTTATGATGTGCTCCCAAGCCCGTCAAATCTGCACACATGGGGCATAGCAGAGACACCGGCATGCCCACTGTGCTCCAAGCGAGGAACCCTGGAACACATCCTCAGTGGCTGCACAAGGGCACTTGGAGATGGTCGGTACAGGTGGAGGCATGATCAAGTCCTTAAGACTATCGCGGAAGCCATTACCGCAGGACTGGCATGGGCTAAACAGTTCCGCCCCTCCAATAAAACCATCGCCTTTGTCAGAGCTGGGGACAAGCCTTCCACGGCCAGTAGAACATCATCTGCAGGCATCCTGACGTCTGCAAGAGACTGGCAGTTGTTGGTGGATCTTGAAAAACAGCTGAAGTTCCCCAGCCATATTGCAGTTACCACCCTGCGACCTGACATTGTCCTCGTGTCTGTGTCCACCAAACAAGCAGTGCTACTGGAGCTGACAGTCCCGTGGGAAGATCGCTTGGAAGAAGCCTTTGAGAGGAAGCTCTCCAAGTATGCAGGACTGGTCAGCGACTGCCAGCTGGCTGGTTGGAGAGCAAGGTGTTTCCCTGTGGAGGTTGGTTGCAGAGGATTTGCAGCCCGTTCCTTGGCCAGAGCCTACAGTAGTTTAGGCATCAATGGAGAGAGGAGAAGGAGAGCCATCCGCAGTACCACTGAAGCGGCAGAAAGAGCCTCAAGGTGGCTGTGGCTCAAAAGAGGAGATCCATGGAGTCATGGTAGCTAGCTAGCCGTCTGGACACAAGCCGGGACTTGATCAACCCCGGCTGGGTCACCTGGAGGAGGGCGTCTGATAGTTGAAAGACCCGAAACGTCCAGTGAATCCAGGAACATCACTGAAGATGTGTCCAGACTAGGCATCAGTAGATGTATGTACACAGCGATAGGTAGGAGTGGGGGGGCCCTTTAAGAGTCTGCACCTAGTGGCCAATCATCTCATAAAACTCTACAATCTGTTTTCTTTTTGCGGGAAGCATGCACAAGCATGCACAAGAAATATGTATTAAAAAAAAAAAAAAATTAAGATTTTTTTTTTCAAGAAAATACAAAAAAAGTGGGGGGCCCCACACTAGGTCTTGAATGGGGCCCCCAGATCGTTAAGGCTGCCTCTGAGCGCAAGCAAAGCACATGGTGGAAGTAATGTAAAGTAAAGTAATTGCTCAGGTTCCATTCAAGTATTCAATAGAGACATCAGTGAGCCAGAATACACTGCACCAAGGTTAGGAGTTTAGAAAAATCCATCATTAATGTTAAGTAGTGCTTTTTCTGTCAAGACTTTCCAAAATATCTTCTGTGACAAAGTTGTATGATAGATCATTTTAATACTGAGGGTTTCAACCTAAGGAATATGCATGCTCTTATGGACTCTACATAAAAGAAAGCTGGAATAATTTGAAGCTGCACACATATTGTTATGTAAATAGAAAATGTTATTTTATTGTGAAATGGAACAGGTCTACATAACTTTGCCTGTAATAAACAAACTGTACACTTGCTGAAGAGTCCCATACTTGATTATATCATCTTTACTATCACCCAATCCTTCAATATCCAAGATTATTAATTTAATGTGTTCTCTTAACCCGGACTTTCACTTGGAGTTGTGGCTCCAACAAACCCAGTGCCAGAAGCGTCAAATTTAAATTTTCTCCACATACTGGTCTGGGCACAAACCATTGGAGCTCATTCACTATGTCAGAAAATTACCAGTTACCAATCAAATCATATTATCTGAATAGGGCGGGCCTTACCTGACTACAACAGTGTTGTGCATGCATGTTCAAATGTGTGATAGCATACAACAAAGATGAATGTGGATACATTTTTTGAAACGGCTTTCGCCTCGACACTTAACAATTTGCAAGAAGGCCCTCAAATCTTTCATTAGCAAGAAAGATGAATTTTCAGTTTTTCCCCCCGAACACGGACAAAGGTGTAATACACCATTTAGCCCCGCTGTTCGCTAAACGAACAGGGCTTAATACTTTACCTTGTTCATTGCTCTGGTCGTATTGCTATCAAATTGTGTGCAGTGGTATTTGAAATGCTGCGTTGGTACCGCCCCTTGAGTTGGGAAGGTCTATTATCGCCAGACCCTACATCGTTCTACATGTGGGTCTGGATTTCCAGGCTAACGGTGTCCATATATTTTTTTATTATTAATAAGGGAATTAACTGTCAATCTGACTCCCAATTTGACTTTTTCTTTATTCACTGTTTGCCTGCCACTGATAAGCTCCATCACACTTCATACATCTTTGCTGTCTCTTAGATTTCCCATATTCTCAATCTTCTCCGAGTGAGCGATTAGATGTCTATTCCCAGGCATGTCTATATCCATGTTTTCTAAACGTACAATAGCAAATATGACAAGTTTCCAGAGCGAGAGAGTCAATCAAAGCATGAGGAATTAATTTTGACTTCTCCTTCTCTGGGTTGTCACAGCACGGCAACTTTGATTCATTGTGAGCTGGCGGCTTTGTTTCGCTCGCAGGCTTCTTTCCAGAAGCTTTGTGCCTTTGCACCGATCCCATCAAGTTACTCACAGCCTTCAAACCACATTACAGTTCCTTTGTGAGGGAGTCAGTCGTATGTGTGTCTCTTCTGAAAAGAACTGCTCCGAGTCATCAGCCATATTTGTTCAGTATAAGATGTGATTGCCGATTTCTTGTCAATGTATGTTAGCTTACAGTTTGACGGCGTGCTGTTGCTTAATTTAAGTGCTTCTTCTCTGTGACTTTTGTACAATCACATTTCTGTAGGCTAATTGATTAAAGTTCAAATTTGTTTCCCCTCACTCTTTTAAGGGTTTTTTGCACCCAAACGTTTTGCATAAAATTGTGGCAATTTATGAACGGAAATCATTTTGTAATGACATGCTGATCTGAAATGTGTGCCTGTGTTTCTACACATGAATTATTGTTATTGAAAAATGTCACTACATTTTTTGACCATTATATTAAAGGAGTATGCCAGGAATTTTGTAATACACTTCCGTTAAAAGGGGGACCTCACCCGAAACACATAAATAAAAAAGAACGGCCAAATACAATGCAGTTAGACTGAGATTTTATTACTTTCAATCCTTTTTAGTCCGGGAGAATGGTTATAAATCCTGGATACTACATTTCCAAAATGTAACGTAGATGTTTTAAAGCATGAAACATATTGAATCGTGTTGTCAAGCTGAAGGGAAATGATGCTACTCTACTTCACTCTGTGTCACTGGGCTGTCATTCGAGTGAATTCACCTTCCCCCCACCACCAGTGTCATGGCCTGTTTAAGGCTCCCTGGAGGCAGATATCAGAAGGGTCTGCAATTTACAGGATCTTATCCAGAAAAATGGATTTGAGAGACAAGGTCAACACCAAAGATCTTTCAAAAATAAAATAAACATACTGTATGTGTCGGGCCAAGGTCTGGCGTCTTCATTGTTCAAATTACACACTCGGAAAGGGCGTCGGAGGCAGTGGACACAGCTGTACTCATTCACTTTTGGTTCAATTGAGTGTGCTTCGATGGAATTACAATTCAGAACAGTACTGTCAAAGCATCAAGGCAGATGTTCAAGTTATTTGCGTGAAATCCCTTTTTACGTCCATATTATTTTCCCATAGCCTATTCCCTTAAAACCAAACGCACAACTTTTCAATACAAACACACACACACACACGCACACACACACACACACACACACACACACACACACACACACACACACACACACACACACACACACACACACACACACACACACATAATCTCTCTCCCTGAGTATCATGGGTCAAACGACTGGTCTACAGAGAGGTGTCTGTCATTGCCTGTCATTGTAGCAAATTGTTATTCAGCTCCATGTCCTATTCACCACACACAATATTCTCGCCCTGATGAAACTGCGTCATATCCACTGAGGATCATTTGACAATCGTATGGAAACACAGTAGGGATGCTGGTCTGCAGGAGAGCCATCTGTTTTAATGGCGATGCGCTGTGGGAGCAGTCAGAGGTCTCACAGAGTGGAAGAAACAGTAGCATGTCGGAATTTGATTCTGCAGACATATGCAAGAAGTCCTACATGGTAAAAACAAAACAAAAAACAACAATGGATTTCAGCAGGATGATATTGATTTGTACTAATCCTCCACCTCATTACGCCTTTCTTATTTTTGTTTATGAATTTTAGGTTAATAATAACTAGTAACCACCGCCACTAAGGCATGGTATCGTAGTTGTGTATCTACATGCACTTGTAACAAATGTTGGGAATTCTAAGGGGTAGATTTGGTCAAAGTCAAGAATATTATTAATTTCATGGAAATTATAATATTAAGAAAAATTGTTAATTAATGATCAATTAAATTAGTCCAGCTAATCAAATTACTTATTAATACCTACGGAGCACCACCCTTTGTAAAAGGGAACTTTGTATCAAATCAGAAAACATAATGTTAAAGGGATTTATCTTGAAAATGTCAAAGTTGGTTACAATGTACATTTAAGATAATGAAGGAGTGAATATTCGAGCATAAACCTTATTAACCAGCCATTAGTGAAATACAAGACACAAATATCACAGACACTGCTTCTTAAAATCAAAATGTAAGGGTTTATTTACTTAGGCAAGTTGATTAAAACGATACACATAAGTCAATAACCATGAACTAATCTAATTTAAGAAAGCAGACATAGCACAAGCAATAATAAGAACAGTTTAGATTATAAAGCCATGTATTTCTATCTATGTGCGGGTAAGTGGACACGTGTGTGTGTGTGTGTGTGTGTGTGTGTGTGTGTGTGTGTGTGTGTGTGTGTGTGTGTGTGTGTGTGTGTGTGTGTGTGTGTGTGTGTGTGTGTGTGTGTGTGTGTGTGTGTGTGTGTGTGTGTGTGTGTGTGTGTGTGACAGAGGAACGTCACTTTAGAATTTAGATGAATTTAGATGGCAGACGCGAGAGTTTGAGGTGGCTTTTAAGCCACGGGTAGATAAATTGCTAAAAGCAATGTGGTGGACAACTTCTGAAAGTTGAATATTCTACCTTTAATCAGTAGGGGAAATAGCATGCAAAGCATGTATGTAACCTACTGCTTCAATCAAACACATAAGAATTATAAAGGATGACGCGGGGAGACTTTGGTTTTGTCTTCACGCAATCTTAACTTTAAAATTACAGAAACTCAACACTCATGTATTCATGAAGAATACTTGAGGGGGAAATCACGTGTGTGTGTGTGTGTGTGTGTGTGATGTACGTAGTTAGAAATGAGAAGGAGAGAAAACAAAAGACAGTAGCTGCAGCTCCAGCACGTAGTGAACTGTTTCCTCCAATCACACAGTGACCGCAAATGCGCATTTGGGGTACACTGAGTTGAATTGATAAAGAGGAAAGAACTCACTGGCTTTTAAGAGTGACAGCAACAACACATCAATACATTCCCGGTTAACGGGAGAAAAACATTGTGAGCGAAAAACACTTATGTAACATAAGTGAGTCAGAATTACTTTAAATCAGGAAATAGTGAGCTCGTCAGCTCTTACGTTTACTTCAAGTTAATGAACAACATAAAATAACTATCTTAGCCCAGACAATAGCCTCACGTGAATCGCTTGGTCCAGCGATGATTGGTTGAAGGCAGCTGGCGGAGATAGGAGGAGAAAAAGGCCGCTTGCCGGGCCTTGTGCGCTGATGGAGCGCGTCTTGTGGAAGACAGTGGTGTGGAACCAGCTCAGCTGATAAGGGCAGCGTGCCTCACCATGCCAAGGGAAGGAAAGCAGGGGATCAGCAGCTCTTCTTGGCAATAGCGGGCTGTCTGCGGTCCGATGGGCAGCATAGGCAAGGAGGAGAGGATGAAGCGGAGAACTCCCTCGGCGTCGGGCCTTGCTCTCTGCTGGCGCTGCGTCTGGGGCAGCGTAGGAACGGCCCAGATGATAGCCTAAGTGATAGGCGGCTTCACTTCTCGGCGGGTCCGCTGGCTGGCTCCGGTCCGTAGAACGGGCAGTGCAGGCGTCTTGATGAAGGGATCCTGCGTCTTTGCTCACGCTTTGCGCGTGTGGGGGTCCTGTTTTGAGGAGAGATTGAGGTGTGCTTCAGCTCTGGTGAAGCGGTTTTCTGTAGTAAAACTCTCTCGAATCCGGGAAAACAGAAGAAGATGTTCCAAGCAGTCCATCAACTCGTCCAGCGAGTATAAAAGACTGGGACTTGGAGTTGCTTAATCCTAGGCCTCAGGGTTAAGCATGTCGTACCTTCTATCACGGCTGGAAGCCGGAGGCGAATGGCAAAGATGAGAGGATTGCATCCTGTATTAAAACAGTCCAAATGCATTCTCATCCAATCAGAAGTTAGTTGTCTAATCAGCAAGCAGTGTTTACATTCAAACCAGCCAATAAGATGCTTTTCCTTCCTTAGGAAAAGAGAGCTTTGAAGCTTGTGTCTCACAGTTGAGATAAGGTAAACACAGCAGGGTGCCTGGGCCCTGCCATGTCTGGTTTGAACTTTATGGTAGCTTCCAAATAAGAGTTTCATCCTGTGGAACTTGCAGAGAATCAGTCCCCAAAGGTCTGGTAGGATTAACCAACCTTTTAAAAGGGACTATCACATCTTAAATGAGTTTATGACCTCCGCAGGGGTCTGGGATGGTTGCATCTACAGAGAAACTTATGTAAACATGCGTTAGACTTTAGTCTCTTGAAATGCACTGTGGCATCAGTCTTAACCCATTACAACATTTCAAATGAGACACTCTGTGTAGGCACAACACAAACATAGACAATCAAATGCAGTGAAGATTCAAATGTATACTTGTTGTGCTCACTGGACACACAATAGAACATGCACAGTTTTTGTTCTTACCAGCAATCTTGCCTCTCCTCTTCCCATCAACTAAGTAACTAAAGGAAACCTTGTTCATCTCATCTCCATCTTAGCTCGCAGAGTAATTGAAATATGTTCTGAGGGCAGCATTGCATGCCATTGGTTCTAATGGCCGCCCAATGTGAGACAGCAGGATGAGGGATTATTTCAAATGTTTAGGAGGCAGGACTTGGATACAGCATCATCGATGTCAGGAAGAGTGAGGATGCGGAGGTGGCGTTTTACCGACCAAACATGTTCTGGAGTTATGAAGAGATGCCTGTCATGCTTTTCGGTGTAACCACTGTGACATGCCAAATCAAAACTTTGTATGACAATCTGTGATATGTATAGGCCTTGTGTGAGCCACATCTCAACAAATCCTTACAATTCTGGATTAATTGCATTGTTCTCCCCCTCTTCTGGATTTAACAAATCATGTCCTCTGTGTGTCAATTGCTGCCAAACTACTACTGCAGTAAAACCCGTCTCCTCTATACATTTGAATGACACAGAGGCTTCACAGGCATTGTCCATTGTGTTAGATGCGTTGCCCGAGCTCTTTCCTGTTGGTTTGTTACCTCGTTCACAGGCATGGAAATAATAATTTTGGCTACTCTGTTTTGCCAACCCAAGAAAAAGGTGTTTGTTTTCTGCTGTAGTTCTTCTACATAGTTCTCCATAAACTCCATCTTATTGTCCCCATGAACAATTTTGATATCCGTTGATACACGGAATCTTTTTCTTTTCTCAGTTTTCTTCGGATACCCTCTATCCATGGCTGCTCCATAATCTGCATTGATATACAGTATGAACAATCATATAAACACAAGCAATCATAAAAATCTAAACAAATATATAGTATAAGCGGCTAAAATGTCCTTAGAGCGGCCAATTGTAGACCTAATGGCAAAAGGTGCCCTAAGAGCAGTAATAGAATATATGCAGCATAAATGCCCAAGGAGCAGCCTATGAATGCTGCACTAAAATATGTCAAGGTGCTCTAAGAGCTGGATGCTTTTGACTTCTTGGGGATGGGGATGATGGTGGACTTTTTGAGACATGTGGGGACCACAGACTGGAGCAGTGACATGTTGAAAATGTCTGTAAACACACCTGCCAGCTGGTCTGCACACACCCTGAGAGCCCGGCCAGGTATGCCATCAGGTCCAGGGGCCTTGTGTGGATTAATCCTTTTGAAGGATTTGCACACATCTGCCCTTGTTATTGCTAGTGTGCAGGGGTCCTGGTCCGTCTGTACTTCCTCAGCCAGAGAGTAGCTCTCAAAACGTGCAAAGTAGTTGTTAAGGTCATCTGGAAGAGATAGAGACACTTCCTCAGTCACACTCGTAGTCCCTTTAAAGTCAGTAATTGTTCTGAGTCCGGTCCACATGTGTCTTGAGTTGGAGCCCTCAAAGTTGGACTCCATTCTGTCCCTGTATTGTCTCTTAGCAATGTTAATAGCTCTCCTGAGTGCATACCTGGAATTGCTGTATTCCTCCAAATCACCTGAGTTGTGGGCGGCAGTCCGTGCCTCAAGTCTCCGTGAAAACCATAACGTTACAGTTCTTAATGTCTCGTTGAAACGCCATCCTGCTCCGTAGTTCATCCAGCTTGTTGTCCAGTGACTGGACGTTCGCCAGAAGAATATTGGGGAGAGGAGGCCGGTTCTCACGTTTCCTCAGCCTGACCAGCACTCCAGCTCGGGACACTCGCATCCTCCGTCTCCTCCAATGTCCAAGTGAAGGTAGCCAAGGTTGATCACTATTGTTTGCGGGTGGTGGTGAAAAAGTGTTTTCCACCGATGATTTAATGCGCAGAAGTTTTTCATATCGTATGATAGGGCTCGCTTTGGCCGTTCGCCTGTTACCGAGAGTTAGGCATAAATACAAAAACAAAACAAACTATTTATTTCTTCAGAATACTTTTTTTTTGTTAAGAAATTAAAGTAGGCAGATGCAAATAGATATAGGGTGACGCCATGTCAATTAAATACTGTTGTGACTATTTAAACTTATTCTGTTATAAGCACCCACACAAAGGTGTATTTGCATCCACTGTTAATGATGTAACTTCAGGAAAACAAACATAACATTTAGTTATTTTGTGATTTGGGCCAGGGTGCACTCAACCTTTAATACCCTACATTCCCTAAATATTTCAACACAGCCTTGCTGCTTTAAAAGCTGCAGATGATCAGAAAACAAATGTTTGAATTCAGGGAATGTATAGCTTGAGAAAAAAAAGTTCCTAAAGCTGATCATGACCCAACAAACAGACAATACACTATTTGCAAAGACGTGTGGATCTAAAGTGTGTTAAATAAGTAAGGCATAGACACAAACTGCAAGCTCTGCCAGTCCAGTCTCATGAATATAAGAATAAAGGCATTCATACATCTCATACTGCAAACAAAAGTTGCATGCTGAGAGTAAAAATACAATGAGGGCTATTGATGTAGGTAACGTGCAGTGACTGAAATCTAGAGAACAAACGCATCAAAGGCACTATGAACTACAGGAGATCATTTATGTGCTGGACTGTCGTCCTCAAAAAAGTTTTATTTGGAAATGTACTTCAGTTCTATTGTTTCTTTTCTTACACTTAGTTATTTTATAAATAAGTTGTATACTATTTCCTAGTTTGTTGCAATCATTTAACTGCAAATTCACTGTTGTCTGTTTAAGTTGCACTTTCCAGCTCTGATCCGTCTGTCCAAGGCTGACGCGCTGAGGTCATTAAACTGATGGCCCTTGTCAAGCAGCCAAACTCACTCCTCGTTGAAGAGGAATGACTCGGTGTGTCGCAGCCACTCTCCAGGCTGCACCGCAAGAATGATTTCAAGGTGAAGATGACCTGACAATCATATCTGAGCTGGAAGGTCAGAAGAGTCTTTTAATGCTTGTTATACATGAAAGATCTGAACATTTGATAAGCCTTCAACATTGTTTTCAAACAAGGACAGCAGCATCCTCTTTCAGGCCGGAAGGTGGTCAAATATTAATTATTGTAGTCCGTTTTGTGCCTGTCGTTACAAAAGGGTGGATAGTTTGTGTGCTGAAGTATTAAGTTTTTTATTTCTGCTTTTGCCACATAAATGGATTATGTTGACTTTAGTCCTGCGAATACAATGTGACAGATAGAAAGCCGACTGTAAAATTATGTATTTTTATATTATAATGTGTATGTTTACAGAGCTCAAAGCATTATTTGTTCTTAACAAAAGCTGTGCATTAAGCAATATTCCCTAGGAATCATTTAGGTTCTGATTTATTTTTCCTGCCATGACCTCACCACTGAATATTTTGTTGCAGAAAACAAATTCAGGCTAACCATAGCTGCTTTTCTTGTGACAAAACATCCTTTCCCTTAAATCATAATCCTGGCCGTCATTTTTATTTTTCCTTTGTGTAAACAGTTCCCCTGAAGAAAAAAAAATCTAGCAAAGAATGTATCTACGAACAAGTATTTTTTGTCCAAAGCCTGATATATCTTCTTCCTCTGAGCCATAGAGCTCCATTGTTGTCTGAAAATGATTCAAAGAAAGATTTGCATTAACAGCAACGGAGCAGCAAACCGTGCAGCATTAATGAGTGACTTATATTTTTTGGGTGGCTCTTTTTATAGTTTTTTCTGACATAAGCAAATATGGCTGCTGCAAACGGGAATGAGAGAAGGTCAGACTCAAACTGAGGACACAATAAACATTAACTATGCATAGGTAGCTATCATGTATTCAAGACGTAAGTCCCATCAATTTGACTATTTCCATCAAATTCATAGCCAGCCATTTGCTTTTTGAATGATTTTGAACATTTTTGAAAAGTTGTTTGCTACCAAGTCACACTATATGGCATCTGGAACTTCTCTTTTCTCTGGTCCAAGCGAAGCGGACAGCAGAGCATCTTTGCATTGCAGAAAATTTCAAACTGATATTATACTTTTAGTAAAGTAACTGACAGTGGCCGCGTTTCCCAGATTCGATCGTTCTTTGGGACCAAAGAAGGTTAGTTTAATAACTGTGACCACATAGCCTCTGTAGTCACTACACTATTGCCACTGTTTGGTCCAGACTCAAATACCTCAAAAACTATTGGATGGATTAACATGAAATGTAATACTGATATTCATAATAAGTCATCTAGCACCAAAGTGGAAAGGAAACAACTGCCTTTAGACATATCTACAATGAACTAGTTTGTCAATAAATAAATATGCATCTCAGAATGAATGCCGCAATGCAGTCACTTTGGTTTTGATCATGGCTGAACAAAAAAATACGATTTTGTTCTTAAATGTTGATGTAATTGCCCTCTCAAAATCATGTGTTTTTGTATTATTTGACTCAAAATCGGCAACACGTTACCACATTACAGTCTGTAAACAGCACATTGGGGGAAAAAATCTACCCACCTCTCAAAGACAAATCCATGCTCTTACTTTGAAAGTCTTTGTTTAGCTTTTCTTCTGCAGCTGTCCATTGTGGCCCAGTGATGTAAGTGGACATGAGGCTGTGATTAATGGTGGTAGTAATGGTTTAGTCAGTGCAGCATATGAGTCCGGCTAACAGCCAGGCTCTGTGCTGTAATTGAAGTCGACAGTAGAGTCACCTCCAAGACCTCTGACACTGTTCTTATACCTCTTTCTCTCTGTCTCTGTCTCCGACCCCCCCCCCCTCGCCCTCCTCCCCCCCACACACACACACACATTTGTATTCAGATTGAGTTTGCCAATTGCTATCAGGGTTCCCTCTCTTTCTCTTTTCTTGTCTTTCTTTGAAATGAGTACAGTGTCTTGAAGGCAAATAAAGTGAAGTTTACAAAGAAAGGAGAAGAAATGCATGTCACAGGCAGAAAGAAAAGAGTGGTCCATAGAGGAATACGAATCAAGAATAACTTGATATTTATACAGGACAGCAACACAATAGAAAACCCTAAGTAAGCCCATTTGTATGCCAGGATGTAACAATCGCCTGAATTGTGTATTTCAATAATAGTAGAAAAGGTTCATCTGCATCAGTACAGCAGTAATCCACAGTTTTTTTTAATGATTGTTAACTTTAACGTATTTGTACGAGTTATTTGCTAAAGTCCTCACAAAAGTAAGCACAACCAAAGTCGAAGTGGACTAAACAGTGGATTCCTTCTCATTGCTTTGACACAAAACATATTCAATAATTGTACAAAATCAATTACCTTGTTTTTCGTTAAATTTGTTTAAAATGTATGTCAAAACACATAACATATAAAGAATCCCACTGAATTATCGACATTTTGCTACTTCTCCATCCAAATGGAAATAAAAACATAAACTCCTAATTGGTGCCCTTGATGGACAACTTGGTTAGGGTTTGGTAATATGCTCTAGCTACTGTCTCGATGCTACATTAGCCATAACTAGCATAACACACCTGAATATCCCATCAAGAGGTCCCGGTTGAGTTGCGTTGTTGGTAAATCAAGGGCCCCTTATTAACAAGGAAGAAGAATGGATGTGTTTTGATTGAATATGGTTGTTTATTTTGTTAATTGTTTTTACTTTTTTATGCTGATCTTTCTTTTATCATCACCCAAACAGTAGTTTTTAGTTTTTTTAAATGTATATACACAGGGCTGTACAGTGCGACAGTTTTGATCGCATTTGCTACTGAAATTGATCACGTGCGATGATGAATACGAATCCTATCGCACTCGTGCGACAGGTTGATAATGAGGAGAGGCTGTCTTTGAAACACAGAGGAGAGATGCACAACACTGCTTAGAGGGCTCTACATTAACACTGCGGGTAAATGAGTCTTAGGCAAGTAAGTTATTAAGTCCACCCTCCACTTTGGCTGGTGAAAGATGTGTGCTCGGGATCTGTGCTCGTGCAGCGATTCTAGGTATAAAAACTTCACGGCTGCATCTAGACCATATAGGCTTCAACGGCAATTGCCGGAAGGAGACGGCACATTACCGCAGTTAAGTTAGCGCGTGTACAAACAGAACATTTCCTGTGCGCCTTCACATTAAAAGCCTGTTACTAGCCAAACGTGAGTTGACTTTTATTTTGAAGCCGGTAAGAACAGGAAGTTAGCGCTTTTTTCTAGCTTGAAAGTCAACTCCTTCAGCTGCAGAGAACAGTCAACAGTAGCCTAGTTAAACAAAGTTTTAAATAAGCCACTGAAAAGCTACTCCCAACACATTCACAACAACCTATTTAATTTATCCTAAATTGTACCAATGTGTATACTTATTTATTTAATAGGCTATGTTTAATGTTTTAAAGTTTGGTTTTAATTAACAGAAGGACATTATAATAATAATACTGAATCAGCAAAAAATTGCAATTGGCAGGTTAGATTCTTTTTTCTAAATCAGTGCACCCCTATTCATTTTTCTACAATTATTACTGCACACACTAGGATATCATATTAATTGTGAATCTCAAATGAGACCAGGATGACATGCTCAAAGGTAATTAGAGCAAAATGCAAGGGTTAAGGTTATGCAAGTTTTCAATCATAGCCTACTTTGTGTGCTACCAAATTTATTTTTGTGCTACTGAATTTTTTTGCTTGCTAGCACCAGTGCTACCACCTAAAAAAATAAGCGTACAGCCCTGATACAGTACATTCATGGCTTCGCAACCTCAACAGTCTGCTTATTTGCAAGGTCAATATTGTATGAAGGATCTTATTGGTTTATGCACTCAACTGAAATTACCTGTGAAATGAAAACTGCTGTAAAATTAAACGTAGTTCAGCTTACCCTGCAACCATAAGTGTGTGTTTTTGTGTCTGTGTGAGACCCATCTTTAGTCTATTTTGTGATTGAAAACAGAAAAAGAAAACAATGACAAACAAAGAAACCGTTTACTACAAACTAATACATCATACTGGAATAAAACAGCACATAAAAAGTTATGCATTCATCTGAGGCTGTAGAAGATGAAGGATATGGAACAATTTATTTTTACTTTTTAATCCCTTTTTTTGGCAGCCATGTTGTTCTTTGGTTATTAAGGTTTCTGCATCTAGACAGCTGTTGGTGAATGGTGTGTTGTTTCTGTCACAACTTCAGCCAGTATTTAGGTTGCGTTCCGAATCGCATACTCTTTCTTTTTTCTATTCTACATACTACATCCGACGATAAAAATAATCTAGTTAGGATGCAGTAGGCATACTATTGGGACATACTTTACTCTCTTATTTCATCATAACATTGCGCCTTGATCTTGCCTCTTGCTTTTATATCCGTCGCATCCCCGTTTGTTTTCATATGGAGGCTTCGTCGATGTTACGTCCCTTCACGTGCGCACTGGATTGTAGGACATCCGGGTACTTCTAACCATCCTAAATCTGGCCATAAGAATCGGGACATCCTAAATCTTTTTTCTACATACTATATAGTAGAAAGTATGCGATTCGGAACGCAACCTTAGTTTGTTTTCATATGTCTGTTCTCCTGGTTTCCTTTCTAACTCACATGTCATTTCAGACCCGGCCACTCCCTCCTGCTCTGCACTCCCTGTTAATTACATTCACCTGGTCTGCCCCACAGTCACCTGCTCCTCATCAGTTAACCAGCCCTAGTTCCCTCAGTCAGTTGCCAGATTGTCAGATGTCCTAGTGTGTTCACCCGGCTTTCCAGCATTCGGGTTTCATCCTGTGTTCCGATCCTGCTTGCCTGTTCGTGTTTCGACCTGTCTTTGGACTTTCCCTTTTGCCTGCCCCAACTGGACTTGTTTGCCACGCTGTCTTACTACCTGGTTTGTCATCATTAAAATACATTTTTGAATCTGAACTGTTTCCTGTGTCCTGCAATTGGGTTCTTGTCTGTCTTTCCCTGAAACCCTGACATTTTCTGTCTCAGCATCTCAGACAAATGTGAGTCAGGAAGTCATATACAAAAGTATGGTTTCTCCCTCTGGCTTGTTTTTTTTTTCAGTAATACATACATGCAATTTTCCTATCACGTTGGTTGGAGAGACGAGAAGGCATAGCCGACATCTGCTGGAAAAATCCCAATTTTTTTTCTCCTAAGGTTTCATTAGGCTTCATTTAAATACAAGTGAAATGCATGACCTTAAGGTGATTAGACAAGATTCTTGGATTCCAGCTCAACTGCTTCATTTGGAGAGGAGCACCCAGGCCTGGAGTGGCCAGCAAACCCAAGAACTGGATCTAAAGAGAGCGAGAGATTATAAATGAGGGTCACCCCTCAACTGATCTTTCGAGTATAAATAAAGGTTAAATTAAATACATATGTGCTCATTCAAATAACAATGATAGGGCCAGGTTAAGCTAGTGTTTAGTCACAAGAGAATGATAATTATTTTGTTTTATCTTTAGTCCATGATTAAAAATGGAACTGTTATGTTATTTGTGTATTTTATGTTTGTTTATGTTGCAACAATGATATACACTTCAAGGAAGAGAGAGTAGAAAATACATATTTACCTGTTAAACCTAACTGTTGATTCAGTTTGTTTCACCATTGCTGTTAGTAATCCATTTCCTCCTGTTTGTTGCTTTCAGAGAAAATCATTAAACTGGATATAATTTGTTGAAGAAACTATTTTGGAGTTCTTTGACGGTATTCATGTCAAATGTGAGAGCCGTGTTTCCAAATAAAACTAAAGATTCTAAATAAAATAACATTGTCTTTCTTTTTTAAATTGTGACTGAATTGTGTTGATAACAGATTGTTGTCATGAATTGATTTCCAGTTGGAAATATTTTAGTATGTTTAATATTGTTATTATAGAGAATGTACACGGGTTACAAAGAGCAATGTTGATTGATGGATTGTACTTAGGTAATCCTTATTCAGCACTATTTTGCATTTATTAAGTGTAACAAGTGATGAATGGTTCCCACTTTACAATAAGGGTCACAAATAACATTAAGAAATGGTTAATTATGCTCAAGTGATGCTTAATCAGCACTAGTATGCCTTTATTAGGTGTTAATTCATGAGAAATGGTTCTCACTTTACAATAAGGGTCACAAAGTCCATTAGTAAATGGTTAATTACACTTAAGTAATGCCTATTCAGCACTGGTGTGCATTTATTAAGTGTTACTTAATGGATAAATGGTTCCCACTTTACAATAAGGGTCACAAAGAGCATTAATAAATGGTTAATTATGCTTAAGTAATGTTACAAAAATGACATTTGTTAACAGTTAATTAATGCTTATTATTATATTAATCAACTGTTGGTTCAAGCTTAATTAATGGGTTAACTAAGGTTAATATAGGATATTTATAAACAGTACATCATGTAGTAATTAATACCTTAGTTAACATTAATACCATTAGTAAATGCTTACTAGACACATTAGTTAACAGTTAACTAATGGTTAGTTAAACCTTATTAAGCATTAACTAACCATTAATTAATGTACCCTTATTGTAAAGTGTTACCAAAAAATATAAACCGGGCTGACAGGATATAGTGATAGCATCATCAGTGGCTGCTGTCATAATGTTTTTTTTTTTTCTAGTTTGGTCTGACTCATCTGTTTCACCCAGTTAAAGTCTGAAAGAAGATGGGAGATAAAGTCTGCAGGGTTTCAGTTGTGATTGACAGCTGATGGTTGTCGCTGTGCAGTGAGTGGGTGGCTAGCTGGACACACATTCAGAAAAGGATTTAATAGATGAGCTGGTGTTTATGTAGGTGAATGAGTACATGGAGGTATACAGTATAAGTATATTGTGTATATTATATATAAATATACTGTATAAAAACACTTGAACACGCCTTAATGACAGCTGTTGGCTCCATTTGGTAGTATGTTTTCAAGCAGTGTTTGTTGTAGTTTTCAGCAGCATTGATTTTTGGTATTTACTAAATGGAGGAACTAACTAGCAGAAAATACTCAATTGGAATCCACCAATTTCAGTTGTCGCTGTATCACTTAATGATTTTAGCTGCTCTCTGACAGTGGAACAGAGGCTTCAAGCTTTTCCTTAAACTTTATTTTATCCTCCCTGGTTCAGCATTTTTTGAATTGCTATAGTTTCCTGCACTTTTTTTCTCTTGGTTATAGTATGCTATACCAACCAGGGCAAACCAATCCATACATAGAGAAACAGGGAGAAGACAAGAATGAGTATGTTCTGAATAAACTGTGTGTGATATAGCTGAAAGGCAGTGCAAAAGGGTGAATAAAGGTAACAACTAAGTTGGAATTTCAATTAACATTCTTTCTGTAAAGCTGGTATGTATGAAGTAGGTTTGTTGGTGAAAATAAAGAGGCACAATGTTTTTTTGAGGAACTGTGAATATAAAGGGTGAATGAAAGTCCATTCAGCCAAATACCACACACCTGTATTCACTGGAACCTATTGCTATTTAAGAAAGCAGTCATAATTCACTTAGAATCTGTCCCCAGTTTCACACAGCCTGAATATGAATGTTATTTAACTGCCAATAAGTGTTGGAAACACAGTTCAGGGAGGCTGGAAGGCTTGTTTTGAGCGTGCCGCTACCTCGCTTAATGTCAAAGCTGTAGTTAGTGATTTGCATGTCCAGGGGCCTCATTTATAACGGTGTGCGTAGAAACCATCCTAAAACATTGCGTCCGCACAAAGCCAAAAATGTGCTGCGCAAAAAAAAAATCAGATTTATAAAACTGTGCGGCGCACACTTGCACGCAATCTTCCCTTTATAAATACCCACCTGCGGTGAATTGTGCGCAGACGATCTCCACCCCGTGTCCTCCCACTTCACCTCCCAGTTTCATCCCACAATCTACCATACATGGCGAATGCTGAATAGCTCCTGAATATGATGACGCTCTTAATAAGCAAGGCATTTTGACTGACATGAGGAGAAAAGGGAGGCAACCGGCCGCAAAGAAAGCGGCTGGGAAGGAAGAAAGGCTGTGACGTGCATGTGCTGCAGTAACTGTCACACAAACACACACACACGCGCGCGCTTATCACATATCATGATTGGCACAGTTGTTATAGTCTTTGTAAAGCAGTTTCGCCCACCTTTGTGCTGTATGCAATATCACGTATTAGCGTACCTGTATTACTATATGTAGGCCTATATAAAATGGTGTGACAAGTGAAATAATGCCTATTGTCTATTCGAGAGCATTGTTTATCTCCCGTGAGATCCACACATTTCCAACAACGTCAGATTATAGTTATATCTTCCAGGGTGAATTGTTATGGGAAAGAGATGCGTGTAATGATTTGCTAAATTCACAACATGATTTTATCTAACGAAATATACAGTTTTAATTAATATCTGTTGGGCTTAACTTTGTACAAAACTACTTTTTACACACCTCTTAAAATTTGCTCTCCCGCTGGCCACTCACGGAAACACCTCCCGGCGTATAGGATATTATTATAAAGTAGCGCTAGATTCAACATATAAGATATAACCAAAACATGTAGACCTAGGCTACTTGATAAGTAATTCAACCTACATCACAACTGCATGCCATAGACTACAGTAGCCATATATTCGCAACTATAGGTAAGCTTGTACATTTTATTGACTAAATATATTGGGTGCCAAGCATCATTTGTCTGTGTTTTTCTGATGACTGAGCTTTATTTCGTGGTGTTGCCATTGAGTGTCGCTGATTCCCTGAGTCAGGAAAACCTTGCGGTAGCTCTACGCATAGTCGAAAGTTGGCGTGGGAATACGCACACTTCTCCGCAAAGAATGTTTTTATAAATACCAACGTTTGTCACCACACATTTTCCCGCACATTTCTGTCCGTCTACGCAAGGTTTTTGTGCGCCGCAAGCTTTATAAATGAGGCCCCAGATGTTTAACATTACAGCTTTCTATCAGCCGGAATAAGATGCTCATGATGAACGATAATTCCCTCTGCAGAATGTAAGTAAGCGCAGTGCAGCTTCTGAGACAGCTCGGGAAATTAAGCACTTTAGAGTCAGAAGAAAATATGACTTTATTAGACAGATCTCGCTAACAGCACAATAAATAGCTCACATCAAAACATAAAAAAGTTTGGGAACCCAGATAAAACAATGCAAAACAAGGCCAGCTGCCTTTGAGTTTGGATATGTGAGAGAATGAGTCATTCTTGGAGCAAAAACATAGTTTAGCACTTAGTGGCAAGAAAACAGAGGTTGAGGAGAAACTCAAAATCACTTAATAGTCTGCGGAATTGCATAGCAGCCAACGTTTGGGAAGTTATCTTAAAGGAATACTTCACCCATACGGAACCAGCGTTCTACCATTATAAAATCACTATTATAATATAATGAATGAGGTTTTTCTTTCCTCAGTCTTCCCTTGGCCCAGCTGTCCTGTTAATCCTGACCCTTACTGTGATGTCACAAGAAGGAAAATGTAGGGTTAGACAGTGAGACCATAAAACACTCTTTCTTTTTTGCACATTTATACTACATAGGATCTCCGAGTTCAATACACCTTCATATTCCAACCGGTGAAGTAGGTCTTTAAGAAACGTAAATACAGTGGTTAAATGGCTGTACACCGGATTGGATGAGATAATACAGTTCAGCACTTCTTTTAACTGTAAAAAGTCCAGTCCAACCAAAGTAATTTGCTGATGGAGCCTAACCCTATTGACAACCAGGAACTGAAAGATGTGAGCCCTGCATCTTGTTTTGCAACATTCTACCTATAGTTTCCCTACTAATAGGTTTAACTAAGCATAGGTTAAACTAAGCATGTTAACACTGACTTCCCGCCAGGATAAAATACTTAAGACATGATTCTAAAATGAGGATATCATGTATTTCTTTGTTTCACTTAAAATAAGAAAATAATGAGTTGGGTAGTTAACATAAGGAAAAACTTGTCTTTCCAGTCCTTAAAGTCAATATGCAATTTTGCATGATATCTAATCTAACTGATACGGTTAAACGTGGAGATAGAGTGAAGTGTCATCTGTATAACAGTGGTTTAGAAGATGCAAATACAACTGCTAATAATCCGTCTGCATTGGACCATACAGTATAAAAGATAACCCTCTGCCCTTCTTTTATATTTAATTCAGGTGATCCATGAACTCTTTCATCATTATTGTATGATTACCATATTTTTTTTGCACTTCCAACCAAATTCTCGTGATATCATCATATAATTCGCACAGGCAACTTTACAGTCATTGACATACCTCTCTATCGCCAAGGCTACCACTGGCTAGATCTCTCGCAGTAAGTCCAGGTTCAATGGCAAACCAGCTCTGTGCTTATGCTACTGTAGCTGTTGTGCTACCAAGCTTTCCAAAAACCTTCCCTGCATTCATTTCACACCCTGCATTTCATTAGATGGCGTAAATACTCATTAAATGCTCTCAGCTGTAACCCGAGTCTAGATTAATTATTTTTTCTCTCCACTGCATAAGCATGTTTGCCCTTGACTCAGTCAGTTCACACAGTCCATGAATGAGAATAGCCTCTCATTGGTATGTATGAGAGCTAAAGGTGAGATAGGGAGCCAGCAGCCAGCGACACAGAGGCCATTATATTCAAACACCATGGGGCTAAACTGTCGAATGCTACTCTCACTCTGATACTCCATCTCATACATTCACTCAAACTCCGACTCGCTCACTCTCTCTAACACACACAAACAAATAATCTTTTTGATCCTGAAGGATTTCCTGTGTCAATCCCCATTTCATGTGCAGAAACTTAGAATAAAAAAACACACACAAAGGAGGTTAAACCAAAAAAGACATTAAAAACACATTTTAGTGTAACACATTTTAACGAGAATATCTAGTAACAGCCTCCCACCTCACCACAGAGTAGACCCTTGTGCAAACGGAACCAAAAACTAAACATTATATCCTTCAATTGGTTCTATAGATTTAGACACCGATGACTAAACATGGTATGAAAGGAACAGTTGCCAAGATGTGCCAAGTCTATTCAAGTATACTGCCAATTTGGTCCTAACCAAGCCCCAACCACAGCGAGTTCTACCAAAATCCAAGGGCAGGTTTCAAAACAGAGCAACTTCTCATTGACTCCTATGTTAAATATGCAGTTTTCACAGCATTATTAAACCTATTTAAGGCCTGGTACAAAATAACATTCTAGTCTCTTGAGTGACAACTAGCCACCCGTTGGCCCTCACTTTGCCTCGGAGGTATACGTCAGCTAGATGGGCTTATCTCCCTCCACCCATCGTCACATCAATGCCCCTTTTTGATAAGAGGAAATGAGGCGAGGAAATGAGGCGTAAAAATCTGACAAGATGGTGACGCGCATTGGCCAGGACGATTGGATGCAGTTGGAATAACTGAGGTCAGCCCGGATGCTACATCCATTTTATATTCTATCCATGGTTCTAACCAATCATTACTGAGTAAATAAATATTCAGCTCCAAAGTTTTTATTTCTGTATGTCGACTCCACAAACTGTTCAGCATTATTGTTGATCTCACTCAGGCTAGTCAAATGGAAAAGTAAAACATGAAAAATAACAAAGCTGCTAAAAACTTACACCTTTCCACCTATACACAAACATTTTGTGAAACACTCTGCCTGCCTAAAAACGTTCAGTATTCCAAAATTGTTTTTAAAATATAACAAAGCTGGGAACTTCACTAGGAACAACTGTAAAAACTAGCACCATTTGATACAATTTTAACAGAACAACATCCAACAACATGTTTTAAAAAATGCACATCATTGTCACTGTCATGCTTTTTCATGAAACTGGTGTGTAATATTAGTTCTTATAGCGGCAGTCGGTCCAGTGATAATTATAATGTGTCAGCTTCTTCTTACATGAAGAGCCTTTCGATGGGCAGCTGGCTGATGACTACATATATTTCACTTATTATAAACTGTGCTGTCTACACTGATAAAAGCAAACGCCACTCACTAGGCTTGTTCCATCGAGCTGATTGAGTTCTGGGAAACCTTGAGGTTATGCCCAAGGCAACGCTGGCAACAGATTTTTAGTTCTCATGCTTGTGCAGCCTTTTTGATCTGATATTGTACAGCTTGTATTATAACCACATTGTGGCACAGGGGATAGGGGAATTGTGAGTATGTTATGGGTGATAGATGGACACATATGCATTTGCCTATTGGATTCAGTATTTTTTTCCATTGTTCTTCTTGTGTATGGGTTCATAGGCGAGTTTCAGTCAATAAATACATCCCCACTTTTATATAAAAATGTAGTTTTTTAGCCAGAAATCAAAAGCCATCTCGTGTGCTACTGTAGTTCAATGTACTCCTGCATAATACAATGCAACCTGCAGTCAAAAAACAAAACAGGGTTTGTCAGATATAAACTCAGTGTGTGGGTGTGTAGTTTAAGCCAACATGGCTAAGAATGATAACTAGGGAATACTAAGAGATTGCACTATTACACTTAAACTATCGCCACACACTTTCTGATGTACCAAGGTATGTGATGTTCAGACAGTTGGTCAAAGAGTTACAGCAAATTAGCAGCAAAATGTCAGTCCCTTAAGGCTGTGTACCACATTTGGTGATGATAGGTTGAAAATACAAGAAGTAGATGTCACATGACCATTTTTCAGTTATGCACATTAGTTGAAATACATCATGGCGGACATTTATGGTCTAAGAGGCTTTTTCGTAGAGTAAATTGGGCAGGACTTTTGTGTTAAATTTCAAGCTTATCGAAACTTACCGGTTGAGGTGCGTATCCTTTCAAACATTGCGCTTTTAAGGTAATGTTTCTTTTTAACATTTCTGCCGCCCACTAGGGTTGGAATAATAACTTTGGTATACATGCTACCACACGTGTTGTGCAGAAATCCACCACGTTTCTGATGATTGTACAAATGGTCAATGAGTTATGGGCAATTAGTTTCTAAGACCTGCTTAACCCCTGCTCATTTTATAATGGACATTCTCCTTTTTAATAGACATGTGCATATCAGCCCCCTAAGGCTGTCTACCAAATTTGGTGTCAATTGGGTGAAAAACCACAAAGTTGAAAATAATTTTTCAGTTTTTGAAAATTTGCCAAAAAACATCCATCATATCGGATTGTTACTGTCCAATATGCTTTTTTGTAGAGTACATTGAGCTGGACTTGTTTGTTAAATCTCAAGCTAATCAGATGGTGGCTCCTAAAATATGTTTCAAATTGGGATTAATAACAGCGCCACAATGTGGAAGATTGCTTCAACAGGAACATCATTCTCTGCTTTGTTAGGTGACATTGATTGTTTTGAAAGGCGCCTTTAAATGATATGAATTATTAATTTTAATATTCCCAGTGGGATGCACATTTTGAGGAATCTTTGTTTTTCTGCGTGCTACCGTGCGAGAGGAGAAGCGTCCTAAAAAAGTGGTGGAAGTAGAAGTAGAAGTATGAGGAATAGTAGTATGTGCTAGCTTTTCAGGAAGGCACATAATAATCAATTTTAACAGATACAGACATGGATGAATGAATCAGTGTTAACCGGGTGGCGGGCTGCCACAAAATAACAGATGGTGGTGGAGGTCGTCCCTCTGCACCGTCTGCTATTCATGCTCATAAACACAGGTTGAAACACACACACACACACACACACACACACACACACACACTCTGATGTAAATTAATACTTTAAGGACAAGCACAGCCCACATGCAATATGTCCTATTGTTTAATAAACAAATGCAAATTACACAAATAATTATGTTTCACAAATGACCCACAATTGGAAGAACAATTTCTAACAAATGTAAATCTGGATGTAAAGTTTGTGAAGGGATGCTGATTTTTCTTTTTCTTTTTTCATGGAATTACAAAAACATAAACACTTGTTCAGGGTATTTCCTGCCTGGATTCTGTCAGTGTGGTTTGGATTAGTTTTTTAGAAGTTAAGCCACATTTTGTCACATTATAATACTTTTCTGATTGAAAAGTTGCTACCCAAACAAATAGCAATTATGCTAGCAATATTCCTATGAAAATAAACTGTAGTTTGATAAGGTTGCAATAATACAAATTTGGAACTAATGTACCTGTTGGTTTTATCCATGCAGCATAGGAATGACAATGTCAGTCGGTTGGTCCACTAATGTTTGATTTACCATGATATTTAGAGTGACATTCAAAGAGACATATATTGCCTTTGGAGATTCCATGGTTCTTCAAGGACCACCATGATTTGTCTGGACATCTGTCTGATGGATTACAACACAATTTGTTGCTGACAGTCATGTTCTCTGTCCCTGAATTGTCATATATTAAAAATCTTAACTTGCTTTGGTTTATAACTAACAGTGACCATGAACAATGGACATGTTAGCCTATTGTCCGTTTTTAATTAAAAATTAAATCTATTTCCTGTAAATAATTGTGATATTATGCTGAGTTGGATGGATGTTGTTCTGGCTTTTCTGTTTTCACAGTTTAACAAAGTAACTGTTTGTTACAACAAACATTTACTTTGGGTTCAAACCTTCTGTATTAGAGAGTGGTATATTTGAAATGTTTTAAACCAAAGATGTGTTCTATTCTGCAGACACGACAAAAGTACTCAAACCTTTTCAAAGTCTCTGTTAATCAACTTCTGCCCCAGGGTGTATTACTTTACCCTAAAAACTCTCTGAATCTGAACGTGCCTGCAGGCTTAACACATTCCTTTTCAAGTGCTGTCTGGAGTGAACATATTAACATTTAAGCACGATAGAAGCCCCTCACTTCCCACAACGACAGCTTAACATTGTGTGAAGACCTATTTTATAGCTTGTTGCCAGTGAATCAGTGGGTGGGCCTGTTGTATGTGAACATTTGCAGGAGCTGTGACAACACTTAAGCTATTGGAGCAGTAGAATTTACACTGTCTAGACCGACACTTTTTGGTCTTGTTCCAGCTCCATGCACATTAAAGAATGTAGTGACCAGAGGAAGTATACATGTAGGCTGAATGGACGAGTGAATGCATACGTAAGTGGATGTATGGATGTGCAGACAAGTGCTTAAAATACCACATTTTATTTTTCATACATGACATTTATATGATGTACATTTCACAGATGTGAAAATAGATTACATGAACAGGACCTGAAAAAGTATTTTTGTGAGAAAGGTGATACACAAAAGTATAAAGGGAGTGTACAAAAATTACAAACGAAACAAAAGAAAAATTAATTGCTCAAGACCTCCAGCTGTATAATCTGTTTTTTTATGTTTAATTTTGAAATTTTCTATGTATACCTTTTATTTTATTTTTTTTACAATGTATTTAATATACTGTACTTACCTGCAGGGAAAATAACTATGCCTAACACTGGATATTTTAAATTACATTTACCATGAACTGCCCTGTCAAGGAAAAGAAATACTGCACAATAAAGTTAAGCCCTGGGGTCAAAAGGTGACGTTCCTCTCTCTGTGGCCACAGAAGCTAAAAGAAGCTTTGCCCTATAGGTCTTTGTCCTCATTTTAGGTATACAGTATAAAATAGCACTGGCTTCAATGGTGATGTTGATGTATCAAGTTTCAAGTCATGGAGCAAGACCGTTTTCATCTTTGAAGTCATGAGTTAGCCACCCATTTTTTTTTAATTGGTCTGTGAAGTAACTATTCAAAAGCATATACTTTAATAAAGACATAAGTAATGAAGGGAAAATGTAAACTGATTATAACATGCAACATATTTTGCCCCCTGAAACGTTTTTAGGAGAGCCACTCCAAACTTATGAACAAATAAGGAACAAGGTGGAAACAAGGTGGAAGTCACAATTAAATAGAACACAGCACTCAAGCCATGATCATTCTATCACTCAAGAGGAGAACAATTCAGCGTTGAGAGTAGGCTATCTGTGAAGGCAATCAATCAAACTTGATTTTTTTTTTCTTTTTTTCAAGATAAGTTTTTGGCGTTTTTCCAGCTTTATTGATAGCTTGGAGAGACAGAGATGAAATGAGGCAGAGAGGGGAATGACATGCAGAGAACGACCTGTAGTTAGACTCGAAACGGGTCGTTGCGAAGAAGACTGAGCACCCCTTCAAACTTGAGTTTTTATATACAATGTTAACACACCCAACGTTTTATACACAAATAGCTGATCTGATGTGCAAAGGCCACGTCAAAAGACAGCTTAAAGGCTACTTAAATACAAATATTTTATATACTAAATGAAACCTTTTAAAGTTATACTGTATATTGTCAGGTAAAGTGTCAATTTCTTAAAGTCCAGTTTTAAGAAATTCCAACATTTATCAAATCGGAGATAAACAAAACAATTATGTGCAAGTTTTATTACATTCTGACTAGACTCTCTACCTCTGCTTAAAGGCAGGGAAACCCTTACAATGTTTGTTAAATAATTGTTTATCGTATTTCATTAATTAATTTACTTGGTGAATGTAATCTGCTGCAGTCTGTATAAACTGCAGCGTTTTTCTGACGTCAAGCGACAGGGCTGAGGTGGATGCCAGGTAGATGGATGGGTGTGTGGGGTGAGGGGTTGATGTATAGATTGGTGGCTTGTAGAAAAATAGGATGAAGAGTAAATTCACCTGCTGCTGAGCGACTGGCGACACTGAACTCAGTGTGTGTGTGTGTGGAATGCAGCATCAGAGATTTGTGACAGTTTGGACCAAGTGTGTGCAGAGATGCAAAGGTGTGTTTTCCTTTTGACCAACTTTATGTATTATGTGTGTGTAAGGCTGCAGGCTTTTTCCCGGCATGGTATATTTGACTCAAGAGCCAATGTAAAATGTAGATAAATAATCAAGCTAGTGACATATCTGAGGTACAAAATTAATTAGAGTTTGATGACATGATTTTATCATCTTTTCATAACGCATGCATGTAATAAAAGTTTCAAAGACTGAAATTAGAATATTCGCTCAAATCTGTTCAAGTCAAATTAACATTAAGTGTCACATCCTTATGAAAAGGTACAATTTGGCATCTTGAATCTCTTTGATGCAATCTTTCTTTACAATAAACACCATGTGGGGTTTAGTGCTCCTCTTGAGAATGGTGGCCTTCCTTAAAAGAAAGCTTCTCACAAATCAGTTTTAAGTTAAAGGGCCTTTAAGTCAAACATGGCTTTTGTTCAATGCTATTTTATAATTTCAAAGCCTTCTAGGAGAAAGCACAAAATGTTCAATTTGACTTAAGATTTACGAAAATTGTACAAAAATAGTACATGTATGCAGTACATTTTCATCCCTTCTGAAAGCTAAATACTAACATTTAGTTTTTGAATGTTGCTGTCACTTCAGTACGTTATTCTCTCTGATGTGCAGCACAAAGCCTAAATGCCACACAGTTACTTGAAGTAAAAACCGAAAATGAAATTTAAGTGGAGAAGGTTTGGGGGTTTATGTAGGAGTAGAAGAAATTAGGTTTGGAAACATCAGATGAAACATTTCTGTCCCTGAAGATTTCAGGGGTCACAGTAATTGGTGGTTGGTTTTCATCTCTCAGCTCTGCAGGGGTATCTGGACCCAGGCAGAGCGCGGTTGAGGGAGAGGAGAAAAGGTTCTGTGTGCTTTGGGAGCATCAAAGAGGGACATTCTACACTTGAACAAGTTGATTATTGCAACCTTTTGACAACAAATAATTTCAGACAGTGAAGCATCTCCCCCGCCACTTGGACTTTGCAAGACCCAGACTCTTTAAACATGTTTGACTATTTTGATATTTTTTAGATATTTTATTTTTTTCACTTTAACCCTTATTTATATACTTTCACACGTCATCGTAGCAACTACTGGCCACACGGAGCCTCTATTCCCTCGTGTGTGTAAACCTGCCTCCACTGGGGATTTGGATAACAATGATAGCCAATATGGAGAACCCTATACATACTATATATATATAACTATATATATATATATATATATATATATATATATATATATACACTATCAATGTGTTTTATTTTTAATTTTTTTAAAGATTCAGGGCAAAACTAATTTTTCTAACTATAAAACATTAAGAAACATTTGTGATAAAAAAGAGAGTCATGTAGAGTCATGTAAATGTCAAAGGTTCACCGTGTAAACAGAGATCTGTTTAGCAGCGATGAAGGTCACATTGCTGAAAGCAGCGAGTGTAAATCCAAAGAAACATGATGTCTTCCAAGCCCCTTCCACAGTTGACATTTACGGCTCACTCCACAAGTTATTTTGATATAAACATAATTTTTCTCTCTTCATCTCTGCATCATTTATTTCATTTACAAGATTGATATAATACAAACAAACAAACATAAGCAAGGGGTATGAAGTTGATTCATTTTTTCTGTCATGAGATTCCACTAGGACTTCATGGACCAAGTGACGCAAATAATCCAGCATAGTTG
Organism: Ammodytes marinus; assembly: GCF_949987685.1. Classification (NCBI taxonomy): domain Eukaryota; kingdom Metazoa; phylum Chordata; class Actinopteri; order Uranoscopiformes; family Ammodytidae; genus Ammodytes; species Ammodytes marinus. Next base: position 19,137,328 of record NC_137214.1, on the reverse strand, counting down.
TTATATGTTTAGGCTCTCTCTTCCCTCACCTTAACAGATGCAGCGATAGAAACATCCCTGTTAGCAGCCTACTAACCTGCCAGCTGTGAACTATACCTGCCCAGCAAGATAATTTGGCATAGTTCTCCCAGGGACTTTGTTTTAATTTCTTACCGTCTGTCAATTCAGTGACATCATTCAGTTCAAATGAAGCTTATTGTCCGCCATTAGAGTTAACTAATCACTTTCCTCTCTTGTAGCTGTGTTTGTGTGGGTTGTTTGGACAGTGAGATCTGGAGGTTAATGGAAATACTCTGCTAAACTCACCCCGCACATTAGTTACTCTATATTTGTGATTAACTAACTAATTGAATCAATTAACTAAGCCTGATCAACCAGCTTCTTTCAAACAACCCATTGAAGAATTTTACAGAATGTTCTCATTGAGAAATAACCTACCGTTGCAACTGTTACGAACCCTGTGAATGACCAGGGGATAAGGGCAGACATATCAAAGGAGGGAGTGAGCTATTGCACAACTTGAGTTGGCAACAAAAGACTACTACTAGACAGAGCCGGCCCAAGCCTTCAGGGGGCCCTAAGCGAAGTATGATTAGGAGGCCCCTCTCCAATGTTAGCGCTGCTGAAACTATATATTTTTTTTAAATATCATTCACACACCCAGTGTTTTCCACTAGTGCCTCCACTGTGCAGCTGTGCGAAAATATTAGACAGCCGAGATTCAGACCCTTCTAGTGGAGTCCGGGGGTATGCCCCCCCCGTAAGATTTTTTTAACCTTTTTAAAGTGAAATGCATGAATCTGGTAGCCTGGAAATCCAGACCCTGATATCTTGAACGATAGAGGGTCTGGCCACGATCAATAGTAATTTCCAACTCAAGGGGCGGCTCCTACCCGTGCATTTCAAATGCCACTGCACGCAGTTGGATAGCACTACAACCAATCAGAGCGATGCACAAGGTGACGGAAGCCCCTTTCGTTTAGCGAACAGCTGTTAAACTGTTAAATTAAACGTTTGCCGTTGTCGGTCGGCAAAACAGAACATTCCACTTACTTGCAAATGAAAGATTTGAGTGCCGTCTTCCAAATCGTTAAGGGTCGAGGCCAAAGCAGTCTCAAACTCACACAACATATCCGCAGCCATCTTTGATGTTTTCTATCACGACTTCGACGTTGCATGCACGTCACTGTCGTCATCCGGTTACGTCCTCCCCAGAGTACCATATAAAGGGCTCTGGCGCGCCCATATTAGATAGAACCAATTGAAACCATAGCCAGATTTCTGGTCTTCTTGATAAAGCTTCAACGGAGCGTGTCCAGACCAACACGCGCAGCAAATTTAATTTGCCAGCACCTAGTGGCAGGTCTGGGAATGCCAGGCTATGAATCTGGTGCACTTTGAGAGGAAAATTAAGAGGCTAAATCTGAGAAATTTTTAAGGAGGACACATGGATTTTCCATAAAAAATTTTATATAAAATACGGGACATATTTCTCTGTAATTTAATGAATGCATTTAAATGCAGTGAGAGGAACGAAGCAGAAGAACTCTGTTGTCCAGCTACTGTATCTTTTTTTCCACAGATGAGGCTGAAATAGGCTATAGACTATACACAGACATGGGCATGGGCAACTGAGGGCAGCCCCATTTCCAATTGTTTTTAAATAAACTCGATACACACTGTGCATGGATGTGAACGTGACATGATCAGATAATTTCGGATTACCTCCCAGATGAACTGAAAATTTTTTGGCTATTAATTATCTAGACCAAAACATTGTATTTCTTTTTTGTATGATAACTCATATTTGTGTCATGATCCCGCTTGGGCCTCTTGGCCTTGTGTTGTGTTTTCCCTTTTACCTTTGTCTTTGTGCTGGTCTAATTGTAGGGTTGGAGCCAGGTGTGCTTGAGTCAATTACCAGCATTCACAGCTGCCATCAATCATCATCAACTGCTTTTCATATACCCGGGCCTACCTTCCAGACACTGCCAGATTGTAGCTTCTGTTTCCACACAGTCAGTTCTCTCTCTAGCTCACCTGTTTGCAGCTCCGCCGCTTTTTTGCACTTTTTCCTGGCTAACTCCTGTTTTCTCTGCCACAGTTCTCCCGGCCTGACTCCAGCCACCAGCTCCAGCCCTCGCCCACCAGCACTACCCCCCGGACCCCTCCTGCCTGCCTGCTCTAGCCTGCTCTCACTCAGCCTCCTGGACTTGCCCCATTGCTCTCTCCCTGGACCCCTATGCCAGCCAGTTTCCCTCCCCGGATCACGGTCCTAACACCCTGCTGGGTTCTCCTAAAATGAATCTTCTTTTTTACTTATACTGTCTCCGCGCCTGTGTCCTCCAGACCCAACCGTTACAATTTGCATAATATGATGTTAATATCAAACACACAAACGGGGGCGGTCGGGGGCCCTAAGCGACCGCTTAGTTCGCGTATGCCTCGGGCCGGCTCTGCTCACAGACAAACAGACCACTAACACCAACTGCATCTCCTCTCCAGCTCTTTCTAATATTAAAAGTCACATATTATGCTAAATGCACTTTTTAAATGTGTTCTAACATATCCATGGGTCCACGGTGTGCCTAGAGACTGCCAAAATATTTAAAAAAATAACAATCTCTCCTTTGCTCACTCTCCCCCTTTCTGAAACCCCCACCCCTCCCCCCCAATATACTCCAGTCAGAATTCTCCTCGTTTCTGACCTCAAAAACTGGAAAGCCAGAAGCTTCCACTGTGCAGCCCACACCCCTATTTCTTATTGGTCCACGGCCCTGACAGACAGAGGTCGAGGCGTATCTGGCTTCGCTTCCGGACAGGGGGCGGAGGGAGCTCAAAGATTGTATATTTACGAGGGGAGCTGCAGCTCTTTTTAAAAAATAGGCCATTGTGAGATTTGCTGAACATCAGCATAGTACAATAAAGTATCTGAAAGTTTTTTTCAGCAAACAATTAAAGAAAAACATATTAGGGACCACTAAGATAATATGGTGTAAAATAGTACCGAAAAGTGTATAATATGGGAGCTTTAATACTATATTGTATTTATAAAGGCTCACATCCCTTTCAAAATCATCCCCCATTTAAGAAAAGCTTCATCATTTTAAACTGCCTTCTAATACCAAATTGCCCCAATTTTCACAAAAAGTATATGCTTGCTGGGAGACACATTCACAAGTATAATCTCATCTTTATCTGTAATGTATGCATTTATTTTCTTGGAGACCGGTCATATATGATACCCTTTCCTCTTGTGTCCTTTTCCGTCTTTTTCCACCTTTTACATATTCAACTGTAATTCATTTCAACTCGGCTTCGAACATATTCGGTAGATAAGTGAAGAAAGGAGGCGCGCTATCTCTGCTGTCTGAGCTGGAGCAGAGCCAGACTGTTAACAAAACAAAGCAATTTCCCAGCATAAAGGCAGGGAGAGAGCAATCTATCATCGGCCCACGATAGTCGGGCAGGCAGGCAGAGAGGCTGGCAGCGGCTGGGCTTGGAAATGGACAGAGAGCCCTTGTTTGTTGCTGAGGCTCCAGCTTCGATCTGCTGAAGCAAAGAGGAAAACAAATGTGAGGACAAATTTAAACACTGCCAGTCTCTATTACCCCTTTCACACCAAAAATAACCAAGAGCCAGCTCCGGGCTGGTGCTGGGGCCAGTTCAAAACTGGTTACAGCCTTATACCAGTTATGAACCGGTTGGTTTCACACCGACCAGCGCCAGCCATGGAGCCGGCAAGAGAGCAACGTCATGACGTCACTGTAAACGTGTGTGTACGTCGCCCGACGTCGCTAGCTTTAAAGAGCACCTATTATGTTTTTTCAACTTTTATGACCTATAAACACTGTTATAATGATTTATAGTCATGTTTAACCATAATAAAGTGTCAAATAATGACTTCCATGCATTTAGACGTATTCCCTGCTGACCGTCTGGGGGCGGAGAAGGACGAAGCCGAGTGTTGACAGGGAATGCTGAAAGCGCCCAGATGAGAGGAAGCATTTCCCGAAAATCTACATAGTTTTTTGTGCTGTGATTCGTGTGAAGTTGCTCTATAGGAGTCATTAATAAGAAATGAAGACCAGAAAAGTAGTATAATAGGAGATCTTTAAGCACAACAACAGTGGCAAATACGTCTTATTTTTACACGTGTTGCCTCTCGCTTTGCTTTGTTAACCAAACAGGACCCATACAGCGTATTTTCGCCAGTCAATTTGAACGCTACTGTGGAGGGAGATTAGCCAGCTAACTACATTTGAAAGAAGACAATGTTCCTGCAGACAGCCTCCTGCTGTTCTGGGTCAGCCTGCCCGACCCACGATTATAATACGAATGTATATCTCAACCTGTCTGCCTACCAACCTGTCTCCCCCTCCTCTTCCCCCACCTAGCTTACCTGTCTACCTGTCTCCTACGTCCCCCTCCTTTGCCTGTCTCTCCTACTCAGATCAACCTGACCCCTCCCATGGTTTACAATAACAATGTATGTATATTAGAACTGTCTGCCTCTCAGCCTGTCTCTCCTCCAAACCCACTGTTAGACGCCTCCCCCCCTGGGGAGTAAATGTTCCTTAAATATGTGACGATTTAAGGAAAGGTTGTCACTCCTTGTAACATACTTACCTGTGTTGGAACTAGTGACCACTCATAGGCCTTTCACACCGCCGCAAAATCGGCGCTAGTTCTGGGCTTGTTCGGAGTTAGAGCCAGTGTTTTGGTTTCACACCGCCAGAGAGCCTGCTCCGGGCCGTAAAAACCGGGGGAACTCATACCCCAGGATTGAGCAGGGTTTGATAAGAACTGCTTGCGCGAACGGTTGGGGGAGGGATTATCCTGACCAACCAGAGCAATGCAAACCTCATGCCCGTCATATTTAAAAACACCGCTACTACGAGACGTAAACATAACATAATTACCGAACGTAGCGATCAAATTGACCAGCGAGAATACGCTGTATGGGTCCTGTTTGCTTAAGAAAGCAAAGCGAGAGCCAACAAGTGTAAAAATAAGACGTATTCGCCGCTGTTGTTGTGCTTAAAGCTAGCGGTAGCTTTAGCGTTAGCCACAAGAGCAGCGGCGTCGGGTGACGTACACACACGTTTACAGTGACGTCATGACGTTGCTCTCTTGCCGGCTCCATGGCTGTCTCCGGTCGATGTGAAACCAACCGGTTCATAACTGGGATAAGGCTGTAACCAGTTTTGAACTGACCCCAACACCAGCCTGGAACTGACTCTTGGTTCATTTTGGTGTGAAAGGCCTATCAGCGGAGTTTCTTGCTATTGATTGGAATAAAAACCTATTGCTTTACAAACGTATCATTGTGCTTTTACCACTACACTACGTTCGGTAATTATGTTGTGTTTACGTCTCGTAGTAGCGGTGTTTTTAAATATGGTGGGCATGAGGTTTGAGTTGGTCTGGTTGGTCAGGATAATCCCTCCCCCGGCTGCTGGCGCAGGCATTGCTCGTTTCTAGCCCAGCTCAATCCTGGGGTTGGGATTGAACCGGTTTTTACAGGCCAGAGCTGGCTCTCTGGTGGTGTGAAACCAAAAAACTGGCTCTAGCTCCAAACTAGCTCCGATTTTTTTGGTGGTGTGAAAGGGGCAATATAGACTTCTTGGCAAGCGGCAGCCTCCTGCTCGCCGATGTCTTTTGGTAAATGTACAGACAGAGACAGAAGAGAGGTTGAAGCAGCAGCTCTGTGTTGGTTTCAGCAGAGGCTGATTGGGATCATTCGTAGCTGCACAAATCGATGCTTCAAACACCTAGGAGAATATTTAAAGGGGCACAAGGTGATATTTTTCCTGTACCCTTGTACACAATGACCACATACAGTATATTATAGCTGCAAGGCCTGATGGGTTGATCAATAGCAGTGACTCAGCATTTACATTGCCAGCTGCTGAGATTTCTACCTTTCAACATTCATTCTCTCTGTAATCTGAAGACATTTACAATTCTTCCTATCTCAACAACGTGAGAGAACTGTTTGATTTGACTGCATGAGTATGCAGTGTCACAACACAAGGTAGAAAAGACTCATCTAGCTCAAGCACACGCTTTCAAGTTTTCATTGTGTCCACTGTTGGTGAATTGCCAGTCTTTTGCATGCTAGCTGCCTTTTCCTGCTCTATTCTTTCCTTCTCTAGGGTGTCAGTGGGGATACAGCTTGACATTTTATTTCGTTTTTGGGTTCCTTTCCTGGCTGCAGCATTTGGATAATATGTGACAACCAATCCCAAAGAAAATGTGACGACCAACCCCAACTGGAATTTCTTGCAAGCATCAAGGCTTACAACCATCGAACAACTAGTTAGCTAGCTAACAACGATCTAACTATAGCTTTCCCTTCACACTTGTTAAGGGTAACAAGTGTTTTGTTATAAACCCATTGTGTAAAAGCCTAGAAGAAAAATACCGAGGAGCTAAATATTTTCAATTTGACATGAACAACACAAAACGTTATCTCACCTCAAATGCAGCTGTCTTATTTCAAAGAGGATTATTTAGGTGACCTCTGATCCCAATTCTGGACATTTCGATACCAACATTTCAGAGACAGCGCCTTCTGTTGCCGAGCTATAACGAGTGACAACCGACCCGTGTGACATATAACCCAGTTCTCCCCTACATGTCATCGATGCCAACTGAGGGACAAACTTAATGGCACAAACAGACTCAAAACTGTTTGCAAAAGTCCTATTACTAAATATTGTAGGTACAAATTTTAATCCAGCAACATTAAACATTCACAACATGTCAAAATATGTGTTTATCAGTTTTAGCATTACGATTTTTTCAAGAGAAAACTTATTTGGTGGCAGTAATTATTGAACTCATTGTGAATTGTGGCCTAGTAGCTCTGTCATCAGGATACAGCAGGCTCTTCAGTATATCTAAATTGACTTATTAAATACTATACAATAAAATAGACTGCTGTAGATAATAAGGGATAATTTTCTCAATTAGATCTTTTCAGTTCTTTGATATTTTAATTGGATTTAATGATGATGATCTGGGCCCTGATTCACATTTGCAATGTTCCCATGCTCATCCCAATAAGGGCCACATTAGCGATTGTTTTGAATTATTTTATATTATTTTAAATATAGCTACTTGCTATTTTGAAAACGCAATAAATACATAATTCCATAATTCCACTGATCACTTTTTTTGTCATGCCTGGCACTAAAAGTGAACGTGTGACTTTATTTTCTAATTGCAATTCCTCCTCTCATTTTACCCTTTATGTGAATCTAGGGCTCCTCACCTATAGAGTAAGGTGGTGTACACTTTCTTTCATACTCCCCCTCCAAAGTTGAAGGCTTGTTTTTGTCTCTTCTATTTAATTGAAATTTAGATTCTTCAATCTTTTCTAGTTTAGTTTGACTTTCAGTTACATTACTTTCTGGACTGATATAATCAACTGCTGAGGTTCACAAAATGCAAAAGAGCATGAAAATTACATTTCAGAGCCTGTGACAGTTTTGCAGTAAAACAGTTTAATCACTTTTAAAAATAATTGGAGATATGCATCAATATTTGTACTGTATAAGCAACATTTTCCAAAATCGGACCTAGATAAAACCTCTTTCTCTCCGTTCTCTCTAACTATCCACAGAATCAGCCCCTCTCTGCCTTATCAGTTATACGTAGGAGCTCCAACAAATACAGATAAATTGAACTTTGTTGATCCCCAAGGGAGAATTCGGGTCATTATGTCAGCTGCAAATGATGGAGAGCAATGAGTAGAAAGGATACAACGTGATACGAAAAATAAATTAAAGATGGCTCATCTGTGAGGGGGATAGAGCTATTTCCCTGCAGTGGCTGAGATTGGATCTGCAGTGGAGGCAGCCATTCACGTATGAACCATTTACAAGAGCCTGCATTTTATGAGTTACAAATTTCCAGATGTCACCAGTGATTCGGTTACGTATAAGTGCACTTAGAGGTGTGTTATATTGAGCCGCAGTCTGTGAAGGCTTCATTTCCTGCTTTACCTTTGCCGGAAAAACACAATGGATGTGGGTTGTTGAGGCGGAGCTGAGGGAAACAATGGCTTATAGGAAAACTGGTTATACTACGACGCCGGGCCTAATTTCTCACCATCTGTCACCCTCTCTGGCTATGCTTCCATTTTGTATTTATCTTCGTTTTCCTCCATCTCCTGCATACTTTTCATCTCATTCTCCCTCTCCCTGCTGCTCCGTGTTGCTTACGCACAATAAACGACATCTCCTATACTGCACATGCACAGAAACACTCCCCCTTGGCCCATTCGTATGGGCATGACATGAGTTAGATATTGAGCCGAAGAGAGAAGGAGGGAGGGAGGGAGGGGAGAAATGAAGGAGGGAGTGGAGGAGCACAGGGACATCAGCCAAGTGTGACAGTGGAGTCGTATTTCTTTCCCTGGCTGGCCGCTGTGGACTCTGAGCTGAATACTGAGTGTGCCCACTGCAGAGCCTCCCAGAGAAGAGGCGTCCTGAGGGCCAGATCAGCTGCAGAGATACACATCAGGTCCAGATGCAGCCTGAAGACAAAAAAAATGAATAAAAAGACAACAAGAACCAGGTGAGACTGACAAATACATTGCGAAGGGAAGGCCAAAAGAGCATTGAGATACTAGCTGAGGTGTTGTTAACGGTTTCTATGAAAACAACGTTCTCCATTCCAACTTGCTTCTCCATCCTTGGGGGAGGTTTGTTTTTACTACACCACAACAACAACTTGTGTAGTTCCACAGGTAGATTGTGTTACAATGAAATTACTTTAAAGAAGCAGTAAAGGTGCTTGACCTCTGTTTCCCCCATGACAAATTTATAAAGGATTGTATACCTGTACGTCCAGGTTTTTTTCTCAGCAGTAGAATCAACGACTGAAAAATGTCTTGGGCGCTTCATAGAATTTTTCTGAGCTCCTGCTCCAGTGTCTTGGGGGTGACACCACTTGTAAACGCTGCCATACTGAGAAATACAGGGAGAGTTTTGTGGATCTTAGGCTTTATCAACTTTGTGCCAACTTGTTTGGCATTGGCTTGAATGTAACAGACACTCATTTATATGAAAAAGTTCCACACTATAGCTTTACATTACTGATACAGTGAACATAACTAAACCACACTTATCTGCAATTTGACTTCATGGTTGTGCAGGGTGACATGTACAAACACAAAGAATAATAATTTGTACAAGCCTTTTATTCAAATCACCTCCAACAGTATGTACAGTAGATTCATAAATAGTTCAGCAATGTTTACAAAGTGTAACAATTTATTAATTTGATTGAACAGGTTAATTTGCGTTCCTGTTGGATTCACTATAAGATAAAAGTTAGCTTGTTCCTCAAGTGTCAGCTTTGGCCCCAGAAATGCACTTAACATTGCCAACAATTTTAAATTATTTATAACTCTCATGCTAATTGGTTTAAAGTTCATATATTTTGAAAGATCAACCGCTTAAATCAAGTCTGGAGTTGCAACAACTTAAGGCTAAGATTGATAAGCCAGTTTGACTTCAAATTATTTACACTTAGTGTGAACAATTCCTACGTGGAGCTACTTTCCTAAGCAGTTTTTTTGCAAATACACTTATAGGCCTTTCACACCGCCGCAAAATCGGAGCTAGTTCTGGGCTTGTTCGGAGTTAGAGCCAGTGTTTTGGTTTCACACCGCCAGAGAGCCTGCTCCGGGCCGTAAAAACCGGGGGAACTCATACCCCAGGATTGAGCAGGGTTTGATAAGAACTGCTTGCGCGAACGGTTGGGGGAGGGATTATCCTGACCAACCAGAGCAACTCAAACCTCATGCCCGCCATATTTAAAAACACCGCTACTACGAGACGTAAACATAACATAATTACCGAACGTAGCGATCAAATTGACCAGCGAGAATACGCTGTATGGGTCCTGTTTGCTTAAGAAAGCAAAGCGAGAGCCAACAAGTGTAAAAATAAGACGTATTCGCCGCTGTTGTTGTGCTTAAAGCTAGCGGTAGCTTTAGCGTTAGCCACAAGAGCAGCGGCGTCGGGTGACGTACGCACGTTTACAGTGACGTCATGACGTTGCTCTCTTGCCGGCTCCATGGCTGTCTCCGGTCGATGTGAAACCAACCGGTTCATAACTGGGATAAGGCTGTAACCAGTTTTGAACTGACCCCAACACCAGCCTGGAACTGACTCTTGGTTCATTTTGGTGTGAAAGGCCTATTAAAGAAACCTCACATTATGCCATGATTCTGTTCCCATCCGTTCACTGTGGTGCAAATCGTCCCAGACTCAAGTTCTAGATCACTTCTCCAGGAGAACAGTGGACCACATCTCCAACTTCGACGTTTCCTTTTACCAAAGCAAAGGTTGGTTGATTGGTTGTTGGAAATAAAAACAAATGTAGCATGACCCGTTGTGATGAGCACAAATACAAAATACATACACATGGTTTATGTAAGAAGATAAAAAATAAGAATGTAAAACATATAATGTATGCTGTTTATGTAATAGGACTGCACATGTTAATGTTAAGTGATTGCCTTCTTCACACTGATCACAACAGAACAGCACAGCGTATTATAGTCTCAGTGTCATCCTTATTTATCCTCAAAGAAGAAGATATAAAGATAGACTTTAATTAAGCTTTGTTTAGATTAAGTTGTTTTGCAAGACACTGATATCACTGTTGTGGGAAGAAAAAGAAAAGGACTGTCCACTAAATGAGCAGAAAATATTTAAAATCATGTCTTGTGATTAGTGCAATACTGAACATACAATTATACATTGCAATTCATGCAAATATACAATGCTTACAATACTGCATTGCATGCCCCCGACTATTCTGCAGAAATAATCAAATAAATAAATAACCCTGAACTGTTCATTTGGGCAGGAGAGGGAATTAGAAATCAGCGTTCTGCTTCAGTCCACACAGTTTTTCTTTACTTCCAAATAATCATACTTGGCAACAGCAGCCCCCACAAAATGTGAAGCCCAAATTTGCAGATGCTCCCTAATGGAATTGGCACAATATCTCTACTGGACATCACCACTACGGCAAACAACCTCGTCTGGTAATTTCCCAAAAAACAAAGCTGAATTATTTCAGTGGATAGTGCACTTCAGTTAATGATATGATCGATTGTATACATGACAACACAGAGGTCAGTTGTCATCTGCAAAGCTACTGCACTGGAGTTGGTATCGATTCAGTGTATTACTGAGGGATTCTTCAATGGTCTCACAGGGGCTTTAACCTGATCCGACTAACTGTACTGGAATCCCAAAGCATGATTGTCTACAAGAGGAAGTGGTGTTGAGACAACAAATGGCTGGATTAAACACAAGCTAGCTGTTGACATAGGACAAGCAACAAATACATCCACGTGTAATAATACAGGAACACTTTCAGATGACAATGTGCTTTAATTCCCACTCTATCACATTACAGCAACCTTTAACCAATAAAGGAGTAAAGAAGTATTATCAGCACAACTGACTAAAATATCAAACAAAATATAATGAATGGGTTATGCAGAATGCCAACGTCACAGCAGAATTTTAAGAAATATACAGTATATGCATTTATTACAGAATAATTTAAGTATTTTAACATTTGTTAAAATGATTTGTTAAAAGTATTTGTTACTTGCTTTTGACTGGCAAAGTTCAAGTGGTGCATTTATTTAATTATTGCTTCATTTTTGCTTTCTCTCTGGTTGGGATAAAAGACTCCATAAAGTACACAAAGTTTCATATTCTGTTTTCAACTAACATTCAATTCCCTCATTGTCTTCAGCATAAGATACAATCTAATCTGTGTCTTGCTGTATTGTCTTCTGATTTTATGTTTCATTTTGTTGTCATTTTGTATATTAAATGTAGGATGAATGATAATATTTTTTGAATTAAAACCTCAAAATGACTTAGTATTTGAGTACTCAAGAAAATCCAAAACTTAAAACCATAACAGAAAGACTGGCAGATATGTAAACTAATGAAAGTGATTATCTGAATGTCTCTCATTAATAGAGAGACTGCAGCACATTGATACACTACACAGAAACATCTATTCAATTTGCTTGAGTTGTTAACTGGGTAAATACCATCAGAACTGCTAAAATTCACTGGATTAGTGGCTTGCTCATTCATGAACAACAACGCTTCCAAACTGTATTGCAGAGGTATCACGGTTTGCTGCCAGCTTGTTTGCAGAGGCAGGATTGTTATCTGCGTCAAAAACCATCTTCTGGGATTATTATTATAAAGGTAATTACAAACTCTCCACCTCTTTTCACACCGTACAAAATGATAATCTCTAAATATGAAAAAAATAAACATGGTGAATTTTCTTTACACAGATCTACAGATGGATCTGCAGCGTAAACCCCTCCACCCTCCATTAGTGATGTAGGATCCAATCTCAATGGCAGCTAATTGCAGGGCCGGTGCCCCACCCAGCCTTTGTGATGTGTAACATTTTGCATAATTAATTGGCGGGCTTTAACTGTAATAGAATCGCCAGAGGGCTCCGACGGCAGCCCTGACACACACCATTAAAATGCAAATCGAGCTCAGTGATATAAAAAACTGAGATCTATGTCGGTGTGGCAACAGAGAAAGATGAACACTGAATCACACCACCATCCACCCTCCCTCAGGATGAAGCTTCAGCCTTGTGCTCTCCTCTATGCTGCGGACGAGGCGCAGCCATCTATCTCAGAGAGTTATATCAATGAAATCAGCAAAGGGGCAATAAGTCTCAGTGTTTCACCACAGTCTGTTCAATAAGATGATATTGCCATGCAACAAACCAACTCAGAGGGCTAGCAGGGGGGATGATGGGAAATGTTCCAGCACTTGCTAAAAGTAACACCACAAAAAATCTGATTGTAATGATTAACACTGTACATTCCAAATCTTGAAAGTCCTGCGTCACAACCATGATACGTCAACACTGTGTACATTGTAAATTGGGGATCAGATCTCTTCTGGTTTTATGTGCTCAATGTGCGTACATAGACATACCCTGTATAAATAGGTAGATCTTAAAGGCACGTTAGTTTGGGTAGAAGAAGACAGCTCAGGAAGTAAGTGAGTGCCCAAGATGCAGTTAAGGCATCTAAAAAATTATAATAATTTCTACAAAGTTTTAAAACCTTAATTTGCAGGAACTCTGTGCTCACAATTCAGAGTTCATCATGTTAACAGCTGCAAGATGCTCAGTACACAGTCTGATCCATCAACTGGAGAATTTTGGTACTAAGGGCCATGCTCAAGTGAACCTTAGTGGTGGTAATGAGGAGAGTGGGGATAATAAATGTATTCTGGCCGTCTAGGGATTGAACTGACAACCTTCTAGTCACAACCTCCTAGCTTTTCAGACAATATGTCCCCATGTTTAATTTGGACAGTCACTCTTCAAACCCGGGTAAGGTACATTTAAGATCATTCACTTTCTGAAAATGTTATTGAATTGATTGAGATACTGTAAATACGGTATTAATTTAAGACAGTGTATTTGCCAGTACATTTGTAGCAAACACTATATGCATTCATCCTCCTATGTTTTGTTCAGTAAGTGGAAGACTTTTTTCCTTTATTGTATTCACTGTCTGAACGCTTTATATTTTCCAAATGTTTCTTAAATATGAAGTGAAGTCTGTTGTGAAAACTTTTAATCACCAAGATGTGTCTTTGCAACTTGCATGAGGAAAGTAGAGGCTCGTGTAGCCTTAGCATTAGGCAGCATTAACACAGACACGACTACAGAGACAAACATAGCTCACAGTCGTGACTTCAGATCCACAGAGATATTAGTGGGAAAGCAGTTACAGCACAGCAGGAGCTGATTCATCAGTCAGATTAGGTTTGTATTTAAAAAGCTATTTAGTGGGACTACATTGGCCTGACCAACAGAAAGAGTGCGTCATGTCATGTGTCGTGAAGCTGTACCTTGAGTCATGATGGATAGAGTGGTGAAAGGGCAGAGCTAACGAAGGCAACGTTGATGTTTGGACTCAAGGGATCACCTACCCTACTTACAACATCAAGAGGGACTGTTCACAAATTTGTAAGGCAGGCAGAGGCAAATATGACATTGATTAATGGCACAAGAATCAATTACCCTGACAACATCGACGTTTGTCCTGTTTGGTTACTGGCGCTCAAATGATCAGACACTGCATAAGTGACTTTGAAATGCAAATGAGGTTCCTCGGGACAAAAAATAAAAAAAATTAAGACTGAATGTGTGTCAAAGCACAATCAACATCATCCATGAGCCACTGCGTCATCTGCTGCGCGGCATAGCTACAGTTAGCTCATTATTGATGGGCCTCGCTCCATAAGTGTGGAGGGAGCAGATGGCGAACTCTCAACACATCTTGAGCGTATACACGGTGAGCATCTATGCTCAATTTGCAAGGGGTAGGAGGAGGAGAAGGAGGAGGAGGAGAATTGAATCCTGGTTGCTTCAAGGGATTCCAAACGTGATGTCACTGCTAATCCCATCAGGAAAACAAAGTTAAATCTGCTGCCACAGGGCCAGAGTCACACAGATTGGCCATGGCAGCATCCAAGGATGGGATAGACCTATAAATAGGAACTGTGAAGCCACAGCCTCTGGTGCTGTCAATGGGGACTGGGTGGCAGACTACTTGCAACCCCTCCCCACCCCACATCAGAGGAGAGGATTCCCCCTGTGACTCAATGCCAAAATGCTCGTCCCCAATGTCATGCGCTCGCTGTGACACACCCGAGCAGAGCGGCCGTGGTGCAGCGGCAGCGGCAAACACACTCTTAACATTGCACTGGTTGGTTTAAGACTTTGCAGGCAGTCAGAATGCTGAGCTGTAGAAGATAAGATTATATTGGGTGTGACTATGAGGGTATTTTTGTTGCAGAAGTCTTTAGCACATGTAACTGCAGATTTTGAACGCGTACACTTAAGTCACAAATGTGTAACAGTAAATTTGAAGTCGAAAATATTTATTTTGCATGTATACTCTAAAGTCACAAATATGTAACAGTAAATTTGAATTCGTAAATATTTGTTCTCATAGCCCCTGTCTTGTGGACACAAAATAGGGGCTACGAGTTCACAAGTCTTTGTTACAGGTGGACAAATTATCAGAGCCTGCCTGACTCTAATGTACTCTGCAGGGGAGGAATGTGACAAGAGGTCCTTCATACTGACAGCTGACCCTTATTTTGGCTGATTTTATTACAATTTAATTATTTGACAAAAAGTGTCCCACCACTTTGAAACCATATAAAACATTAATGTGTTGAAGAAAAACAGTTTTGATATGAGAGATTATTTAGTGTTGTTTTTGATGAAAAAAACACTTTTTAATCATTTAAGTACATTTTTAATAGGTTTTATTGCATATGAAAGATTGAAACCTTCTCTGAGGACACACTGTTTTGGACGTCGTGAGAAGATAAGTTTAATATATTTGACATAATGATACAATTAAATTTAAGGGGATAATTGTGCTCCAGACATTCTATTCTTAATCCGTAATAACATCTACAATTTTAAATGTTTTTTTTATTTTTTAAGACAACAGCAGTTACATATGGAAGACGGCCTTTTGTCCCAGTTCTCACAAATCACTGAGTTGTGTTGCAAGTGTACAGTCTGCTGGACCGATGCCGGCTGCTGAGTTAAAACCTTCTCAGGTTTTCGGGTCGGTATCACACCAGCTGAATTAAAGGTGAAGTAAGCGATTAATTTATGTTAATATAAGTGTTAAATCGCTCTTTATTCATACAGTGATCACTTACATAATGTGCACGTTTCATAAAGCCGATATCTCAGTCAGCTGCTCTGCATGTAATCGGCAAATAAACTTTTCGGGGATCCCGAAATTAATATCCAATCACAAGAGAGAACGCTACAAACCGACACCCGTCTCACTCATGGTGACGGATGGGTGAATGTTTATGCGCCTACAATGGTGGAGCAGGTAAAAATCCTTCTCAATGTCTGATTTGAGGGTCTTTATCATGTTTTATCACATTTATGGATCTGAGATGATGCTAGATAACTCGCTGCTTGAAGACCGCAGTGCGTTAATGTGGTGACGTAGGGACGAGCGAGGGGACTTCTAACTGCAGTAACTGACAGGAAGTTAGCTAAAAGAACCATTCTGCTTACAGCACCTTTAACTGAAGTGGGATGCATTTGCAAAACCAGTTTTATCCTGCATATATGTTGCAATTATGTTTGACTTTAAGGTGTGAAATTCTACATAACCAAAATGAAATGAGGTATTTTGACAACAAGTACAAGATTTCTATATTCTGTTGAGTTCCAGGAATGGTGATATGTAGTTTTCCTCAGATGCTAACAGCTGAAATATTTCTGGTGGATTTTTACCAGTTCTAAGTATTTGGAAGTTGTTTGATATATTGGCTGATTCCGTCAGAAGCAGCTCGCTTCTAAGATGTGGGCTCCAATGACAGTGACACAAAATGAAACCGTTGATTAGGAAGTCAGAACTCGGAGCTAACTAGCGGCTTCACAAAGCCGCTGCTGTGGCTGAATGACAGCCCCCAATCCTTGGTGTGTTTGAGAAGTTGCATAAAGTAGTGTGCTTATGCGGACGGATTATGCAGATCCAGAAACATGCATCACAGAGCTGAGAAAAGTATTGCTGTGGCACACTGTGTATGAGGGGCTTTGGCAGGGAGTAACAATCATGTGATTTCTCAGGACAGCAGTCATACATGACTAAATTGCTGAATGGATTATGCACATGTACACACATGTGATTGAAGAATTGTACGCAGGAAATTTACGCTCAGAGGTGATCATGCCAGAATGGGATTATGTTCCTTGGAATGGATATCTCCCATGAGGATGTCACACACTGCTGTCAGTTAAACAGAGTACAACAATGCTACAGGAATGTCTATTGGTGGCATTAATTCAGTAATTCACACAGATATGAGAGGAGGCCTATGTCAAAAGTAGTATCTGCACATACTACTTTTGGCCCTGCATCAACTGTTAATGTAGAAAAAGTCACACATGTTCTCTCAGCCTTCAAGATCAAAGGAATGAAGTTAGTTTGTTTTCAGTGGTGTTTGACACTTTTAAATATGATTTATGGTGATGTTTAGCTTAGCATGTGTACAGATGAGGTGGTAAGCAATGGTAAAAAGCAAAAATGACTAATTAAGCTAATGCAAGTTTCAAGTCTATGTCAGGTGATTTTCAAATGTCAATGAAATTAGTGAAAGCTAGTAGCTTGCTGATAGTACTGATTGGATGATGAAAACATATTCAAAGTACACAAATTAATTTTTTTTCTTTCCTGAAACACTTCAGCAGAAGTATCATAAAGAAAGAACTCAAACAATACAAAATTAATTAATTTACGTAACAGAGCACTCCATGCCATCACTGCTTACATCTTTTGGCCCTGCAGCAGCAGGACAGTTTGTCATAGCTGCTCTACTGTTTAAAAATTGCAGTAATGAAAAATGACGCGAGTAACCAGCTGACCTCTGCAGCTCTGAACCCTGGTCCACCCGACAGCCCCGCTCAGCTGCTGTTTGACAGCAGACAAGTGACAGAATGTTAATGATGTGTAAAACTACAGAAGGAAACAACTTAACATCAGCTCTCTTTTCCCTAACCTTTGAAAAAACATTGGTTTTCTTTCTCTTTTTGTACATTATCGTGGCACATATTCTCAGCCCTTATGATGACTAGTCCATGATTAACCTGCTGAAACTTTGGAACTGTGTGCCTGACGAAATACTTTTCTCAACTCTACATCAAGTTCATGAGTTTATAGACTTGCATCCACAGTGATGAATTGTTTTTTTGCTCTCATTATTCTGCGTCTGAGTTGCTAATTTGTTTGCTGGTTCCTGAATATTGCAAAAACAGAACTTAATGAGCTCTGGGCCTTTCATGCAGTTTTCCCTCAGGACGTTGTAACTTTTACAAAAGCATTTGCGCTGTGAATGCTAGATGCTGAAAAGCTGATGCTATTAAACATAGCTGAATTAGTATGATGACTTGGAAAAGTGGGAAAAGGTCGAACTAGTATGAAAGAGACTGAAAAGTTGAAAAATACTCAAGACGGTATGAACAATGTTGAATACGAGTTTGAATGGTTTCTCTATCTGAAATTATTAATAAATTAAATGATTTGAATCAGTTATTTATTTATACTTATTTTGAACAGTATATATGAGTCAGAGCAGAATGGAGACGATCCGACTGTAATATCTTCACAGCTTTTCAAAGGACATATGTGGCCTTCATGTTTTCTTAAGGAATATTTGAATTAAATTGGTGATCACCTACTTTTTAATTTAGCCTCAGCTGTACACGCATGTTGTGCCTATAAGTAAAAAGAGGATGATGCACGTGGCAAACCTGCTCAACATCACTACGCTAGCCAGAGTAGCCTCACAGAGGCTCTATTAATGTCATAAGATTAATAACATTAGTTGGAGACGATGAGTCAAGATAATTCCTTGGTGTTGATGAATGATCAACCTTGATCAGCAAATACAGGCTATTGTACCTTGGCTGGCTGTTAAGGCTTTAACCTGGTGGACCCAAGGGCAAAACACAGAGTGAAGAGCAGAGTGGACTTTTAGTTATTGAAATACTTTCTGAGGGCAGCATTGCATGCCATTGGTTCTCTTGGCCGGCCAATCAGAGAGAGCAGGTAATGACATGTTTTATGTTTAACAATATTATAAAATATCTATTAAAGTGTTTGTAATCATGTATTTATCTAGCTATGAAGACTAACTAATGTGAGTAAACTGACTTGCAATGCAAGCCTCTGGGTGCCTCTGGACGGCCGAGAGAACCGATGGTATGCAATGCTGCCCTGAGAATGTATGTCATTAACTAAAAGTCCACTCTGCAAAAGATTTGGCACATTTTTCATGGGCCCAAACCACATACTCAACTCTGCTGCTCATCCCACAAATGTATGTTCCTACAAATGTGGCGCCAATTCAAAGGGAAATAAACAGGCTTTCCAACAGTATAAGATTCATTTCTAAGACACATTGTTACAATAAAGAAATACTCAACCAAACACACATTTCCTTACTTGTTGTGCTAAGTTCATTTAGGTGAGTCAACGTAGTGCCTCGGAAGTGCACTTGAGCAGAAACAGTCAGATCTGGGTGAAGGAGTTGGTTCTGAACTATTGATCTCTTATGCTTCCCTCAAAAAAAAAGAAAATCTCAAGGGAAAATAAAATGCACTTGTGGTATGTGCCTTTCTGCCTTGCACTGCAGCCTTTTGTGTTTCTCGCAGACGAAATCCGTTGTGTTGGGTCTGTTCACCGCCTGATTCACCCTGACTCCCAGTGAGCCGCCAAAGCTAAAGACAGCGTTTCCCCGAGGTAGCGCCCGGCTTGTCTCCTGATGTTTCTCGTGTCAAAAAACAGACACTTCTCATCCTCTTACGCACACTTTCATGTACTTCCCTTGTGCCGGATTCTTTCTCACGTCACATCAATCAACCAACAAAATCATTTACCTTGTACTTTTTATTTTTTTCCTCTCCAGTTCCTTCAGACTGCCACACAAATCAAAAAGTCATGTTTGAGGGGGATGATGTTTTGGGGGATTTTCTGCTCCAAAGTGGAACTTTTAAAGTAGAACAGTTTAGGCTGTTTACTCTGTTGCACAGTTTGGCCCACATAAGGGGAGAAACACTGTGGCTAAAATGATGCCGCATAATGTGATCACGTTTAGCAACATTCTGTTTGCAGCTGCCAATATTGACCACCTCACAACAAAAATGCACCCCAGTGCCAAGGTGCAGACTTCAGAAACTTCCAAAGTACAAGAAAATACTGTATCAACTCTTTTTTTAAATGTTATTATTTTCAGCAGCAGTATGGTACTGCTCACTACTGCTTAGTATTTTGACTCAAATGTATACTTTTTTGTTGAGGAAAACGATAGGCACATTGTTTATTTGATTATTAATACAGTGACCTTTCCTTTGTTAGGGTTTAAAGTACTTGAGGAACTTCTTAATATAAAACTGTTTGTAGTGACACAGTTCATTCCAAATTGTTTGAAACATCCACCATGCAGGCATGTAGGGCTGTTGTAATGTGAAATGGTGATAGCACTTTCTTCTTCCACTTTTGATACCACCTCCAAATTTCATTTATGTAACTTACTGTGCTTGCAAACTGTCCAAGAACACTGTTTTTACCACATAATCATGGGAGTGCTTTTTAACGAAAGTCGACCTTAATTGCCCATTTTACCTGTCTCTGAGCTTATTGTCTTGTCACAATTTGTCTGCTAATGGAACAAAATGTCTCTGTTCCACTTTAAGAAGTTATTTCGATTTTGTCAAATGCTTATTAAGAAAATAGTTCATTTTTCTAGGGGGCAGCTGCTTAAACACTTAATCGATAGGGACAGCTCCGCTCACAAGGCAGGATGACATTACAATGAAGCAGTTCAGATTCAAGCCTCACAGACAGCAAGGTGTCTGCTGAATTGCCCTTAAGCAAATCTCGGAGGACCTTCTAGCTCCAAGGCAGCTCTTCAGTTACTAAACTGGGACCCTAGACCTTTATCCTTTAAGGGGACTTGCATACAAATTTCCAATGGGAGCTCTAGTGTCAGCACACATTTGTGACAGTGGCTTGTAAATACATCACTCATCTTCTGCTCTCAGGCTCGGTTTGGCTCCAAAAGAAACCAACCTACACCTACCTGCTCCCCCAAATTGCAGAATGATTGGCCGCGGTCAACTGTGAAACAATGCCTCACTTTCAGATTCATCATCAAAAACATGAAAGGTGAGAAGATCAGCCCATGTGCTTTATTCAAAATTCATCAAACTGTAATTACCAAACTCCATGTGAAAATTAATCAGAATATAATTAAAACATTAATCCTTAGAGGCTTTCCCTGCTGCAGTCTATCAGTGACACAGCACCATCTATGGATCAAGGTGATGAGTCAGCCGGGATTATTTGGAGCGTGTGTGTGTGTGTGTGTGTGTGTGTGTGTGTGTGTGTGTGTGTGTGTGTGTGTGTGTGTGTGTGTGTGTGTGTGTGTGTGTGTGTGTGTGTGTGTGTGTGTGTGTGTGTGTGTGTGTGTATTATTCACATAATAATGTTGTTTGACAAATTATTGATATTGCAGTAGACTGAAAGTAAAAAGGTGGTTTTACCATGATTAAAACTGCATCTTAATTTTCTTCTATTTCAATCAATCAATTCAGGATAAGAACCGCGTGTTACTTTTCCAGACAAATCCCCCGTGTGTGTCAGGGTCAGGGCATATGGTGCAACAACAAACCCGCCATGAGTTTAACCATATTCCTCCACAGCATCTGCAACTGACCTAAATTTAATCAAACCCACGTGATGTGTTGTTCAAAGTTCTCTAGACCGACAATGTATACCTCTTGGATGATAAATTGACCTGGTGAAAACATCTTATTTGTGAGGCTGCTGGCTTGCCAATTGAAAAGCAATCAATACACTCATTAGCTCCACTGCCATTACTTTTCAAACCTGTGAGCACTTTCCACACCCTTAGAGCACAAAGTCATTCAGGCAAACATTTGTAGACAACCATTTTCTTCCACTCACCAGCATCTGACTGCAGGCTCCAAACAAAAAGCAGGAGGACTTATCGACATCCAAGGTGCATGTGATTTCTTTTTTTGTATATGTTGTATTGCTCCCATTAATCGGAATCCCATTAATTAGTTTAGGCTAACTTTTTTGCAAGCAATAGCTTGTGATTTGAAACTCTTTTCTTCTGCTCCGGCTCCGTTAGCCATTTCTTTGAATGTGGCGATACGCCAAAATAGCTGCTAAATGTATTTAGTTTTTTCGACATCTCCCACAGCAGTCCATTGAGTGGTGACAAGATAAACGTGTAAATGAAATATGTGTTGTTTCGATGACCTGACTGTTAGTTATGGAAAAGCATGGTGGTGAAGTGACGCAATGCATTCTTGAGTATTGGTGCGCAGGCGTACTTGTGTACCAGCTATGTGCACCCCTGCCTAAAGTGTGTAGAAGTATAAGAGAGAGAGAGAGAGAGAGAGAGAGAGAGAGAGAGAGAGAGAAATAGATATGCACAGTATACGTCAATCCTCCAATTAAACTTCACTGTTCAGTAAAAAGCACGCTATTTGTTGTTTTTCGTAACATTAATGGAGTGTGTTTCTCAACAGACAAGGTCCCATGAGGTCTGACTCCAGGCCTTACTGTTCCTGTTGTGCCCTCTAGTGCTGTTGCAAAAACCTTGTAGTTCATTAGAAACACGTTATTAATCCTGTCATTTAGGTCTGTCCGGGAAGCGCTCTGATCCAATTATTGTTAGTGTTTGTATTTTTAAAGGGGAGCAGTTGGTGCACAACTTGATAAACCTACTTCTACGCCAGCATCCTAATGGAGTGATTTGCTCCAGCCCTCATTACTGTGTAGGGTAGACAGCTAAATAGCTCCACATCACCCCCTCCTCCTCCTTCTTCTTCTTGTCCTCTTCCTCCTGCTGATTTTGCTCACTCGCGCTGTTTCTCTTCCAGAACTTGATTTCTATATTTTTACTGTTTTGTTTTTACGAGAGTATTGTCCTCGCGTCCTACGCATAAGTGATGTCTTGGGACTTTTTTTTATGAGTACATTCCCAGTTTTATACGAGGTGCAGTTTTTTTTTCCACCTGCAGGTTGGGCCAAATGATTTCATTGGTCACATTGAAATCTTGCCGCCTCCCCCTCACATGATGCTGTATAAGATGACATAGCAACAGCTACTGAATGCTCCTCATCAATCATATGTGGCTGATGTGTCTGCTGATGTTTATGCTCCCCCTTCCCAGCTACGTGTCCATACTGCCAAATGTGAGACATGGCTGGCTGTACCTTGCTGCTGGAACACAAAATGTGTTGAGAATGACAATAAATCTGGAGGGAAACGAGATGACGCCGCCCAAGGACAGGCGCTAATGTTGACAGAGAATCTCTTACAAAGATGGTGTCGTTAATGAGCATGTTCATTACAGGACTCTTGGCTCATCTCCAAGTGGATGTGTTCGGAAAATATGAATATGTATGACAGGGCTGATTTGGAAAACGGTCGAGAGAAGCTCACCCAGAGGCCAAAGTGTGAGTGGAATCATATTTCCTCTCTGGTCTGGGTTCGCTCCCGATCCAGCTTCACAACTGAAATATCTTATCTTCATGAAATACTTCACCTCACTCTTCTCTCATACCTTCATCAAATCTAATAAGCTCTTGTCTTGAATACAAATCTTCTCATCCTTTTTACTACCCAGATCTCATTTCCTTCTTCTCCATCTGACATATGTATATGTCATTATTTTTGTCATAGACATTTCTTCCAGCACCTAATGTGTTGGACTGATAATTATAATTTAGTTTCACTTTTTAGTTGTGTTTGACATTGCTATGCCCTTCTGGATCAATATTGAACCTCACGATGAAATTTGACCAAAAGGAGATAATTCTTTATCACTTTACAAGTTAACTTGTCAATAATTGTCTTATATTAAAGGTACTCCGAGGAACTTTGTGTTCATTCTTGCACCCCATTTGGACAAAAGCGGTAGTGTTTTTACTACGCCAGCTGAAGTGACTGGTGATCGTACCCATTTACAAAAACTATATAAAAATAGCATTCTTTGCCCTGATGGTCTTGTTTGCTGTTACATGTATTTTATGACGATATATAAGAGGAAAAATTAGACAATTTTTAGAAATATTAAAAAGCTCCACGTAGCACCTTTAAGGGGTAAGTAAACTTAATTCCCAGACACACATACAAATGTTTCTCTCGAGTCCAACTGGTAGCTAGCATTGCATCCAAAAAACAAAACTCCCTCTACTACTACTGTAACTATTACCAGTACTTCTGTGTTTACTTCTACATCGACTGCTACAATGGAAAACACAACCCAAACTTTGTTTAGACTTTGGACTTAGACGTACCTGCTGTTACTGCCAACACACATTCTACCCCTATGTATCACAGCATATTTTGAGCACCACAACACTTTTAAAACTGACATATTACCTGTTGACAAGGCAACACAGCAGTTTTGACAATGCTCAGAGACATACCAATCTTTTGAAACTGAATTCAAAACAGAAGCAAAAGCGACAAAAGCAGAGTCTGTCTCGCAGATTCATGGCCACAGCAACATCTCTGCTTTTTCAATTGCGACCTAGGTCCACTGGAAGCAGGCTCCAGACACATCTTCCACTTCTTCCTGGAAGAGCTGGAGGCATGGGCTAGATGGGTGTTGTCACAAAGGTCTGTGTCTGCACTGGGATTTCCTCACAGTTGGACGTGTTCGTGTAATCATGAGGAAGCAACCGTTTTCCTCTGAGCGCCTTCCACGCCAAGCTCCTCACCATGCCCAAAGGGTGAGCCCGGATACCAGTTTTTTAACTTCCCTCTTATTGCGAATTAATCTCCCTAAAGAGGAACCCGATCAATTTAATACATAAAGATATTTTTACAGGTTTTGGGAAATGCCTCTGCATTGTATAAAAATGTGATTGTCTCAACTAATGTCGTCACGTGATGTCACTTAAGTGGGTGTTGGTTGCAACTAAAGACTACAAGTTGGTAAATTAAAAAATGATCTCTTGTGTGGGTCAACAAAGAAGTGAACCTATCAGACCCCTGTATCCAACTCCCCATTGTCTTGCTTGAGGCCAGAGACCCGAGGCTATATTAGCCGCTGACCGAACTGTCAGAGGGCAAGATACATTGTGGGTTAATAAGCACCATGATTTGAAAGGGAAGACTGTGTGGGTTGGATATGTTATCTCTGGTTCTGCTGGATTAATTATAGAAATACAAAAAGGCATACAGCCCTTGTGTAGGCCCACAGAAACAGGTAATTCGCCAAGGTAACATTTGAAAGCAGACATTCGGCTTTAGATATATTTTAAACATATAGTAGAGTCTCAAATGCGGTGTATAGTTTAAAAGTCCGTCTGAACAGCAGCCAGACCATTGGTGTCGGTGAACATCCTCCAGTTACCCACATAAGACGTCAGGCCCCTTCATGAATAAATGAAGTAACTGATGCTGACCTATGCTGCCTGGAGATTTAGCTCAGTAAGGAAAATAACTTTGGGGGCTCAGTATGTTAATGTCCTCTATATAGATTACAGTGCTAACTAATTCATGTAGGAGGTGGTAATTTATTGGGCTTTCATTGAAGTCCCCAGTGGGAGATAAATGCTGTCTGTCCGGCCCTCTGCAGGGACCTCTGAGAATTCATCAATTGGAGGGTAAATTTGTTTTTACTGGACTCCATGGGGAATCCTTTTGAGATGGGTGGGCTCTGGAGGACTACTGCACTTTATTCACTTCCTGGTAATGCAAATCGGAATTTAATCTGTGAATATGTGATTCTATTGTTGTGGTCCTTTATGGTCCAAAAGCAAGCTTCATTTTCTGAATCAAGTATAACACTAGACAAAAAGTGCAGAAGTCAGGGGTCAGGCCACTGCATGCTGACAACAAACTGTATATAACAAATGTTTCTGTGACCCAATCAGTGACCTAGGATGATGGGGACGGGTTTGGTGTGAAAATAAGTGCTGAGGAGGCACAGTTTGTATGAACTTTATTGACCCCTGCTGGGGAGGACATGTGTATATTTATTATTTATGATCCACACTCTGACAATAATTTGTTTTGTTTGTTTCAGTGTCATAGGTTTGGAAAAACATTCCAGCTGTCATGAGATGGCTAACACTGTCTCTTTAAATAATAGTAAAATATAGGCATAAAATAACAAACTGTATATGCATTGCTATACAGATGTAGCGTTAGAAGAAATATATAAATGTGGTTAAAATATAAAATATGGATGGATAACAGATTTCAAAATATGAAACTCATATTATTTACAGTTTTAAAGGTCAAAGGTTAGAGTTTGTTTTGATATGTACATGAGGTTTTTTTTAGCAGTATAATATGGCAATCTTTGCTTTTCTTCACCTTGATTGAATAGTTCTAAATCAGACAGCCAATCAAAATTCATATTCAGGTAGAGGTGTAGGGCCATAACTCTGTGGAGATTCCCCAATTCTTACACCTTGGTGAAGTGGTGCCAAAAATCCATACTTTTCTTAATCCTGTTTGGCTCTGACAAACCCAGTAGTTATTTTCCAATGCCAAACGGCAGACAAGGTTAACTATTTACACTAGTGTATGCTATTGCCAACTGTACTAATGTTTTTATTCATAATATTAATATTAGCTTGTTCAATAATTGGTATAGCACTTTTCTCAGGAGTTGATGAAGAACTAAGCTTATATAATAATATGCCAGCTGTTGTGTTCTTCAACTGCCCACAAGTGGCCAAACATATACTGCATCTTGAACTATGAAGACAAAATGTATACATAGGACCCTACAGATGTCAGTGTTTTGAAATACCTAC
The DNA here is from genome assembly GCF_949987685.1 of Ammodytes marinus. NCBI lineage: Eukaryota > Metazoa > Chordata > Actinopteri > Uranoscopiformes > Ammodytidae > Ammodytes > Ammodytes marinus. Next base: position 19,110,864 of record NC_137214.1, on the reverse strand, counting down.
ACAAATTAAGAATAACTCAGTTTTTATTTAACTTTAACATACTGTACATTTTTCAATTGTACAGTATGTAATTTAAATACTTAAAAATACACAGCTAATACTCTTAATTTTCTTTATTTTAATTACATTAGTTATGACAATCTGACCCTTCACTTGACCTTAACATTTGTTAACTGCATCTTATTCCTAACTCAAAGTTCGACACAACAGCTTACTAAAGAAATAAGTCAAAGGAATACTTAAACTCCTCTACAGACATTTGATCCTCTTAAGTGCAGAAATATGAGAAAACACACTCACATCTGCAGGATTTAAAAGCTGAGTATTCCTTGTGAGTGGATCGACAGTGTGTCTGTCATCAAGCTGATTGCCGGCGTTCCCCTGCTGCAAACCCACATAAAAAAGCTGTTTGATTACCACCCACTGCTTCCCCTCGTCTGAAATGGCAGCTACTTTCACAACCAGGCAAGTTGCATTATTCAGTTAAGTGTTGAAGATAGAGATGAGGTGCACCGATGTCTGCTCAAGATTAAAATGTGGGTGCCTCTCCTTTTTTTGGATTGTGAAGAAAAAATATATAGATATAAGTATCTGCAACAAACAGCCTGTTTGTAAATAAAAATAAGCCTCATTGGGGCCAGAAAGCTGTTTATTTATGACTTTGCATTAGCCTCCCTAAGGTGCCGATATTTGTAATTCATTCTCATATTAATATTGTTTATTGTTTCCCTGCAGGCTGGATGTTTTTCTTATTTGCTTGTGTGACCTGTTTTGCCACCATGCATGTAAAAATAATTCAACCTTGTGCAAGGAGGAGACAGATAGATTGCAACAAATAGCCATCATTCTCTCCTCTGACCCTCTTTTCTGTCAAATATGACACGTGTAGAGGTGACAAAAAACAGGGAGAATGAAGGTCTGTTTGGAGGACAGCAATTCAGTTTTACCCAATGCTTCTCATTTCCTGAAAGTTTTTGAACCATTCTTTTGGGGACCTTTGGCTCGATATGTTGTCTCTTGCAAGAAACATTTCCAATTAATGTTGCCTCAGGTTTATTACCAGCCTTTACAGCAACTTTAGTATAACCATGGGAGGTTAGCAATTCGATTTTCCAACATCAACACCAGCCTATTCCAGTCAGTTATCGTGCCGGAAAAATTTGAGGTAACCCTTGGTAATCCGAGAACCCATAAAACAACTCCACCCACACTGAGTGGGAAAGGTCCAAACGTTAAGTGACTCTAGCAACAGAGTGGGTACTAATAACTGTTTTTCATTATAACAAACTGTTCTTCAAAGCACTTTTGATGCTGGAATATTTCATCTCTATTTTTTAATAATTCACTTCTGTGTATTTAAAAAAAATCTTTTTCCACCTTCTCCATCGTAGTAGTTTATGCTGTATAAAACACCTGCTTGGACCGAAGGGACAAATGAAGCCTTATTAAATCGATACAGCTCTGCCCTGCCACTGGTTATATGACCACTGCAATCCAGATGTTGGCTATACGAGTCAGTAATTGTCTGCAACACCAGATGTTGACTTGAGAAGGAATTAAATCACAGAATGCCCTCCAGAGACAGATTATGGAAATAACACTTTGTTGTTTGATGCTGTTTTATGATGAATACCTCATAACTCATTATAAATGACCCAATATAAAAGCTATATCTTCTCAGAAAATGAAGGGTACATTTCAAGGTAAAGTAGTTGATTCATATCCACAGTGGCGTATAAGGGACATTTATTTATTTGTTTTTTTTTACAGAGCTGGAGAAGGGGTATAATATTACAAAAAGAGACTCAGAATTTCCAGGATTAAAATTACTCACAAGATACCTCAGGTGTATAATACAAGAATCTTGGGAGTTAATGTTGATGAGAGTTTAGGTTTGAGAAAACGAACTGAATGGGTCACTAGAGAAATTGAAAAAATCGATTGGTACAATAAGGTACGGTGGCGCTGAGCATTCACCAAATAAAAAAAAGTTTCAGAGCAGGATCTCGTAATTACGAGATAAGTATCTCGTAATTACGAGATAAGTATCTCGTAATTACGAGATAAAGATCTCGTAATTACGAGATAAGGATCTCGTAATTACGAGATAAGGATCTCGTAATTACGAGATAAGGATCACCCTCTCATTCATCAATAACGATGTGTGTGTGTGTGTGTGTGTGTGTGTGTGTGTGTGTGTGTGTGTGTGTGTGTGTGTGTGTGTGTGTGTGTTTGTGTGCAGACGAGGTGAACCTAGCCATAGGAAAACGTAGGCAATAGCCTTGGTTTCCGGACTACAATGGGCCCCATAATCAATACAATTATTTTAAATATTTGTTTACTGTTCATTCATTAATCAGCGATCGCATTGGGAAATGAGGGACACACTTTCACTTTGTATATGCAGTTTGTTCATTATGAGCCACCGGAGCCACCGTACTGTGTTGCCTCATCCAATCAGAATGCCCGGTGGGCTAGTTCACTTTTACCTCCTGTTTGTTACTGTATCGGAACGCAGTTTTATTGAATGCTTTGATTAAATGCAGTCGTTAAACTCGGTGTAATCCATGACTCATACAAACACATAAGAACTTTCTACAAGGAGGGCATGACAATGATAGCCATGTCAACTTTGTGCAGATATGCAGTCACTGGGACTATTCAGGAGAAAAGCCCAGTCGGACCTCAGCAGCTGATCACGGGCGTAAAGCCGAAAGTGTGTCCCTCAGTAGCCTACCCGATGCGATCGCTGATTAATGAATGAACAGTAGCCTAAACAAATATTTAAAATAAGTTTATTGATTATGGGGCCCATTGTAGTCCGGAAACCAAGGCTATTGCCTACGTTTTCCTATGGCTAGGTTCACCTCGTCTGCACACAAATACACACACACAGACATCGTTATTGATGAATGAGAGGGCGATCCTTATCTCGTAATTACGAGATATTATCTCGTAATTACGAGATACTTATCTCGTAATTACGAGATATTATCTCGTAATTACGAGATCCTGCAGTGAAACTTTTTTTATTTGGTGAATGCTCAGCGCCACCGTAATAAGGAGGGTTAGTCACCTTGTCACCACAACTACTTACTCTTTATTGATTTAAGTTATCCCTATCTTTCATATTGTAATGTACAGTAGTTTGGGCCAGTACTTTTCCTACTGCTCTAGACAAAATGTGGGTTCTTCAGAAACATTATGTTAGAATTGGACCACGATCCGACTCATATGTCACATCTGCTCCTCTATTTCAGAGACTTCAGCTTCTTACTATTTATGACAATGATTAATATTTTACAAATGTGTGTTTTTATATGTAAGATGCACTAAAGTGAAGGGAATATTCCTGACCATTTCAAAACTTACTTTAGGCTTGGACTTTAAGGGTGTTTGGTATCAAAATATGTACATGCTGGTTTCAACTCTTCATTGAAGCTTTGTGGTGTTCAATTACTGAGTTGGTATATTTTAAACTGTTGGATCTCAATTAGGGTTTTGCAATAAGGTTATGTAAGTCTGAACTATGTTTGGCTGAAAAACAGCAGCTACTTTTTATAGTCAGGCCTATTTCTGAACCTTATCATAAAAACAATAAAAAATGTATTTCAGTAGCTGTAACCCGTGAGGTCGACGGACGCTCTGTTGTGTCAGATCAATGCAGATCACGTGATCACTTTCAAGTCAACGCTGCATATAAACAAACCTTTTAGCACGTATTTAATTACCCTTGACTGTTCACAGCTATACATAATTAACATTCTCATTTATTTTCCCAGCAGATGCAGTATCCTAATAGATCAGGGCATTGTGGCCAGGTTTTGACTTTGGGAGAGGTTGTTGCAGGAGCCCTTATACCTACTGGGTAATAAAAGCTTTAATCTTGCCTCAGGGGTAATTTATAGAGTGGAGGAGGAGGGGGTCCTGAGGACAACTGAGAGATAAATCGACTAAATGAGCAAGGGGACTGCAACCTCACCTCATGCCCGGTCGGATTCCAGGAAGCTTCCAGGATGACAATATGGCTGCATGAGCTGAAACAGGACTCTGCATTATGATCTACAGTTATGTGCTGTTGTAAAGTGCTATCTGAAAATGGAGGTCGGAGCATCTGGTGTGATGTTAAGATAGTTTTTGTAGCAATGATAAACCTTCACATGTTGGAGGGACATTAATGTCTCTGGCGGACTGTAATATACTGTAACCAGAGGGCAAGTAATAATGCTTTTGTCGACATCTGTTGGTGAGCAAGCTTTGCAAAAAAAAGTCCAAGTTTCAAAGCCATTTGCCTGGAAGGACATTGTGCACTGTAACCCTACAATCATGATTCATGCTATTCCTTTAAGTTGTGGAAACTGGTTATCCAAACGCAACTTTGTGCACTCATGGTATACTTACATTATTGACAATAGGAGTAGAGTTTTCTCAAAGTTATACCAGTTGCATGTGGACACATTTCCAGTCAGAAGTTATCCCTATCGTCATTATTTTGTAAATATATTTTTCAGTAGAGCCTTATTCTTTTTGCACTTATTGCCAAATTGCACCAAACTGCAGGTTATTATCTTCCCAAAGGTAATGTCTTTTTACAGTTTGAGCAAATTAATCTTTAACCATTGCAGAGTGTATCGGAAAAAGTCACTAGCTTTTTGCATCGAACCTCCCCTCACTGGTGACTGAAGCATCAATGTTTAGTGTTAAGCTCAACCATAATAGTTTGTTGCTTCTGGTTTCAAAGTTGCCTGCAAAAGCCAAAGAAGCAATTGTGATTTACGCTTCTTAGGAATGCTTATGTAGGGTCAAGGTTTGTTGTGAATTGAACCAAACACTTCCAACCCACAAGAGACTAACGTAATCGTCAAGGTGAGGTTGGAATCGCGTATTGATGTTCATTTAGATTAAGTCACTTTGCTTACAAAAACTGAACTTTATAATGACCCAATTCTCTGCACTGAGCAAAACCATATCATTGAGTAAATCATAATGAATTCATCTCTTGATCATAGGTTTCAGGTTCAGAAGTCAAGTGTTTTGCAGTAATCATGATTTTCTTAAAAAAATATGACAAAGGTTTGTGTTTTAAAAGCCTCAACTCTTCTGTCCGTTCTTTTCTATGATCATGCGGAAGCTTACAGTATGTGTATCAGGCCAAATTGCAACATTCATGCATGGAGGCTGCAGACATAGTGAAACACCCTGACTTTCCATCCACAGGGTTCTAAGGTACATATAGCTGCAAAAATCCTAAATAAGAGGCTAATTGGCAACCAGGCATAGTGTGGACAATATTGTCAGTGGAAGGAAGCTCGCCAAATTGAGGATTTGACCTACATTGGCTTGTGGCTGTTGAGTTATCTCTGCAAGTTCAGTGGCAGCCAGCGGTCGCAGGTGGATCTGAGCTAGAGATCAGCTGACATTAATTTGGAGCAAGAGGACAGTTTCCCTGAATCTGTCGCAACTGTTTATCATCTGTATAACTCCTAATCTGTCAAAGTTGTTCTTTCTCTGTAGGAAATATCCATCTTTCCATCCATCTACTGTATACCCAAAGTATCTATCCATGTATTCATGGTGACGCTTGTTGCAGTGGATTGTGATGCAGAGACTTGACATAGCTCAGAGTTTTGATTAATGGCTCAGGTCTTAGTCAGTGCTAGTAATTGCCGACCGACTATCACAGCTAACCATTGCCCGGAATAATATTTTGGACACTTTTTCAGTAGATTTTGAGTCACGTAACGCCTGAGGAGAGTTTGTTGGTGTTTACTTGTGAACTTGGCTGGGATGGCATCTTAGGCCACATGCTTTCAAGGGACTGGTGATTTAATCAGCCTTGCTCTCTGTGACTAACCAAGCCTTTACCTTATTTAACTTGTTTCACCTTAATAATGTGTAATTTTACAATCCAACGCAACGTTTAAAATCCTCAATTGAATTTACTAAAAACTAGAGATAGGTCCCATTGTCATCTGTATGTAATGGTCACATGACACAGTAATGATCAGCAATTTGGGGGTGTCAAAGCAGAATTTTAATTTTGGTAGGCAATAATGAACAATTTTATCTTTTCACAGGGTCAAAAGTTTGTCAGGACACCATGAATGGCCATGACATAATTTTGGTGGATTTTATAGTTTATGATGTTTTGCTGTGGACCAGAAATGAAACAACTAAGTGATTTTGTGCTTAGAAAAGTTGTTGCTGGGCAGGACAATCAGGCTCAGTCGTCGACATTGTCAACACACATGTAGTATGTCGAGTTGGGATATTAATGTGTTTCCCAAGCTCATCGACCATAACCAATGCATGAACAGCAAAGATATCATGAGTATTATATATTTTTCCATTATCTATAAAAAGTGATACATGGAACCAGTGAAAGCAGCAGATATGCTGTTCTAATTCCACCCAGCACCTGAGCTAAATCTTCCAATCATCTGTATCCATCCATGCATATATAAGTCACGGTAGGAAAATCCCATCAAAGTGTCATGAAACTGATTAGATTTGTTTAACTTGAGCAATCTATTTCTCTTTTCCATTCAGATCATGCTGAGTGGACAGCTGACACTGTAATGTGTAACCATGTTGTCTTTATCTTTCAATTGCTGTCGGGAGAGTGGGGTTATCACTGTTGATCCTCTGTAATTGTATTTCATGGCTTAGTGCATCACACATGGAAACATAGTAGTCAAGGGCAAAAAAAATACTTTGTGAATAATGTTTGGACATTTTTCTGAGTGGCACAATGTCATACAACCTACATTTTCAGATACCTAAAGATACAGATGTGAAACAAGTCCATCCGGAGTCTACAAACACAGCTAAAGAATATATTTGTGTCTGTAGCAGGAGGAGGAGCACATAGGTATTTTAAGGTCAGCTCTGATTCAGAGGCAGTTCTGGCTGATTCAAAGTGGTTTGAATGGGGAGCATAAATCACACATACCCCGAGGAGGGTTCATTACCCTGAAAATAAAGCTTTTATCGCTGATTGCATTCGGTAGCCTTGCACGGCTCCTACAGCCAAACATAATAAGCCTTTAGCATTTCTTTGACTCGTCCTAGGTCTGTTTACAATGAGAACAGAAACCTGACGTTTGATAGAAAAATAACACAACTCCAAAACACATGATAGTGGTGTTTCTCTCAGCTATTGCCCGTTTAAAAATTCACACTGAGTACTCTTTCTGCCAAGCAATTTCTCAAATTCTATGAAGAATGGTGCTGTGATAACAGATGCACAGTCTACTTTGGACGCTGGATAGAAAATAGCAAGGGAGAAGGTATTATCGACCTAAAACTCCTCGCTTCATGTCTTTCACTCTCTCTCTCTCTCTCTCTCTCTCTATCTCTCGCTTTCTCTCTTCTTCAACAGTCCGGCCTCCCACTTAAAAATCAGAAGGCGATTGCTGACGTCTGTGCTCTCAGTAACGTATCAGTGTTGTCTCAATAGCTACAAATCAATCTGTGCGGTGACAGCCTCTGCAATGCAGGCACGAGGCTCCGTTGGCCGAAGCTACGAGTGCAGTTTGTTGGCTGGGATGCCCTGCATGTTTGTCAGGTTGGGAGGGGAGGACGGCTTCAAACTAAGGAAAACTAAATGGAAAGGAGTTGCTTTTGCATTAATCTTCACAAATTCCAGTCGACGTTTTGTATTTCCACTCATTAATCTAAAGCCCTTAAATAGCTCAGGCCATCAGCAATTAGAGATTTGTTTGCCTCAAATATGCATAAGCATGTGCTTCTGAAAATGTTTAGCTGATTCAATTACCATCGGTCAGCAAGGGTATTTCACTAATACACACACACTTGTTTTACATGATATAACTGGAGGAAGAAGTGGATCGGAATGAGCTAATGGGCCTTGAATGTTGAGAATTCAGCAACAGTTTATAAAAACAGTGGCCCATAATTACAATAAGTGGACGCTACTAGTCAGCCGGCTGCCAAACAGTTGATGAGAGAGCAAGGTTTCTTAAGGCATGAATGGAGCAGCTGAACCCAGCCTACTAAGGCACGTGCAATTTCAGTGCTGTGCCTTAACTAACGCAGAGAAAATTTGTTGTAATAAATGTAATACAGTAATTGTGTGCGAAACTGCTGCACGCACATAGGAATAATTTCATTTGTCTAAACAATCTCAACACAAAGTGCACTTACCTTTTCTTTCCAGAGCTTTTCTCCATACCACAGTCCTCATTGGCTGATGGCATTTTCAACATTGTCATTTAGATTGATCAGTTGACCTGCAAGCCAAGCAACTCTTATGACATCATACAACTAGTTGCTATGGTCAGGAAAGAACTTTGATGCTAAAGTTTAAACAGTTAAACATGATTTGTGTAAATGACAACCACGAGACCATGCAAGCCATGTTCATGATAGCACTTCAATGTGTTTCTGCTTTTCAGTATATTCTTTAAATTGGCAAGCTTCTCTCACATCAGAGACATAAAAGCTATCTAAAGATTTCTACTGAAATTGTGTTGCTGGATTGTCTAAGTGCTACTGCAGTTGCATTTCAAAAGTCAGCACACAGAGCGGAAAATCAGCCAAATGAGCTGCTGCAGAGTTCTTCTGTCTAGATGGAAAACCTGCCAACCCTCTGACCTGTGTGGGACACGGATGAGAATCCACTGAGCTAACTGTCTAAAATGTCAAGGTAATTTTTCACTATCTATTTTTCTGTCTGAAGTATAGTTTTGGCAGTCTGGGACAGGGATGAGTTCCAGTCGGGAGGAGGAGGAGGGAATAGAGGCCATCTGATCCCCATTAAGTCTGCGATGCGATTGTGGCGCTTTAGTTTGTAGGCGTTGAAAGCCTGAGGTGAGCAAGTTCACAGAGAGCCTGCTGAACACAATTAGCTGGAAGAACAGCAGAAAAACAGTATTCTAAATAAAGAAAATTACTTAACCCAAAAGGTACAAAAGTAAAACAGTAAATTTCGACTGATCTTGTCTCCTCCCTTAGTGTGTGTATTGATGTGAGTGGTTGTGTGTGGCTGGATGACAAAGAAACACAAGCTGAGTATCATGAACATAAAAAAACAACAGTTTAATTGGTTTTCTCATGGGAAAAAAAGAAAATGAGAACTTCAAGGAAACAAACAACTGGCCCTAAGCAAATGTATCAATGTGTGATCAGCATAAACAGTATGATGTTTAAATGCAGGAACAACATCAAAGAAGACAGTCTTTGTGTTATCCCCTTACTGTAACGAGACCATAGTTGTCTCCTAGCACGTGCCCTCTTGTAATTGGGCATATAATATCTCTCAGCCATATTGCCAAAATACTGCAATATCGGTGTGTTGTTTGGCCAATGTTAGCATTAAAGGTGAAGTAAGCGGTTTATTTATATTAATATAAGTGTAAAATCGCTCTTTAATCATGCAGTAATCACTTACACGATGTGCGCGTTTCATAAAGCCATTCTCTTAGTCAGCTGCTCTGCATGTAATAAGCAATTACACTTTATGTAGTATCCCAAAATTGTATCCAATCAAAAGAGAGAACGCTACAAACCGACACCCGTCCGCACCCGTCTCACTCATGGTCTCACTGCCGGTGCACGCCAGAGCGACACATGGGTGAATGTTTATGCGCCTACAATGGCGGAGCAGGTAAAAATCCTTCCCAATGTCTGTTTTGATGGTTTTTATCATGTTTTATCACACTTATGGATCTGAGATGATGCTAGATAACTTGCTGCTCGAAGACCGCAGTGCATTAATGTGGTGACGTAGGGACGAGCGAGGGGACCGCAAACTGCAGTAACTGACAGGAAGTTAGCTAAAAGAACCATTCAGCTTACAGCTCCTTTAAGACAATATTTCCGTAACCATAGCCAACAAGTTTTAGAAGTAAAAAGAAGATAAACTTTATATGGGTCATGTAGGATGTTTTTGGAATGGTTGGGTTTTCCAAGTAACTGAAAAATTACATATTGTATTGTTTATGTAGGAGGATTTATAAGAGCTCAGCCTAGTTCTCTTCTTAATGGCAGCCAGGGCAGGCAAGTTGACAAGTCTTATATTTACTCTCATTTAGTTCTAGTTTGGTCTTCACCAACCCTTGATGAAAATATATTGCAAATGATGTGTCACTGGACCCTGGATTAGTCCTGCAATCATTGCGCTTCTTTTGTGTGGTCAGGGGCAGCCTGTCTCTACACTTCAACAGGACTAAAGTTGATTTTTTTACCACACCAAAGAAACAGAGCTGAGAGAGAAAATAGCCTGTGTGTAATAGCTCTCCAGATGATAAAAGTAATAATATGTTCTCATGAAGTTATGGCCTTAGGCACAGCTAAATGTCTTCAGCTTGGTCTCGGGGTAACAACCGGATTTGTCATTTGGTTTCCCACTGAAAAGCTTAAAAAAGACAAATAGAATGGCTTTAGGCGTCCTACAGCAGCTTGACAACTATCACAGTAAGGTGCACAGTCACTGAACAGTCAAGTGTGATCGATTTATTTAGTCAGTGACTACAATTCCCCAAGGCAAACTGTTTGTCATCACATCTAGGGCAGCATCTGCAATCAATATATGAACTAAAAACAAATCTAAATACTGCAACACAGTACATAACAAATGTAATGATTTTAACGAAAATTCACTGTAATGGCCATGCACACCCTTATGTAGGGTGATGTCACAAAAAAAATGCCAAAAACGTTTTTGAAGTGAGACCCAATATAGATCCTTGTGGATGTCCACATTTTACATTAAATTATTTAAATGTAGTACTAGCAACATGTAAATGTAGTTGTCTCTAAAAAACTAACCCTCTAATATCATATGCCTACTGGAAAGTTATTTGTCATTATTCATGGTATCAAATGCCTTTTTTGCCAGAGAATTGTGGAAACAAAAAGGGTTCTCATATGAAAGCAAGAATGGACCTGAAAACAAGATCAACATTGTCTCTTTTTTTCCTTACATTTTTTTCTTATTTTTTTAACTTTCACGTCCTTAATGATAATATCTTGTTTGTTTTTTTCTTCCCTGTACACCTTTTCCTGACAAATCTTGAGAGACTATATAAGTGCTTTCTTTGTTTGTTTTGTGGCTGTCTTTTTTTAATTGTACACCTTAATCAGAATTATTTACTACATCCCCTGAGAGGGACCTGTCTCAGAGACAATCATTGTAAGTGGATGTTTTCCCCTAATCTTAATCAAGGTTCATGCATAACAGACTTAATTTATTTTATCAACCCCAGCTCATTTTCAAAACATGTTCATGCAACAATACCATGTTCTCTGCTATTTCTCCTGGTCAAATATGTATTTACATTTCTTAATAAAAACACATGGTACCTGTTAACATATGCTGATTTTGTTTAAATGTTAGTATGTGTATTTCCAAAGAGTATTCCTTAATTTAGTCATTGGGGGATTAAAGACTGACCAGGTGAAAAAGCTACAATTCAAGCTCAGGGTCAAATCATTCTGGGTGAAAAAAGACCTCTCCATCTCCCAGCTCAGACTGTCCATAAAAGCACAGTGGGCCTAATAGGTTTGCATTAAAACATTACTCATGTTGTGCTGCCTGACATAGAGCATGTGACCTTAATCTACAACCAGAGGTTAAACACACACACACACACACACACACACACACACACACACACACACACACACACACACACACACACACACACACACACATACACATACACAACCCCTTTGCAAGAAGTCACTCCACGCTCAATAAATGCATGTCCGGCCAGCCAGACAAACCCTCTCACAATTTAACTTGTCAGAAATGGTTTTGTTAGGGCTAAACAACCCTCTGCAGCTGTGCTGTACCCCGGCAGCCAGCTGGAACTCTCAACCAACAATCCATTGACTTTGTTTTAAAGTGAGTTCAACTTATTGCATATTGCAGGTTCCGCCTGTCCAAGCATTTGGCTGGGGGAAAGCTACAGTACAACAGCATCTCTGGTCTGATTTGATCATGGCCCTGTGAGGCTCTGTGACGAATGGTTGTTTGCAATGCTATGTCACAGTGCTTTATAAAACGATCCTGTTCCCTTATCCAGCAACAGGATATGCAGAGGATGTGGTGACAATGTGTCTTTGTTTTGTTGTCACACCAGTATGCGTCATGCCTCTACTCGGTGTCAAGTGTAGAAACTGTGTCAGATCATTTTTAAGCATTAGGTAGTTATGTAATGCTAGCCCCATGCTTGATTTGCAGCTTTGGCAAGTTCCCCACCTAAATATGTATTTTTCCTTTAAATATTCAGTATATCTCTATGTTTCAATGATTGTTTGTTGTTTTATAGTTTACATGTTGCGTGCCAATTCCCGTTTTCCCTGTTTTTGAGTCATTGATGAATTCCAGGGGTAATCCTGATCCTGTGGGGGTTTTGGTCTAAATCAGTTGATACAAGATGTCATAAATTGGCTGCTTGTCACTAAATGTTCCATTAGTGTCCTCCATAAGTCTTGGAAGGGTTGGTTTTGTGGCCCAGAGTTCACCTGAGCAGTTAGGTTAAGAGAGCTTCATTCATTTATCAATGCACAAGGTGAAATTGTTGGCCCTCACTGGCTGCATTTTTTCTCAAAAGTTATTAAAAAGACCATTCTGGGTCATCTTTAGGGTGCACACAGAGAAGAATATGTAAGAATGCTGAATATTACATGTGATGTCAAACTGTATAAATAACAGGCCAGAAATAACCTGGTCACCTCCTGTGCTGACATCAAACTCTCTGGGGCTTCAGAATTTTCTAAGACATGGCCGTATCCCCAGAGACAGAGAGAGGATGTGTGTGTGTGTGTGTGTGTGTGTGTGTGTGTGTGTGTGTGTGTGTGTGTGTGTGTGTGTGTGTGTGTGTGTGTGTGTGTGTGTGTGTGTGTGTGTGTGTGTGTGTGTGTGTGTGTGTGTGTGTGTGTGTGTCTGTGTGTGTGTGTGCGTATGTGCGTGCGTGCGTGCGTGTGTGTGTGTGTGTGTGTCTACAGTAGATTGTGCTTCCGATGTGAATGTGTATGTGGGAATTGCATGCCTTTAGCTTTGCATGTGACTATATCGTGTGTTGTATGCACATAAAGCACCCACAGTACATACACATCCATAGGTTCATTAAAAGACCTTTGCCTGCCTGAATCTGTTTACAGTTTACTGGAAGAGTAAGTGTTCTCCCAGGGGGTTCTGGGTAGCACAGGCTGTGTAACCTTTACAGTTGCTTCAAAAATGTCCCAGGTGGAGTAGATATTTGCTTATTTTGAATTTTTTCAGCGTTCAATGACTGAGTAAGCCTTTAAGTAGAGTGCAGTTATTTTACCAGTTTTAATTGTTTGTTTAATTATTGTACTAAAGATAATAAAGTATTATGTGCTTTGTGTGTATATGTTTTTGCATATGTCAGAATATAGATTGTTTCCTATTTTGAACATACCCAAGCAGAGCCATTCTCCGGTGTCATCCAGCCTCCCTCAGTAATCAATAGCCGTCCTCTCCAACACTCTGGCCAGTTATTTATATCTGCCTCTGGACTTTATGTGGATAGGTCAGAGTGAGCGCTGTCCTGAAACAGCTTACTGCAGCACTTCAGCCCATGCACAGAGGGGAAATTTATTTTTCTCATTTAGTATGCTGCATTGAATCCAAAGTTTAGGAGCCCATTGATTGCCGTTGCTGGGGCGTTTACTTGTCATGTCTAATGTGTGAGGTGTGTGGGTTTGCTCGAGTGTGTTAAGTCTTAATGGACTCTTTGGGAAAGTAAGAACACAGGGTTTACCTTATATTGTATTAATGAGGCTTTTCAGGGGAGTGCAGTCCCTGGAAGATAATTAATGTCACCTCCCGGTAATAGTTTTCTGAACTTTCATAGTGATAATGCAGAGGCTTAGAACCGCAATATCTGAAAATGCGTCCCCTCGCGTTATTGTGGTGAACATTATAAATCATTTCATATCGATTTCTGGCTCTCGCCGGGGAGAAGATGGGGAGCATCCTGAACAAACCAGACCAAGATCAAAGATTGTGTCTGCATTTTTGTCTGCTTTTGTGGTTTCCCACTAAATTCCCTTTAGGGTTGTTAATGTGTGGCAACTTCCTCTCTGTTTTCACATTAAGCCACACTTGCTCCGATCTCTCTACTTATACAAAGTACCTTACCACCATACTTCTTCTTCTTCTTCTTATTCTTCCATGAAATTTTTCTAGCCGCTACTCCTCCCACACCGTTACAGAACGTGGGTCCCTACCCCACGGGTTGCGCTTTTATACAGTTTTTTTGATTTTCCACATTGGGGCGCTGCCCCGACTGAAAGAAGTCACACCGTAACTCCGATGGACTTGAAATTTCTCACTCAGGTACACTTGAGGGTGCTCTAAAAAAAAGCTCTGATTTTTCGCTAATTAGCATAAACTGAAAAACATGTTTTTAACCACAACTTTCTCAAATTTCACTGTATCGACACCAAATTTCTCACGGAACCTCTGGGGACGATGACACACATGGCCTTGATGAGATGAGTAGGATAGCTTGAAAAGCATGGCCGCCATTGACCAAAACTTTCACTTAGTTTCGGGTCTTAGCAGCTAATTGGCCATAACTCATTAACCATAGGTCCTATCATCATAAAACTAGCTGGATATGTGCAGAACACTTGTGTTTGCATGTCTCGCAAGGCTTGTCGAGAATAACCTATAGGGGGTACCACAAATGCGAAAACCATAGCTCAGAAATGCAATCTTTGACAGGCCACACCCCTTTCCCCCGAACTCTGATTTCTTACACATGTACAGCTCATGGTGCTCTACAATAAAGCCTCTTGGACCATAAGGGTCAGCCATGATTTTTCTTTTCTTCCCTAATTTGCATGACCTGAAATACAGTGAAGTGACACCCACTTAGTGGATTTCCAACATATCATCACTAAATTGTGTACACAGCATTAGTGAACCAACATACACATGTGTATAAAGTTTTAGCAAGATAGCTCAAGAAACATGGCCACCCTTAACAAAAACATATTTCGCAAGAGCGGCCATTTTTCTGCAGATTTGCCACATTTGCAATCTTCAATTGGCCACAACTTGGGGCTCAAGTTTGGAAAGCGCGCAACGGCGGTTCGTGGAAGCGTTTGAGCCCAGGCGATGGGTGGGGCGCCGCCGATGCGGGGCTGGCGGTCGGCGCCGAGGGGCCCGTACTTTTATCTAAAGATTCCCAGTTGCTGAAACCAAGTCCAAAACCAACCACTGCCATCTGGCAGAAGATATAGGTCCATCAGAGCCAAAACTAGCAGGCTGGCCAACAGCCTATACCCCCAGGCAGTCAGGCTGCTAAATGGACTGTCTGCCCCCCCACTCCCCATTGGACACCCCTCTGTGACATAATTGCATTCCATACACCTCCATAACTATGAACTGGACTTTGCATCGCTGCACAACACTCAACAACCCTACCACCATCAGATGTATATATTTATTTATTTATTTATTTATTGCACCAAGCACCTTATGGGCTATGGAAGTCTATGGGGTATTTATGATTTATGACATATAGGAGTAGTTACTATGTGTAAAATACTGGGTGATTGATTGATTAATAATTATGTAAATATAATTGGTGGACAACTAAAATGTTATGCCTGTTTGTTTGCTCTGACAACGTTTTGTTGTTACTTGTAACAATGACAAAATAAAACTGAATTGAACTGAACTGAACAAGGCGCCGGATATCTGTCACTTATAATGCTAATGTTGAAGCTCCACTGGGACAGTGTCCCATCCCCATGTTAAAATAGGTGTTACGGTTACTTTAGTGTCCATTTAGTGCAGCTGTTTGACTATTTGGCTGTTTACCAAGCAACTGATATACTGAAGAGCAGCAGTAGCTAACCCCTGCGTCATGCAATGTTTCCTTGAGAATAGGACAAAACAAAGGATATCCATTTACTACAACCTTCCTTCAATGGGAAAAACAATTTAAACACAGCTCCATCTGTTAAGCTGCGAACACACCGCACTGGCCGCGCGGCGAGATTACATACAAAGTCAATGTACTAGCGCGTGGCCGCGCTTCCACCCAATAATCGGCGTCCAGCGGCCGGCGGCTGGAGCTTGCGCGGCGCATGGCCGCGCCTCATGAGCCGCGCCATCGAAGGAGCGTGAATCGAAGGCGCCTCCACAGCCAATCAGCGTTGAGATTGCCCGGTGGTCTGCAAGACGAGGTGGGCGTGTGGAGTGAGGACATTGGGCTTCCAATACATTCTGCAAATATGTGTATTTTGCATCTGTTTAGCTCACCCAGCTGTGTGCTGTTCCTGAGGATAATATGAACCCAAAGTTGACGGCAGTGTCCGTGTGGAATTCCATATAGTAGGCTACAGCGAAGCACCGGTGTCGTCCTCCGTCAGCCGGCACACTTTCACTTTCAGGTAGGCTGCTGTCTGCCTTTATTTGTGCTGCTGAGCACACACTGCTGTTGTTAATGTGTTTAGTATGTTGCTGAATTGCTGTTAATGTGTGTGTATTTGCGATCGGGGTGCGTGTTCAGACTGTTTTAATGATATGTGTGACAAGACTGCCGCTTACACAGTGAACCTACATCTGTATTTTTTGGCACAGCTGGACCATGTTATTGTTGTTGTTGCACCGTAAGTGTGACGGGTCTGATCTCGGCGTCGGCGTCAGGAATATATGATCAAGCGGCGAGCCTCTTGCGGTCACGCGGCCAACCGCTGCCTGCGATGTGGCGGCCGGCAGCGGTGGCTGCGGTTAACATGGCCCAATATGACCAAGCGGCGAGCCTCCTGCGTTCACGCGGCCAACCGCCGCAGGCGGCCAGTGCGGTGTGTTCCCGGCTTTATGTAGAATCGGATAAGCCTCAGTTCGCCTCAGTTCTTAAGCATCTGGTTTTGTCAGAGATAAATCCCTGGCTTTCTTTGAAAAAACCTCTTCAAGTACAAGAAACAAATGTGTTTTACACATTACCAAAATTGTGAATCTAATTCCCTAATAAGAGAAAAATTAATAAATGAAAAACACGGTTGGCACAGATAACATATCTTGCTTGCCTGTTAACATTATACAAATGATATTAAGATGTTTTAAGACGTATACCTTCCAAACTACATTAAGAGATGCTTAAATTACCAGTTTTTTTGAAAATCATTTATCTTCCCCTAAGAACACCTTTATAGCTTTATGAAGAGTATTACCGGAGTAAGAATCTGAAACAAATCCAACATTTTGCCTCCATTCTTTTGCCTGATTGCCTGTATATCGTTGAACTGTGAGGTAACATATTTGGACATTCCGCAGTGGTCGGACGCGATGTTCTTCTGTGCCGGGAGACAGAGAGGAGATTCTGCTGAGGCTGTGGTGGTTCTCGGCTCAAGAGTTTCACCCCTGGAGAAACACCCTGACGATTCCTGTCAGCTCTGCTTTGCTAACACATATATTCGAAAGCAGCATCTGTCCTCTCTGTGCTCTCCACGCCACATCTCTCCATCCCTCTGCTCTCCCCAGTGTCCCTCGAATGCCCCGTTCGCCTCTTCACAGCTCTGTTGCCTCTTGTCGCATGTCTTTCCACTAGCCTCTCGCCCTCTCTGCTCCCGTATTTCTCTCTTGAGGTCATCTACGTTATTTTCTCTTCTTTGCAATCTGTGAATTTAACATTTAATGGACATCTCTTCTTGTGTTTGTTTTGTTAGTAGCCTCACCTTGCAGCGTCCCTCAGTTATTTTCTTTCTTGTTTTTCCGGTCTTATCACCTTTCTGCTTTTCTCCTCTCCAACTCTCACTACATTTCCTTGTACTTGTCTTTCTTTCCGGTCTTGTCCTCCATAATCTCCTCACCCTGCTTCTATGCCCTCTTATTTTTCACTTATTTATATACTACCCTTTTTTCTGCCTGTCTCCTTCAATGTTGTCAAGTCTTTGCTGTCCCCTTTTAATCCCTTATCCTTCCTCTGCTTTTTTAATGTTTTTGTGTCTCCATTTCTTGTATTTGGACTTTGACCAAATTTTTCTCTTACACTTTTTTTCCCATACGATATCTGCATCACCCTCTTTTCCCACTTCTCCAATATTGCCATTTTCCTCCTCCTATGCCCTTGTATCTGCGATCCTGCCAGGATCTGTATCATAAACGCAGTGTATAAATCACCTTTTACCTCCGTCCCTCCTCCAGCTGGCCTAACTCTGTCAGAGGACAGCGCAGGAAGGAGCTGCAATGCTGTGACCCATTTGGGAAAACCTCGGAGCAACCTAGTCAACTTAGTTTTTTTCTTCTTTGTTTCCTTCTGCTTTTTGTTGACTCATCATTCTGTCCACAGTGGGAACTTTCCCATATCTTGGCAGCAACTCCTGTGTCATCATTGACTCTTCCTACTTTACACTCTCTTACACTGTCGGCATAAAGGGTTCTATAAGGTATCAGGGAGCAATTATTCTGGCTTCTGCCACAGCAAAAAGGTGCACATTGTTACAAGGGATCCCTTTAACCCTTGTGTGGTGTTCATAGTGTTGTTACACAGCCATGTTGGACCCGCTGCATTTCAAGGTTCTTTAATTAAACACAATCAAACATTTTATGTTAAAATACTCAACAGATGTTTACTTCATCCCAATTACAAGCAATATAAACAGCATGTATGGTTAATATTTGCTCTTTACCTTTGTTAGATCACATTTATGAATTAAAGTACCACTCGTTTTTTTGTCGGTTTTTAAACAAAATGTTATAAAACAAGAAAAACAATCGTGATAAGGATTTGAGGGTAATAAATGCAACACTGCCTTGATTTTTGTTTGCCTTGAAGTGCTAGCAAGCGCGATGTGTGCTTGTGTATGGTCATATCCGCGCGAAAGGCCGCAATTTGCAGTAAATAAATGTCCACATGTGTCTCCATGTGTCTCTGTAGGCTATTTAAAAATAAATCAAGCAAGTAGACTAATAATAACATTAATAAATTATTGGTTATCGCATCACAGAAGGCCTATTGGCCTATAATAATAAAAAAATACCTTAACTATGTTTACAGTTTAAAAATGCTTTGAATGAAATGCAAACCTCCGTGAATCATTTGCTCTTGTTTCTCTGTGCTGAGATTCACACAGACTGAGCAGTCTTGTCCCCTAGCATGACAGAAAATAATTGAGAACCACTGGTTTACACTACAAAGCTAATAGGCTGGTCTTAGGGCTGGCTGCTGAAGGCTGGTCCTGTGTCTTCGTTTTGGAACTAGCTGATGCTCAATCTCATCCTCTTCTTCAAAGTCATTGTCAGACTCTGAATTGTCAGAAATGTGGCCCGTGGACGTTTACTGCAGGTCATCCCCCCTCTCTCTCTGTCTCCCCATTTCAACTCTGTACTATCTAATAAAGCTTGAAAATGCCAAAAAATTATCTTAAAAAAAAAATTTGATCCTTACTGTGATCCCATCACTGCTTTATGCAGATGATGTGGTCCTGATGACATCATCGGTCTGTGACCTTCAGCTGTTACTTGATTGGTTCACAGACAATGTGTGAAGCTGCTGGTATTATGATCTGCACCTCTAAATCTGAAGCCATGGTCCTCTGTAGGAAACCATGAATCGTCTTCTCCAGATAGGAAATGGGTATTTACCCCAAGTGAAGGAGTGAGGGGACAATGGAGCCTGAGTTTGTCCAGAGAATCTGAGCAGTGGGGGCGGTATTGCACTCACTTTACCGCACTGTTGTGACAAAAAGAGAGTTGAGTCGGAAGGCAAAGCTTTCAATCTATTGCTCAATCTTGGTTCCTACTCTCACCTACTGTATGGTCATGAAGGCTGGGTCATGACCCAAAGACCTAGATTGCACGGGTACAAGCGGCCTAAATGGGTTTTCTCAGGAGGGTGGCTGGTGTCTCCCTTAGAGATAGGGTGAGAAGCTCAGTCATCCTTGGATTTGGAGTAGAGAGGCATCATAAACGTGTAGAAATTAGCCAGTTGAGGTGGTTCAGGCATCTGGTAAGGACGCCCCCTGGGCGCCTCCCTGGGGAGATGTTCCCGGCACGTCCAGCTGGAAGGAGGCCTCGGAGAAGACCCAGGACTAGGTGGAGAGATTATATCTCCAAACTGACCTTGGAACACCTCATGATCTCCCAGTCAGAGCTGGTTACTGTGGCCCGGGAAGGAGAAGTTTGTGTACAGTACAGTACAGTACAGTGTGTGTTCATTGACATTTTTTTCTGATATATGTTTTTCACAGTATGGCCAATGAGTCTCAATTTGAAACTAGAACTGCAAGCAGTTGTGAACGGGGGCCAAGCCTCCCACGCGACTCGGGATCGGGCGTCGTCGTCCGCAGCGCCGGCCCCTCGCTTCACGGAATCCGGGGATGTAAAGTTTTTGAATGTGGGATGTTCGGCGTGGGAGTTATAGCCCCAAACGCGTTTTCTTTGCTTTTTGCGGTTTTGGTGCCTCCTATGGATGACATTCGCAAAACTGTGTTATGTAGAAAGATGCAACTGACTTGTGGGCATCTGTGGATATTAAGTGTTTGACTGTGGGATGTTTGGTGTGGAAGTTATAGCCCCAAACGCGTTTTCTTTGCTTTTTGTGGTTTTGGCGCCCCCTATGGATGACATTTGCAAAACTGTGTTTGATAGAAAGATGTTGCTCAATGTACCGAACAAGTGGATGTCAAGTTTTTGAATGTGCGATGTTCGGTTGGGGAGTTATAGCAAAATGAAATTGTCAACCTCTCCATTGTAAAGACACTTTTTTGAATTTTCCCATTTTCCCGCCTAAAGACTTAGAAAATGGCGAAAACAGGCAAAAAAAATTAAAAACTCTTTTTTTTAATAAGTCCGGCCCACATAAAAATTTCTTTCCCATATTTTTGCCATAGGCTCAGGTATGCCCCATGATAGTCTCCCTTGAGTTTCAAGAAAATCCCTCTTTTTTTTTTTTTTAACGGATTTTCGCAAATCTTTAAAGCGCTACCGTTTGGTCTTCCGATGGTCGTAGAAAAATTATTTGACCAACTTTTGCTCGTGGGAGTCGGTAGAGCATAATGCTTTTGGTTTCGTCCAAATCGGGCGAAAACTGTAGGAGGAGTATGTTTTGGTGACCGACACAGTTTTTGCGATGTGGCGAAAAATGTATATATACGCAAATGGGCGTGGCCTATCTCACATGATGCAGCTGACTTGTGGGCATCTGTGGATATAAAGTTTTTGACTGTCGGACTTTCGGTGCGGAAGTTATAGCCCAAAACGCCTTTTCCTTTGTTGTAGCACCACCTAGTGGCCGGCATGTCTGAATTTTTTTGTCTGCGTACGGGGTACGGACCTGGATATGCCCTGGAAGTGGCATGTCCCAACCCTTTACGGTTTGGGCTGCAGCACCACTTTTACGCGGAGAAAAATAATAATAAAAGGCCCAACAAGATCAATAGGGTTCCCTGCCCCGCAGGGCTTGGGAACCGCGTTGCTCTGCAAAACGCGGTCCCAGCCCTACTCGGGCTTGGCCCCCTAATAATAATTAATAGTATAATTTTTTTTTTTGATAAAACAGGAAAATGGGTGAGACAGACCCGAACACCACACAAGGGTTAAAATGAAATGCTCAAAAGCTGAAGAATGGTTGGTGCCATACATAAGTATTTAAGAATGCATGATTGCCAGATAAGCACTCTTTATCAGAGGGTTCCTTGTGTGACATCAGAAGCAGGTTGAAATGTTTCGATGCTGGTGTTGATATAGCTGGTTATCACCAACACCCAAATAAACCTTTATGTGTACGCCTTAAGAAATAATTTTCTTATTAAACTCATCTTTAATATTTCACGTGTTGATGAAAGTGTGGAACAGTCTGGTCACATAAAGAGTAACTAATCAGTATCTGCTGTGGATACATTTGGTCGGTAGTAAAAATGAACAGAGTTTGGTAACTTTTCTCAAAAAGTTACGTTGTTACTACAAGCATTCCAGTGTAACTTGTGAAAAACATCAGTTTTATTTTTAGACAGACAATTCTCTTTGAAAAAAATAACCATGTGAACACTGTCTGACTGATGATGCTGCTCCCAAAATACTAAACATTTTGTTCAAATTATCTCACTGTACTGGCGATCATTGATCAGTTTCTGTCAACTGAAATATCCAATTTGTCAACTTAATTTGTCTTATGGTTAAAAATTCCCTTGTGACAAACTAAGGTTGCGTTCCGAATCGCATACTCTTTCTTTTTTCTATTCTACATACTACATCCGACGATAAAAATAATCTAGTTAGGATGCAGTAGGCATACTATTGGGACATACTTTACTCTCTTATTTCATCATAACATTGCGCCTTGATCTTGCCTCTTGCTTTTATATCCGTCGCATCCCCGTTTGTTTTCATATGGAAGCTTTGTCGATGTTACGTCACTTCACGTGCGCACTGGATTGTGGGTCAGAATCGCCCAAATAGGATGCACTTTTCAACACTAACAATCTTGGCCGCATGAAGTAGGACATCCGGGTACTTCTAACCATCCTAAATCTGGCCACAAGAATCGGGACATCCTAAATCTTTTTTCTACATACTATATAGTAGAACGTATGCGATTCGGAACGCAACCTAAGTAATTTCAACTTTCAATGTTTTTCTTAGTCTCAGTCTTCTTCTTCTCTGCGATTGTTGTGTTTGTTTTTGCGCAATACTCCCACCAACTGTCAAAACTGCAATACTGTGAACTTGCAGTACAAATGTGATGTACAACTTCAGTATAAACCAAATAGTTTGAGGACCAATACATTTGATTTGTAGCACAAATTTTTGTTAAAATACTCAACAGGGTAGCCTACCTCTAGGCATAGGCAATTTATACTGCATGGTTAAGGATATTGAAAGATGACCTTCATGGTTAAAATAAATCAACATTTACTGCTGATAGGAAGTGCTCCTCTCCAAACCAGTGCCTCTATATGAGCTACAGTACATATACGGCACACCTTTGCATAGGTTGTGTCGCCGACATATTGGAGACATGTCTCGAAGAAGGAGACGGTTTATTCCTTGATGTAGTTTGCAGCTCAGGCAGGACAGTGACACCAGTTCACTGCACCTTGGAGAGGAGTTAAGTGAAGCAATCGATCGGGCCAACTGGCAGCGGTGCTGTGAGGAGAGGACACCTTCTGTATGCATAGAGACGTAGAGCCAGCCCTCCCCCCCCCCCCGGGACAGACATTAACCCTGATGAACATGGCACTGTTTAATAGGATGGAGACACTGCAGCTGGCAAGGATTAGAAATGGGATCAAATGTGTACAGTATAGGCGGGCCTTAACATATCAAGGACCCGGCAGCCTCCTGCAGTCAGGATGGGGACTGGTTGTCTTGGGACCACCCATGCCACTAGGTTTACCTCTTCCTGGCGAAGATAGTGCTACTTGTGTGAATGTGTATGATTGCTGTATGTTTGAGGTGGTGGTCGGAGGGGCCGTTGGCGCTGAATGGCAGCCACGCTTCTGTCAGTCTGCCCCAGGGCAGCTGTGACTACTCTCGTAGTTTACCACCACCGGTATGACTGTGTGTGAACGAATTGAACCAGGAACCCTGTAAAGCGTCTTTGAGTGCCTAGGCAATACAGCGCTATATAAAACCTATCAATTATTATAAATTAATTGTTATAATTATATGTTTTATAATGTGTTTTATGTATTCTAATCTTGCCCCTGTAAAGCACTTTGAGTGGCCTTGTGTCTGAATTGTGCTATATAAATAAACTTGCCTTGCCTTGCCTTGCCTTGCCTATAATAATAAGATGTAATCATTGGTTGTTTTTGTTATAAAACCACCCCCATATAAACCCAGTCTGTCTAAAGAGGTGTTTCAAGGCTGAAGGCAGAGATATATAAGAATAAGATAAACTGTTTAAGCCTCTCAGACATAGTACTGAGCATAAACAAATGTTCTCCATAGGATCTCCACTTGATTCATTAGGTGGGATATGAACCTACTTTGTATGCCCAACCATCCATTGACCTCTGCCATTGAACTTTTGGTTGAAATATGAGAACACCTTCTCCTCAACTAATAGAAAATGTTGCGAGTGAACCAAAATCAACTATGCAATTCGGACTATTTGTAAATGGGCATTATACATACAAGTGTCATGATCCCGCTTGGGCCCCTTGGCCTTGTGTTGTGTTTTCCCTTTTACCCTTGTCTTTGTGCTGGGCTAATTGTAGGGTTGGAGCCAGGTGTGCTGGAGTCAATTACCAGCATTCACAGCTGCCATCAATCATCATCAACTGCTCTACATATACCCGGGCCTACCTTCCAGACACTGCCAGATTGTAGCTTCTGTTTCCACACAGTCAGTGCTCTCTCTAGCTCACCTGTTTACAGCTCCGCTTTTTTGCACTTTTTCCTGGCTAACTCCTGTTTTCTCTGCCACAGTTCTCCCGGCCTGACTCCAGTCACCAGCTCCAGCCCTCGCCCACCAGCACTACCCCCCGGACCCCTCCTGCCTGCCTGCTCTAGCCTGCTCCCTCTCAGCCTCCTGGACTTGCCCCGTTGCTCTCTCCCTGGACCCCCATGCCAGCCAGTTTCCCTCCCCGGATCACGGTCCTAACACCCTGCTGGTTTCTCCTAAAATAAATCTTCTTTTTTACTTATACTGTCTCCGCGCCTGTGTCCTCCAGACCCAACCGTTACAACAAGTTGTTTTTTGCTTTTGCTTTTAATATTTATACTTGTCTGAATTGCCTCTTAATTCTTGATAGTTATGTTGCTATTCCAAATAGTATTGTCAATATTAATAATGCAGTGAAGTGTTTTTCTTGTTGCTGTTCCAAACAGTTGATTCACTACTACTTCTATTCTTCCTTTATAATTAATAACCATTGGTTTAAAACATATTTTATATGACCCACGTGCTTTGTTCCTTGCCACATTAGGAAAATAAATGTGTAGCATGAATCACTCAATTCTGACATTGCTTTCAAACCAACACTGTACACAAATTGCTTCACAGACAAACAGCGAATCAAAGCAGATTCTATAGTTTGATGACCTCCTTTAGATTCTCTTGTCCTCTCCCTGCTGACTCATAAATTGTCATCAAAGCCAAATCCCCTGGCTATAACAGCACAATGTATACATTCAGATACACACACATTACTGGTATAGGGTATGTGACCATCACATATACCCTATCAGAGCTTCATTTAACCCTCACAATAGGGTCTACTTGTGAAAAAATCTAAAAAACAAACATTCTTCGTGTTTAAATAAAATTGTACCTACTAACCTTCAGCAAAACCTTCAACTATCATCATCAAGGAATTGTACCCACCCATCTTCAACGTGTCATATCTTAGCCTCTCTTCTCTTTGTAGAGATTATTTTTTAAAGATAGGAGCTGCTCTGTTTATTTTTGTCTATTGTTGTACGGATTATATTATCTTTCAGGAAGAACGCTGTTGCAAAGCTACTGCATAATAAGTCTGACTCTGGGCAGGCAATGTTTTTAACATTACATTATGTCTCTTACCCAAATCAATTGTATTAAAAAGTGGATAGAGACCCAGTGTATAGGAGCTAAGAAGAGAGACATGAAACATTCAGAGAGATATGGAGAAGCTATAGCATACATGTTTTTCATATACAGTATGTAATAATAATACACTATTTACATTCTGAGTGAGTCTGCTCAAACAGCAGATTATTAAATGTTTTTATTAACCACAGGAGAACGTCAGCTTTGATGAGATGGATTTGTTTCAGAACTGAAGCTAAAAGTGTCCAGTAGCTATGAGACCATCAGTACTTTTAGTATTACAACTCTCACTGGACCCACCCGACCGATCGTTTTTTCAAACTTTGTTCAAGACTGTATAATTGCATTGTATATCACCAGTGAAAGCCAGGCAATCAGAAGAACAATGAAATGGGCCCTCAGTTTCATTATAATTCCATGCCGATGGCTGCATTTTGTTTTTCATTACTCTCTTGCAAGCCACATGCACACTAATTACAAAGCGGCCTCAGTTTAAGGTTTCACTGACTGTAATATTCATCTGGAATAGACTACAATAAAAAGAAAAAGTGTGTGCTTAAGCAGTTTTTTTATGGAACGAGTTCAAACTACCCTGAGTTACAATTAGAATGAGAAATTTAAACTTTATTATCAGCTTTAATGTTTCAGGAAATAGCTAGAAGGCACTTCAAATAACACCTTCACAGCAGCTGAAATGTTTATCCAAGGAGAGTAAGTAAACTGTGACATCACGTTGTGGGAATGGATTTCGATATAGAGTGGTACTCCTCATGGTCTGAATTTGGGTTGCAACTTGTCACACAAAATATTGTATGCCAATTTGTGCAGATAAACTATTATATTCACATATTTGACATTGGTTGTCATGGAAATCAAATAAAACAATATTGTACTGTCTCCGCAAACACTTGGGTCATGCATGCACGTTGATAGATTTCTTATAACTGATACGCTTCCCCTCGATTAATATGAATATTCTCTCAACGTTTGCAGCCTGTAGTTTTCTATGAACTCCCTATTCTAGCTTTGATCTAATCGAATCACCCGAATAAAGGATGTGGAAGACTGCTCGCATTTATTTTCCTCTACTGTTATTTCCAGTTATTTAAAAAAAAATACTCTTTAAGCCCTTCTTTCAATAAGGGTGTATTCACACTGGGAATGTCCGCTAGTGCACTTGCTTTGGTCCAGACCAAATAGAGTTTTGATTTTTTTTTGTTTGGTGTGGTCCACTTTCATATTGCCCCTTTTGCAAGTGAACCAGCATTACGAAGCAAAACCACACGTGATCTGAGGTCATTCATTCATTGGACAGACATTCTGGGGTGGAGAGAAACAGGAAGCACGAAGTTTAAACTGCGAAATATATATAATTGATATAATATGGGGCTACAAATAATAAAAGGGCCTACATCTAACCTATAAATAAAGAGGAAAAACATCAAATTATTGTTGTTTCATATGGTCATAATGTGTAGCCTTATGTCAATGCCACGTTATGTGGCTTGTAGCCTACGATGTGAAACATAATTTTTACTGTATTTTTGGTGCTGGATGCGCGTCACGCGAGAAGGATAGGCTCAAGCTGACACTCAGCTGATTAAGCTGTGTATCAGCTGGGTCGGCGCAGTTCAGCTCCAAACTGACACGGGGATAGTATTGACGGTCCCGTACATGGGAAGCAAAATAAAAACACACACTTCTTGCGCAGCGTGAACCTGTTGGCACTGTGCGAGAGACGCTCCCCTCTCCTTCATCTGATCGCTGAACACATTCAGCATTTATATTGTTCTGGGCTCCCGGTCAAACCACAACTAATCTTCCTAACAATGGCGACAACAACACTTTCCCATAATGTGAAGCTGACGGCTATTTATTAAAAAAGAAAAGAAAGAAAAGGCACAGTGCCTCCTGCATTTGGGTCGGATCGAGTCCGAACCAATTCACACCACAAACGAACTGCAGCAGAGTGCGTTTGGAAACGCATCGAGACTACCTCTTCAGCTGGATCTCGGAGCGTTTGTTTGGTCCGCACCCGAGTGCGATTGCTGTATTCACACCTGCCTGAAAGATGCGCACCGAAGGCAGAAGTGCATCTGAGTTCGTTTCAACCGAACTAAACACGGCATACGTGAATACACCCTAAGTCTCACCTAATTGAAATTATAGTCTACCACAGTAAATCTACTAACTGCTGGTGGTTGCTTTTCATCTGATTGAGAATTAGTGCAAAACATGACATTTCTTCTTACCACTCAGTAAAAAGCAACACCACAGACCACATCCAATCACACCCACCATGGATGTTGGGGCAACAGACTTGAAATGTTTAACAAGAGAGGGCAGTGAAGAGCTCTTGGCAGTGAATTCAGCCTGGTGGTATACCCTTTAAGCTGTTAGAGATAAGTCAGTGCTACTAAAGTTGTTTGACAATAAGGGTTCCATTGTGAGTGTAAGAGCACATTTGCTAGCCTGGAAATCCAGACCCATATCTAGAACGCTAGAGGGTCTGGCCACGATCAATAGTAATTCCCAACTCAAGGGGCGGCTCCTACTACTCGTGCATTTCAAATGCCACTGCACGCAATTGGATAGCACTACAACCATTCAGAGCAATGAACAGGGTGACGTATTAAGCCCCGTTCGTTTAGCGAACAGCAGGATTAACTGTTAAATTAAACTTTTGCCGTGGTCGGTCGGCAAAACAGAACATTCCACTTACTTGCTAATGGAAGATTTGAGTGCCATTTTCCAAATCGTAAAGGGTCGAGGCCAAAGCCGTCTCAAACTCAAACAACATATCCGCGGCTATCGTTGATGTTTACTATCACGGCATGCTTCGACGCCACATGCACGTCACTGTCGTAATCCGGTTACGTCCGCCCCAGAGCACCATACATAGGGCTCTGGCAGGACCATATCGGATAGAACCAATTGAAACGTAGCTCATGATTTCTTGACATATTTAATAAGCTTCAATGGAGAGTGTCCAGACCAACAGCCTAGTTGCAGTTCTGGATTTCCAGTCTACACATTTGCACATTTTAGAATGAAACCCCCTCTGAGAAACACGTAAGACTGTAATGAGTGACAGCAAGAGTCTGTCTAAAGCCAGTTAATGATCACTCTAAGTAAAAAAAGCTAAATAAAGCTATATCTTCCTCCCTCTATCTGTCTATCTTTCTCTCTCCCCTGCACACTCAGTCACTACTATCCATGCTTAAAGGAAGCTGGGTTATAACCTCATTATTTTTTTAATATTTCAATATTGCATTTCAAATAGCCTTTGTGGACGCAGGCTATTTTGTAATTCGCTGTGGATTTTTAAAATAAAACAACACATTTAATTGAAAGCAAAGTCATATTGGTCTAGACTTTTATCCAGGTTAGTGGCAATCATCAACTTCCTGTCAGAGAGAAAGCTTCCTCTCCGTGGCCACTTTGACAAACTTTATGAACCAGGCAATGGACATGTCTTGGGTCAGGTTCAGTTAATGGCTCAGTTTGACCTTGTGATGTGTGATCATCTTAGATCTCTGACATGTACCTGAGTAGTCCGATCCAAAATTAAAAAAAGCTAGTGACTTCTGTTCATCCCTTGTATGGAGTATCTCATCATGCGTGACATAAGTTACATTAGATGCAAGGGCCCCCAAATGACTGTTCGCCTGGAGCCCCAAAATGGCTAAGTTTGCCACTGAATACAAGCATGTATATGCTCTCACAAGTTCATGTCATGCTTCAGTGATACATCTCAGGCCGGGAAAATAGATTCGATACTCAAAGATGCTCCAGGCATATATCCAATGGACATTGTTATATTGCCTAGAATGTCATTTATTCACAGTAATAATTTATGCTGTTCAATTATGCTGTGATCAATATATGTAAGTGCGTGTGTGTGCGTGTGTGCATGCGTGCGTGTGTGCGTGGGTGCATTAGTGTGTGTAGATACTGTATAAGTACGTTCATATTTATTTATTTATTTATTCAGTATTAATACTTTATTTGGTTTTACATTATTTAGTTGTGAAAACGTTGTGCTTCTTTGCATTCAAAATGAACAATACACCAATAAACTAGGAATACAGAGCAACAAGCCTTAAGTCAGCATTAAGCAGAGACAGGTGATTGCATTGAAACACTGTAAGGGAATAAGAAACACACATCCACACAAAAAACAAAGTGAGTGTGAGAGAAAGAGAGAGAGAGAGAGAGAGGGAGGGAGGACTGGAAACAGATGGAGAATAAAGGGAGAATGGGCATACCACCAAAGGGGAGAAAATGTCTTAAGTTTCAGAACAGGGTGATGGAGGAAAGGAGAGAGGGAGATAAAAGTCGCTGAGGGCCCGACTCTTTTACAATCCATCTCCTCTGTGCTGCAGCAGAGAGAGAGAAAGAGGCAGTCACCAGCTCGGCCATCAAGCACTTATTGACAGTACTGCAGCAGCCACACACACTCGTACGCACGTGCACGCAGACACACACACACACTCACACACAGTTCAGCAGCAATAATGACAGGTTTAGAGCTCCCAGGAAGGCCAGAAGTAAAACCGAGCTCTCTCTACCAGTGCAATAGCCAAGGGGAGCACCCACACTTCTCATTAGAAAAGGTAATTTATTTATTTTTTGCCAATAAGTATCAATAAGTTTAGAAATAAAATGTATCTTGGCCTGTAGGCTGGTAATGTGTTTGTCTTACTGAGAGCTGCAGTCTTTTACAATGAGTATATTTTTGGTGTATAATTAGTCTTCATAATAGCAGAAGTTTGTCAGTCATGCTACTGGACAGAGGGCTAATCATCCCAACAGTGGTGTGGACAAAAGTTCAGATCCGAATAAGTAAGTGAATAGAATAGAATAGAATAATAATAGAATAATCTTTATTGTCATTGTACAAGACAACAACATTTTGTTTGGAGCAGTCCTCCTCCAGTTGCACAGTAAAAAATATTGATATTTATATAAATATGAAAAATTTAAAATATTTAAAACAAAACACGACATTATCAGCAATATATATATATGTATATATATATATATATATATATATATATATATATATATATATATATATATATATATATATATGTATCTAAATAAAATGTTTTTAAAAAGTCCAAGTCCTTAAGTGTAATAGTGCAATAGTGTAATCATGTGTGTATGAGATGAGATGGGGAGTATCAGTGTGGCAGTAGAGTGGGAGTGGAGTTTAGTAGGGTCACAGCTCTATGATAGAAACTGTTTTGCAGTCTTGTAGTGCGGGAAGGCAGTGTCCTGTATCGTCTTCCTGAGGACAGGAGGGTGAAGAGGCAGTGTCCAGGGTTTGTGCTGTCTCTGAGGATGCCCTTGACCCTCCGAGTACAGCGGGTCAGGTAGATGTCCTCCAGTCTGGGGAGCTGGGTGCCGATGATCCTCTCAGCGGTCTTAATGATTCGCTGTGAGAGCTTTCCTGTTGTCTGTAGTGCAGCCAGAGTACCATGCAGTGATGCAGTATGTGAGAACCGACTCGACGGCTGACCTGTAGAAGCTCACCAGCAGCTTTGTGGGAGACGTGCCCTCTTCAAGCACCTCAGGAAGTGAAGCCTTTTTAGTCCTTTCTTGGCCGTCGCGGTGGTGTTGACGGTCCAAGTCAGGTCGTGGCTGATGTTGACCCCGAGGTACCTGATGTTCTGCACAACCTCCACTGTCTCGCCGTCGATGGTGATGGGGTGATGGACAAAGGGCTTCGTCTTCCTCCTGAAGTCCAGGATCATCTCCTTTGTTTGTGCCGCATTGAGGATCAGGTTGTTCTCTTGGCTCCAGCTCACCAGGTTCTCCACCTCTGTCCTGTAGGCAGCCTCGTTGTTGCCTGAGATCCTGCCTACCACCGTGGTGTCGTCTGCAAACTTCAATATGGTGTTGGCCTCGTGGGTGGGTTTGCATTCGAGAGTGTAGAGGGAGAAGAGGAAGGGGCTCAACACACAACCCTGTGGTGCACCGATGTTCATGGTGATGCTGGAGGAGACCTGTCTCCCCATTCGCACAGTCTGTGGTCGGCCGGTGAGGAAGTCCAGAGGACCCAGCTGCTCAGGTGTGTGTTGAGGCCCAGGTGGTCCAGCTTGGTGGCAAGTTTATGGGGGGGGGAGGGGGGGGGATGGTATTGAAGGCGGAGCTATAGTCTATGAATAGCATCCGCACATAACTGTCTCGCTGGTCAAGGTGTGTCAGAGTGGAGTGGAGGGCTAGTGACACTGTGTCCTCCGTCAACCTGTTTGCCCTGCAGGCAAATTGGTGTGTTGTAAGGAGGGGGGGATGCTGTTCTTCAAGTGCCCCAGTATCAGACGTTCGAAGCACTTCATCACCACTGGTGTCAGCGCCACTGGCCGATAGTCGATGGCTGATTGTTTTGGGACAGGGATGATTGTGGCTGTCTTGAGACATGTGGGGATGGAGGCCTGCAGCAGGGAGGTGTTAAACAGGTCCGTGAGCACCGCAGTCAGCTCCGCTGCACAGTGCTTGAGAACCCGCCCTGGTACTCCGTCAGGTCCAGTAGCTTTGTTGGGGTTGATGTGCTGCAGGGTCCGTCTCACGTCGTGGGGGCTCAGAGTCAGAACCGGTGGTGAGGGTCCCTGCTGTGCCCGTGTGTTGTCGCTGTTGTCAGTGCGGTCAAACCTGGCAAAAAAGCAGTTCAGGTTGTCAGGGAGGGATGGACTTTGAGTCTGGGTGGAGCTGCTGCTGTTGTAGCCAGACAAAAGTTCAGATCCGAGATTTTTCTAGTTTCTCTCAACAACAAGTTGGTTTTCTATCTAATAATAACTTGGAGGGATCATGCCCAGAAGTCAGGATTTGCATTGCTAATTGGTTTAAGAGCGATCCAACCAACTCTCTACAGCAAAACGTTCCATCATTAGTATCTTGTTGAGGTTTCTGATCATTGTGTTTAACAAAAATCCAAAGGCAAAGCATCCAAACAAGACAAAAACGAAAATGGATGAAACCTAGGCAAATCATTAAAGGTGGTGTCAGCGATTCTGAAGAAGAATGCTCTTTGTCAAAATCAGTATTTGTCAAAATCAGTGAATATCTCCTCACAATGTGCTACCTGTCCTTACTGTGTGTGCGCTGAAAAAAACTCTTGTTTATATGCAGCGTATACTCTGTAAACTGTTATGTAACCTAAAGGTATGTAAACAAATGGGCCTACTGTAGTAACCAACAACCCGTTTACTAAAGATCTGTACTGAAATAAATTAATTAAAGTCATTCTAGATTCTGAAAGTTTATTGAAATTGTTTTGGGTATTGTAATTTGACTGCTGTTGGTCTTCTGCCTTTCATTCTTGGGCCATCAATGGAGCACTTTCCCCAGTAGTTCCCAAGTTGCCTTCACTCACTCACTTTCTACATATGTTTGTTCTTTTCTTTTGTCTGTCTCAGCCTGTAGGACAACTTGTTTGCCTGCCTTTGGCCTTTTGATGTTGTTGCTCATTTGGACTGGTCTTTGGCTATGGGCCTATAGGAAACCGCTCCACGAGCTGCGTCCTTTGACGGATCCAGGTCCTGAACTGGGACACAACATACACCGTTGCTTCATTCTCCCTCACTCTCTCTATTAAGGGCAAAACCATCAGCCACTACTATACATATTACACTGTTATGGTTTCACCGTCAAAGAGCACACTAGCTGAGGTTGACCAGGCGCAATCAAGCTACAGAAGGATGGAAAATTCCAATCCTGGGAGTGAAGTTAACTTTTGTTTTTTGAATGCATATTGTATACTAGTTTCACCCTCCAGCTCCTCTCACCTGTGATTTATTTGCATATTTTCTCTCTTTTTCTCTCTCCGTCCTTCTATTGTTCATTGTCAGTCCAATACTCCTACTTCCTCTTCCTCCTCAGTTGTGGATCCCCCTCTCGCTCATTTCCCAACCTCATTCTGTCACTAGCCCCGCCCGGCTGGCCTGGCCCTACCATATACATCAAAGCTGTACTATAAAGATGCTGCGCAGCCAGCATGGAGGCGCTATTGGCAGAACTATAATGGAGACAACGATTTATGGTCGGCATCAGGTGTGTGTGTGTGTATGCATTTGTGTGTGTGTGTGTGTGTGTGTGTGTGTGTGTGTGTGTGTGTGTGTGTGTGTGTGTGTGTGTGTGTGTGTGGGTGGATGGATGGGTGGGTGTGCGTTTAAGGTATTTCAGTCCATGATCCAATCGACTTTTCCTAATTTGGATTGGAAATAGGGAAAATAGAGACAGAGACAAAGACAGTGGGGCGAAATGCTAACGGCAAAACATTTGAAGAAGAGCAAGGTTGGAAAGTGAAAAGGAGGAAAAGCAGCGATGCCTTCATAAAGGAGGCTGCACGTGGCATGTTATCCTTACTGTAACATATAAATCTGTTGGACTGCTTTACAGCCTAACAAAGCAAGAGACAGAAGTGCTGAGTGAGCCAAAATCTTTTGGGGAAACACAGGGTACATGTGTTACAAGGGGTCATATTTTAAAAGAGCACACGTGGAATGAATGAATGATGGATTTTGTCTCAGTTTGAGAGGGTGCAAGAGTAGGAAAACGGGATAAAAACAAATTGCAGTCATAGTTTTAGTTTTATTCTTTTTATCTTTCCAGCAACATCAATAACTCTGCACAGGCCAGGCTCATCTCATATAAGCCCGCCTGTCACATCCCTGCGTATAGTTTATCGACCTGAATTTTGACCTTTTAAAAATCATAGATCTACTCATAAATGTATTAATGGCAAAATGTTGTAAATACAAACTCACCCATATTGTATACAATCTACTCAGTAACCTGAAAAACGCTCACTTTGAACGTGCCAATCCTCCCCGGATGAGATGTTCTGACCTCAGGACTAATGGTGCATTTAAGCGTGTAAGTGTGCAGATTGCTAACAAGAACAAACATTGCAGTTAATGTACAGCTTTCAATATTTACATCATCGGCGTCGGCAGACCCTTTTCACCGGGGCACGTGCCCCGTTGTGGATCTGCGGTGCCTGGGTATGCCTGGGGCACTGATTTTTTAATTAATTAATTTATTTATACCTTTAATTTTTTTTTATTTAAGTCTGACTCATCTGGCAATCTACAGAATGCATGCTTGCATTTTTCTTTCTTAAAATAGGCCTATATGCATGGTGCCCCCCTCATTGGCCGGCCGCTGCAATGAAATGTACGTGACGAATGCACACACTGGAGAGAATCACTCTCCTTGATATCGACTTTTTGAACCTGTCCAGCACAGCGTCAGCGACCATTCACTCCGGCCGGCGTGAAGTGAAGTAAACAGTAAGCGTTACATTTTTATCCTCTGGAAGCATAGAATGTCTAACAAATGTGTATGCCTTTCATCAAATAAGGTGAAGGGGCGTCTCTGAAGTGGTGTTATTAGCTAATGTGGTCACGTCTGTCGTTATGCTATAGTAGCCAGACAGTTCGCTAATATATTAAACTGTAGCGATAACTGTTTAAGCTGGACCTGTTGATCGGAGAAAGATCACAAATGTCGGGTTCACACTACATGCCATCTTATGGTGTTTCTCGATTCTTTACGTTCGTGTTTTCAGGGGGTGATGATCCCGTGATGGGGTATCCAAGTTGTCTTGTCAGCTTAGTTAGCTAGCTATCGGCATACTGTATAAGACATCTTCTCAAGTTGCCTGGAACCAATGGCACCGATGTTATACTAGCGCAATTTATAACAGAATACAACACTCGGAGGTGGAAGCTGTTTTGTACGCTGTTGCTTTTAAAAATAGCCTAGTGCATGCTTAAATAAGCAGGCTGGCTTAAGCAGCTCAAGCACACGTTGGTCTCAAAGTTGAAAATTAATGATTCTGAAATTATTCTCATTCTGGTGTTTTCTGCTCGAGTAGGGGGCATGATGACATACAGGTGGTTACTTTCAAGACAGTAGAAACATAATGTAGAAAAAAAACAATTGATAGGTATCATTCATAGCATGCATATAGACGAATGTCCTGTTTTTACTATTCGTTTTTTTGGTGTGTCAGGTATGTAGAGAGTTATGGAAGAAGTATGTTGTACTAGTAGGCTATGTTATTTTATGATCTTTTGCTGGCATTGAATTATTTGTTATCTCAGTGACCGGAACTAGATATAACAGCCTACTGTATTAGTTATGATTTTGATCTCAATTCAACTCAAACAACATTGTTCTTGTAGATGGACATCAGAAAGTTATTCGCTCGGAGCAGGGATAAAGCAGCAAGGAGAAATGAGAGAGGTACGCTAGGTAACAAGGCAATGCAAACCACTTTTAGGTAACAACCCAGTTGAGTTGACCACTGGTCACTAGCCCAAGCCTAACAGTTACATACCTGTCCAGACAAAGAGGAGCAGCAGAGTGCCGGAGGAGGTGACGGAGGAGTTGAAGGAAAAGGTGAAGGAGAGAGGGATGTTGATGAGCACGAGCAGAGGTGATATGACTATTACTTTCATATTAATTAGGAATAACTGCAAACAGGTTATACACAAGTAACTTTACATATGCATATATAAAAATCTAGATACTGAAAATGCAGACAGGAGACTGTAATATGATCTTGTTGCTTCAAGACTCAGTGCAGCAGAGTGCAGAGGAGGAGAGGAGCAGATTGAAGGGACGCAGGTAGAGTTGGCATTGAGAGATGACACTGACAGGTGAGACTCAGCTTAGATTTGATTAATTTTATTTGAACTTTTAATGGTTATCTGTATTTTAATGCTTTATGATAATATATAAGTGCTATAAAATATTTGCTTGCGTGCTTGCATTAATTATCTGTGCCCATGCTTTTTTTAAATAAATAATTGCCCAAAATGTTGGTGCCCTATTGTGCCCCTGTATGGTATTGGGTGAGCTGACGCCCCTGATTTACATCCTGCAGTGAATTAGTCCCGATAGTTTTTTGTCTGACCACCTGAGCGCACACAACATTCAAAATGTTCACCAGATAAGAGATTTTATTGACGGGCATCTGAAAGCACTGCAAAGGTTTCAAAAGCTGATTATTTTTTTCAGGCCAAAAAACTAACAGGATTATTTTTCACATTTCAGAAGTTTTGTGTTTGGTTGTCCATGTTGTCCTGTTTTGTTGATCTGGACATGTATACTTATGGCGCTTTTCCACCGCATGGTATCAGCTCAACTCGACTCGACTCAACTCGCATTTTTGGCGTTTCCACCGCAATTTCATGGTACCTGGTACCTGGTAGCGGCTGCTTTTTTGGTATCGCCTCGCTCTAGGTTCCAAGCGAGCTGAGCCGATGCTAAAAGGTGACGTCGGCAGACGGCCGGCCACTGATTGGCCAGAGACTATTGTCTGGCCAATCAGTGGCCGGCCGTCTGCCGACGCTTCTGATTGGCCAGAGACTACCGGCTTCATTCTGTTGTTTATTCTTCCCATCTCTCTGGGACTTTTGAGTGTATTTACGCCGCATGCTGCCTTCTCTGGCTCTCTTTGATTTGCATCACAGATCCGAATTTCGAGCGAGCGATTACATTACAAGCCTCGGACTGAACTGATTACCTCAATAAAATATTCAGGCTGAGACACGGCTTGCATTTGAAAACACGTATCCTGAAACAAGCACTAAACAGTCAACTTTATCATGCCGTGTTTACGTGCATAGGGATGTACGTGACGCATCCCTACAGCTGACTGTGTGGCAGAGTCACACATCGGGACAACAACCCTCCCTTTTAATGGCCCGTAGCAATATTCTTCTACTTCTTTTAGCAAACAGATACAAGGGGGGTATTTCTTAAACATTTTTCATCCGTGTTTTTGGCGGTTGGTTCAGTTAATAGTGCAACAACTGCTCGTAATTTCTGCTTTGCTACTTTGCTCCGGAGTAGGCTTTCAGCCCCTTATAACAACCCCGCCCACGTTCAGGAGGTACTATTTGCGGTGGAAAACGACCCGTGCTGCTACCAAACCAAGTTGAACTGAGTCGAGTTGAGTCGAGTCGAGCAACATGTGCGGTGGAAAAGCGCCATTACTTGTCATGTGCACAATGGTGATACTGTATACAGTGTGTATGTTTTTTTTGGTAAATATGCAAAATTGTACATTTACAATATTCTTTCTGTATAGAAGTAAGAGCAACATGTGTATAGCATGTGTTTTTCCCATATTTCTCATCATTCAGCTCAACACAGAATATGGAGTCAGTAAAAGTATTTTAAGCGTATAGTGCCTGAAGAAAGGCATTGGTAGTTGAACGGATCCTTCCAGAAATACCTACAGCAAACAAAAGTGCAGACCTGATAAGGGAGAAAGGGAAGAGAAATTGGAGACAAAAGCTCTCAGACTCCCCTGGTCAGTCAATCTTCCACTCGTTCCACGGTTCACTTTAATGTGTGCGACTCATATGTTCCGGTAGATTTTGTTTATTGTATGTACTGTGTGGCCCGCTTTGCTGCAAACCTAATTTCAAGGACAATAAACTCTGAAACTAGATTTAGAGACAGCAGGAGAGGTGGGGTGCTAAAGGTGAATCATGAATAATTGGAAGACTTTGCGAGGCGGGAGGGGAATAGAGCGATGGACAATGGAGATAAAGGTAGGGAAAAGAGCAAGGGAAATGTTGGATAACGTGCTGAATATGTTGAAAACGAGCTCTATGTATGACAAAAGAGAAATATGTCTCCCCTGCAGGATGAGAAGGAGGGCAGTAGTTTGAATTTAAAAGTGTAATAAAACCTCAATGTGTGAAGTCCAAAGGCAGCAATATGAATTATGATTGTCATAACCTGTTTATTAGCTTGTTTGGCAGGGTCAATGGACATTGGTTAAAAATAAAAAATAAATATCCTTCAAAATATTCCAGTCCAGTCCTGTCACCGGTCAGTCAGTCCAACATCTATTATTTTAATGAACATTTATGGTCCCCAGAGGATGTATCTATATAAGCACAATCAACAAGTCAAAATGTTTCACTTTTACAAAAAGGCTCTCGATAGGATACCACAAGTCCAGTCATCTAAACTCCAGCCCTAGTCAATGGTATTTTGAGATAGATCATGCTAACCTAGTATGCTAATGTAGTACGGCTGACTATGCGACATGTTGTTTAAAAGAATTTCTGGGGATGTCTTTGACCAAATTATTGCCAAACACCAGCCAAAACAATGCATAAATAAAAGGCCAACATACAAAAAATAGCCATTCATTGTGGTGGTGAGGACTGACCAAAAAGTCATAGTCAGTACACACTGTTCCTCAAAAAGAAAGCACAAGAGAACACAGACAAAGCTATGTGTGTATGCAAATAAACACAGTTTCATCAAGTGATGTACACACATGCATAAATGTAAGGGTACACTCAATAACAATCACACATGAAAACATACTGAATGCTCACATATATACCTACCTATCCATGCATTCATCTCCTAACTGTTATAGGCATATGGAAACGCACACATGTCATATGAACACACATAAACCCATAAATACATTTAATGTCACACAAGCAACACACACTCAGTCAGGGACAGAAAGCTGTGACACACAGGCTCCGATGCAGCTTAATGACCAGAATAATTTAAAATAAAGCCTCGTACTTACACCCTCCATCACACACACACACCCTCTTCTCACACTCCACCACCCATAGCGCTTAGCATCCACACTGCCTCGGCACACATGAATTTTTTAAAGGATCGCTTTTATTACGCTTGGGTTTCATTTGTGAACAATAACGGCGCGGTGAGTAATACCCTCTGCCTGTCTCTGAGCAGCAATTCCAGCGGGGGAGTTTATGAGAGTGCACGCCTCAGCCCTCCACACTGAGATATTTGCTGAGCGGCAATTACATTCCAGCATGCATGTTGGTTCGCATTTAAAGGTGATGCCGTGATGCACAGATCTAACAGCGACGACGGTGTTCTGCAGTCAAACGTTGGGTTAATGCTCTCGTTGCTGTGTGGTAGAGTGGACAAAATAACAGGAACATCTGGAAACTAGTGTAATGAAGTACAATGGCCCCTCAGCAATGTGACGGTTTTGATATTGTCGCATTAAAGAGAGAGGGAGAGTGTGTGTTTAATGAACTCTGCGGTAATGTTTGAAGCAGCGGTTTATGGTGTGGTTTGTATCAGACTTTATTACATTGTCCGATGTCCTTTCCCTCGATGTGCAGCCATGTTGTAAGAATGAATACAGTACAAGTGACAGATAAAGAACTTTAATATGTGTTATTCCTGAGATGCTTCCACTTGTAAATAACATTGATAGACTTCAAGCAAAATAGTCCCAATCATTATTTTACCTATTTGGTCTAAATCTGAGATTTAAAGTGTGTTATCGTTTTGGCTCACGCCAAAAAAATAAATTATACTACCTTATTATCATGAACTTTTTATTTTAAAATAACTGAACAATGAAAAGCATGTAATGAATAGAAAACCCAGCCAAAGGGATATTAGATTCAGAAAAAAACTACACCTTTGTACATTTTACCGTTATGGTATGAACAACTGTCAAAATCTCCAGTGTGTCCAGTTATTCCCCACTGTGATTTGAGGCCATATTTATGACATATTTATGACCCTGCCCAAAGCAAACTGTAACAAGATGCCTATACTGTAGCATTCAGCGCCCAGTCACAGCCCAGAGGTGTCATACTGTACGTCAGCGGCTTCCCAGCGAATGTTCAATTACTGCGCTCAGCATCCCCTGGAGTGCTGCATGATTGCTCCTTTAAGAGAAGCAATTTGATACTGTACATTACACAGGGAGCCAAAGGCCATAGCTCACAGCAGAGGAACACTTGGTAAACAGGATGCAGAGCGCTATTGAGGAGAGGGAAGAAGTTAATTTAGTGCTTCCAACCTACTGCAGGACTCGCACTGCTGCATGACTGCACCAACAGGGCTCAAATTCTCTTTTGTCTCCAATGAAATGACAGTGGTTTTAACCATTTATCAAGTGTCATGATTTATCAAGTGTCCATGTGTAACCAGAAAGATAACGTAGAGACAAACAAACAAACAAATAAATTATGAATGCACTTACTTGCCCTAAGCTAGGCTCAACTCATTAAAAAGTAAAGCGTCAAAAGAACAAAAAGTGCTCAAAGCTAGACCGTCATGTCATCTCAACCCTCGAGCAGCACAAAGGCCAACTACTGAAAAAGGTGTTCTCATTAGTGGGAACATCCAGGCCATACCATTACGTCTTCATAACGCAGGTAAGTGGCAAAGTCCAACATCTGAAATATTTTGTGGTTTGGAAAGACATTCATACATTTCCTCAACAATTTAAAATTCAACCCTACATAAAGTGTTCACAATACATCAACAATGTACACAAGATACAACTCTATTGTCTGACCATGGAGGGCAGAAAACTAGTCTTCATCTCACCAATAAAGACAGTAAACACATCACAAATCAATATATGTCCAAAAGTTGAACTTATTTAATTTTACTAAGCTCAGCCACGATGAGAAGGGGGAAGAGAGCCATAAAATCAAAGTCAAGAGTATCACTGTCGATTTGCGGATCCTAGGTACTGTCTGTTAAAAATGACATGATGCGCCATTCATACCTGCAAGCAAATATTATGCGTGTAGTTGGGTGATGGCAAAGGGCGCAAATCCACTGTTATGATTGGTCAAACTCTTCTTCTTTTGCTTTTCGGCAGGCTAGAAAAAGATGTGGTTTTGAGTACTGCACTATTGGTCAAACTTACAACTTTCACCAGGTACATAGAGTAACAAATAACATCAGGATATTGTAACGTTAAATTGTGTACCTGCTACGCAAAATGCAAACTGGTTGGTACATCCGCATTTCATTTTTGGAGGAAACAGGACAATTTGACTCCAATACGTTTATTGAGATGATTGCAAGGATAGACTAAGCCGCCCTTAGGCAGCAATGAATTTCTCACCTCTGAGGAGGAAAAGGGACAGCTCTACTTTCTGTTGCCGGGATCCGAGTTTGATATATTCTTTAAAATGTGTTAAAGCACACCAAATATACTCAAACTGCAAAATTTTCTGGGACCCAAATGATCCTGAACAGCAGACAAGAGACACACAAATACACACACTAAGCTAAACTGCTCTTCGTCTCGGGAAAAATAATAATCACAATTACAGTTCACTTTCTTTGATTCTTTGCATAGATGCTGAAATATTGCTGAAATACAGTTGATGGGTTCAACAATTCTGGACCAAAATAAATTGGATTTACTTTGCAAAAGTATGTTATTCAAACAGGAGATATTTGCTGAAAGAATCGTAGATGAGAGGTCGGAAATGGTCATGGAATAAATACCATCATGATGTCACTGCTCCACTGCGTTCTGTATGAAAACCTTTTGTGTTGCTATAAACCAAAGCGCCGAATGATCATAAACTTGCTTATTTCCTTTTCTCAAATG
This sequence comes from Ammodytes marinus, assembly GCF_949987685.1. Classification (NCBI taxonomy): domain Eukaryota; kingdom Metazoa; phylum Chordata; class Actinopteri; order Uranoscopiformes; family Ammodytidae; genus Ammodytes; species Ammodytes marinus. The sequence continues at coordinate 19,068,972 of NC_137214.1, read as the reverse complement.
GATGATTGAGATTTATATACGGTGAAAAAATGTACTGTACAGCGATAAGAAAGCCTGAAAGAGGCCGGACAAAGAAGACCCTGTGTAAGGAAATAGCCATTAATAAAGTTGATTGAGTCTTCACACACCAGCGGGCAGCGAAGTCTCTGATGCAGTGAGTGGATGGACAGCAGGACGGGGGAATGAGGGTGACATCATCTGTTGAAAGGAGCGCCTGTCAAAGCCATCACATCACCAAACTGTCTGACCTTTGAGGCCGAGCCTTAAAGAGTGAAGCCGAGGTCGTTCCCCCTCCTTCCCGTGTGATGGACGGCTGTCTAATCTGCTCACAGATGACTCACTCAGCCTCAGACCAGGCCCGCTTAGCTACGTTTCTTTTTATTTATTTATTGTACATGATAAAATCTTAACATTGGTATCATCAACTTATCTTTCATCACTAGCTCAGTGTAATCGAACATGTCGGTCAGTTACATTCCAAGTCAACTTCAGATTTCTAGTGGCCACATTCAGAATCCTGTTAGGACTTTAATTTGAGGGGTTCAATCACTGCATTTAACCTCAGATGTGTTGATTTGGGACAGAGGAGGTATGTCTTGAAGAGATGGATGTGGAAATGTGGTAACCGATGATGATTCATGATTTACCACTCCTCCACGCCACTGATGCACACTCCATCAAATCAGTTTTCAAATGAATGAGTAAAAGTTCCAAAGGTTATTCATACATATTCAATATTTTCGCTTGCTGCATCTTGCAATCATCTTACATCATGATCTTCTGAGTAGTATTCAGGGTGTTTGTGACCTGACCAGTAACAGGGGGGTGGGCTGTACAGTACTGCTTGAGTCTGTAAACAGCTTTGAATTGGAGGCAAACGTTAAAAACTGCAAGGAAATACTCTCCCTCTCGCCCAATAATCAGGTACACCCAATGAATGAGCCATCTGCCTAATATTGTAGCAGCATAATCAAAGTAACCAGTTAAGTAAATTACAAACAGTTTTTGAATTGTAGTGGAGAAGAGGAAAATAGAAATAATCAGCAACAAGTACCTAAAATCAAATGTGTACTTTCAGTATCAGAGCAGTGCTGTGCTTAAGTAAATGTCCTTTGTTGCTTTCACCCATAGCCTCAGCTGATTTGCTTGGAGTATGACTGCACACAGGGAAATGTAAATGGATGATTTTATAACAAACAAAATTGCAAAATGGTTCAGCAGCTCCACCAGTTTTATTACGTAGAAGTTTAAACCCAGGATGATAATAATTGATAGTAATAATAATAAGGCTCTGCAGCCCCCTACACACTGTTACACACACACACACACACACACACACACAGACTTATCATTTTCTCCTCAGAGAGCAGCCCCCCTGTAAAGAACTGCTGTAAGTACATGATAGACCGACTTTTATACAACTAATTAGTCCGTGCTTGTTTTCCACATAGTTGGTCCCAGGTGACTGATTGTGTTAAACTCACAAAGCCCTATCTTAAGTTCTCTCTCCCTTTGCTAATACTCACAGGTCACCTGCTTCCAAGGGCATTTTCAAACACCCTACTATTAAGTTTGTTTTGCTTCTTGCAGGAACAAATAAAGTAAACCAACAACAAGGATTTTAATGTTTGTTAAAGCAGCAACACCACTCACAGCAGAGGCGGAGGCGGTAAAAGCTGCGGAAAACAAATTATTATCGTGTCTTTTCCATCTGCTCTCAATAAACAAAGCGGAGGTCTGCCTGCGACGCCTCAGCCTTTCATCCCTCAAATCTGTCGTTACCAGCTGGCACGGCGGCGGCATTTAGGTGTTCGATGAGAGGGGGCCACCAACCTGGCTTTTTCAAGGTCAAACAGTACCCAAATTTGGAAGAACAGAGAACAAATACCTTTTTTCTTTTTGATGTAATTGCAGCTGTGCAAAGGTTTTTCACCCCAAATGTTTAAAGGACAGAATCTAAGTGAGTTTTTCTGTGCCACAGCGCTCGGGAGAGATGAGGAGCAGAGGTTAGCTCAGTACTTGGTATTCAACAAGGATTACAGGTAGCTAATGCTGACCTTTAAAAGTCAAAAAACACTTCAGTTATGAGTCACTCTGCTCTTTTGCTTTATGTGGTTTGCAGCCCTGATGTTTTACTATGCTTTATAATGGTTTAAATGGTGGCTGTTAACATTTTCCTTTTATTTCATACAAGCGTGAACACACTTGAAATAACTTCTGAAAAGACACCGCTTTTGGGCATTCAGACTTTGTGTGGTCACACTGATTGGTACAGCACATAGTATTCAGGAGACGGATGAAAATGTGTTAAAAAAGCCAAATGATTGTTACCAAACCCTTTTGGTTCTGTAAATGAAGGTCTTAGTAATTTATACAGTCCTTTGTTCATGTTTCAGTGTTCCGACATGGTGGTCCATTCATTCTCAAGTGATGTGACACCAAATGACTTTACAAATAATACCGAATATATGTATATATATACAGTATATAACACTCACTGGCCACTTTATTAGGCAGAAACGCAATGCATTTAGGCATGTAGACCTGGATGGCACAACTTGTTTAAGTTGAAACCGAGCAACAGAATGGGGAAGAAAGGGGTTTAAGTGACTTCGAACATGGCATGGTTGATGGTGCCAGATAGGCTGGTCTGAATATTTTAGAAATTGCTGATCTACTGGGATTTTCACGCACAAACTTCTCTAGGGTTCACAGAGAATGGTCCGAAAAAGAAAAATATCCAGAGAGCGGCATTTGTGTGGACGAAAATGCCTTGTTGATGTCAGAGGAGAATGGGCAGACTTGTTGGAGATGATAGAAAGGCAACAGTAGCTCAAATAACCACTTGTTACAACCAAGGTATGCAGAATACCATCTCTGAACACAGAACACAACCAACCTTGAAGCAGATTGGCTAGCAGCAGAAGACCCCACCAGGTACCACTCATGTCAGCTAAGAACAGGAAACTGCGGCTAAAATTTGCACAGGTTCACCAAAATTAGACAATAGAAGATTGGAAAAGTCTTGCCTGGTCTGATGAGTCTCGATTTCAGTTGCGACATTCAGATGGTAGGGTCAGAATTTGGCGTAAACAACATGAAAGCATTACATTTGCATGGATGGTGGTGGTGTAATGGTGTGGGGGATATTTTCTTGGCACACTTTGGGCCTTTTAGTACCGATTGAGCATTGTTTAAATGCCACAGCCTACCTGAGTATTGTTGCTGACCATGTCCATCCCTTTATGACCACAGTGTACCCATCTTCTGATGGCTTCTTCCAGCAGGATAATGCACCATGTCACAAAGCTCAAATCATCTCAAACTGTTGGAATGTTTACAAAACCTTGTTGAAAGTATGCCACGAAGAATTAAGGCAGTTTGGAAGGCAAAAAGAGGTCAAATTATTATTTTTTTTTTATTATTATTATTTTTTTTAGGCATTTTCATGCTTTTTATTGATAGTGTAGGGACAGAGTTGAAATGGGGCAGAGAGGGGAGTGACATGCAGAGAACGACCGCGGGCTGGAATCGAACCCGGGTCCGCTGCTGGCCGAGGCCCATGGGGGGGACGCCCTACCAACTGAGCTAAGGGCGCCCCCATTTCTGTTTTCTTTCCACCGCTAAAGAAGCTAACTATGTGTCACCTTTTTAACAGCACTTGACCAATGAATTAAAATCCTCAAGGTTCCACTTAAGGCATCCCTGGCACATCATATCTTATGAATATCTTTTGACAATATTTTCCCTCCTCTATCCCTCTCTCTCCTTTTGCCTGCAGTCACATTTCTTAATCAGGCTCTCAGATGTGACGGAGCGCTGAGACAGGATTTGGTGTTTTTGTTCTGAGGTGCTGCTGCTGCCAGTTCCTGTTAGGACAGGAAAGTGGACAAGACACGGCAAGATGTAGGAGGGAGGGAAGTGAGCCAACACACACACGCAGACATGCAAACATGTGTTATCCGTGAGGACCCTCACGTTTTCACCTTGTAATCCCAACAAGTTTTTAATACAAAATCTAATTCTCATTCAAACATTACCCTTCATTAAAGCTTATTTCAACCATGCAGCAAGATGTTTACTTTTGCTCCTGTATGTTCCTTTAATCCAGGGGTGTCCAAACTACGGCCCGCGGCCAAACTGCAGCCCGCTTTTTATTGGCCCGCGGCCGATTTTAATAATATAATGTAATATGGCCCTTTGAAAAAAAAAAAATATATATATATAGGGGAGAACGGGGGAATCTGAGGCATCGGGTAATGTGAGCCACCCCCTGTATCTAGGTAACGGAAAACATTTGTGGTCATGTGAGATATATGTTTTCAAGCCCCTCTCATTTCCCCATGGCCCTGAAAGAGAGGACCTCATGGTGCTGTGGTAAGCATGTTTTTTTCACCAAAATAGGTATTTTGCATGTAAAAGTCAATTTTCTTGCTGTCAACTTAATCAACTGTTGTGCCAAAGCAAATGTATTCACGTAGAAAAACTTCTATCATACGTGTTGATGAACTACCAACATATGAAACCATGTGATGCTGATAACTGAAGATTAGCCTGAAATGCTAAGAGAGGTAGTTTTTTCTCCAATTGTGGTGGTGGGGGAAAGTGAGCCAAATGCTGTGGGGGAAAGTGAGTCACTGTCTCACTTTCCCCCACCATGAGGCACAAGTTAAGTTTAGTCTTAAACATATTTTAATGTAATATTACAAAACATATGTTTTATTTTAATGTCATACACATTGTAGAAAAGCCATCATGCCAAGGAAATACACCAGGAAGACGACCTGGGGCAACCACACGGAAAGAGCACCTTCTCATCTTTCCCTGTAACCTTCAGGGCTGGAATGTAGAGTAGGCCTAGTTGAAGAGTATGACAGGCTGATGTTATAATCCAGTTGGGTCTTCGCCTGTGTTCTGAGTCCCAGGCTGTTCTCGCTGGTTCTGATTTTCCTATGCTTTGACCCCCAGACACAAGCTGGCTCTAAGGGTCCTGTGTTCTGACCCCCAGACTGTGTTCTAATCTAACTGGTTCTATCTTTCATTTGAATCTTATTAAAACCTTTTGAATTATAATATGTTGTATTTGATTTTGTTCAGAGTTACTTTCAAGTGTTTAGAAAATTTGCTTTGCTTAATTGACCAAACCCTATCATTCTTTTAATAGTCCGACATTAGTTCTGGAATTTGTGGCTAGCTTTCAGGATTCTTACTGTTACAATATGTGTTGTTATGGTAGTTTCAGAGTGCAAAAAGTAAGTGGATCAGTTTACCCCACAGCTGGGGTAAAGTGAGCCACATGACAACTTTTTTTAAAACAATCATATTTTCACTGCCCTTTGTCTTGAAAAAATTCTGCTAATGCCCATTTCTAGGAAACATCCTGAATTAATGGGAAATGTGTAAATTTGAGTGATAAATAATGTTAGCTCCCTTAGAGGGGAGCAAATGTAAAAAGTGGCTCAGATTACCCCATTCTCCCCTATAGCCTATATATTTTTTTTTTGCATTTCTTAGTTAACCCACTAGTGCAGGGGTGTCTAAACTGATTGATTGGCCCGTAGCACAAAAATATAATGTAATATGGCCAGGGCTGTACAGTGCAACAGTTTTGATCGCATTTGCTACTGAAATTGATCACGTGCGATGATGACTACAAATCCATTCGCACTAGTGCTAGTTGATAATGAGGAGAGGCTGTCTTTGAAACACAAAGGAGAGATGCACAACACTGCTTAGAGGGCTCTACATTAACACTCCAAATGGGGGTAAATGTAGTCTTAGGCAAGTAAGTTATTGAGTCCACCCTTCACTATGGCTAGTGAAAGATATGTGTCCTCGGGATCTGTGCTCGTACAGCGATTCTACCGTAAAAACTTCACCAACGGTAATAACCTGAAGGAGATTACCGCAGTTAAGTTAGCGCGTGTGCAAACAGAACATTTCCTGTGCGCCTTCACGTTAAAAGCCTGTTACTAGCCAAACGTGAGTTGACTTTTATTTTGAAGCCGGTAAGAACAGGAAGTTAGCGCTTCACAGCCCTGCAGTGGTCTAGCTAGAAAGGCAACTCATTCAGCTGCAGAGAGCAGTCAACAGTAGTCTAAAAACAACGTTTGAAATAAGCCACTGAAGAACAACTTCCAACACATTCACAACAACCTATTTAATTTATCCTAAATTGTACCAATATGTATACTTATTTATGTAATAGGCTATGTTTAATGTTTTAAAGTTTGGTTTTAATTAGGACATTTTCTAAAAAAATATATTATTATTATTATTAATATAATAATTATATGTAGGATATAGATATTATTTTTATATTTTTATGGGGAAAAATAATTCTGAATCAGCAAAAAATTGCAATTGGCAGGTTAGATTGTTTTGTCTAAATTACAATCAGTGCGCCCCTATTAATTATTCTACAATTATTACTGCACATATATAAAAACTGCACAAATATTAATTGAGAATCTCAAATGAGACCAAGATGACAGGCTCAAAGGTAATTACAGTGAAATGCAAGGGTTAAGGTTATGCAAGTTTTCATACTTTGTGTGCTGCCAAATTTATTTTTGTGCTACTGAATTTTTTTGCTTGCTAGCACCAGTGCTACCACCTAAAAAAATAAGCGTACAGCCCTGAATATGGCCCTTTTAATTTTTAAATAATTTAAATGCACTCATTATATTACAGAGAAATATGTCCCATAAAAGAAAAAGAGCACCAAGCCCATCCCAGAGGACGCTGCATAATATTTTATTTTAAATTAATATTATTATGGAAAATCCATGTGTCCTTCTCCAATAGCTTCTAATTAATCTGACACAGTGTCTCCATTTTTTTTCATACACAATTCTTCAGATTTCAGCCTCTTAATTTCCCTCTCAAAGTGCACCAGATTCATACATTTCACTTTAAAAACTTTTAAAAAATCTACCGGGGGGGCATACCCCTGGATCCCCCTTGGAGGGGCGGGATCTCGGCTGACTTCTATTTTCACCCAGCTGGACATTGGACGCAAAAGCAGAAAACACTGGCTATCGATGGCATTTAACAAGAGGGGGAGTGTATCTGTTTAATGTGCAAGTAAAGTGTTGTTGTGAAGATGGATTACAATTTACGAAGACACTATGAAACTAAATCATCAGAGCAGCTACATGTCCTGATAAATGTGTTATTTTTGCAAAGTGGCCCGGCCCTTCGTAGATTTTTCTGTATGTGGCCCTCAGTGAAAAAAGTTTGGACACCCCTGCTTTAATCCATTACATATTTGGCCCTCATAGGAAGAAAAATACTGCATGTACACAAACTTCCGCACACAAGAACAGTACATTGACACACACACACACACACACACACACACACACACACACACACACACACACACACACACACACACAGTATACTGGCATGTGCACTCGAAAACTGTACGGAAAAAGCTCACACAGAAAATCTAATTGTCCCATACAAGATGGAGACAAAGTGATTAATGGACTCTATGACAAGGACATAAATGTATGTACGGAAAGACACACACACACACACACACACACACACACACACACACACACACACACACACACACACACACACACACACACACACACACACACTCATGCCCCTGGCCTGAAGCCAGCGTGGCCATATCCTCCCCCTCTGAGGACTGTCAGGACATTAACACCTCAACACCCCTGGCAGATGGGAGAGGAGGACATTTTGTTAGTGAGACAGGGGGCAAGGCAGCCTATTTTAGGCTAATTCATTTGTATCTTCTTTTTTTCTCTCTGGGACTTTTATAGCCTTTATTTTTAACCGAGAAATATATTACCAAGACTCTTTTGCCAAAGGACATCCTGGATAAGAAACTAATGTGCCGTCCATTTCAGTCACCTGAAAAGTAAAACTATTTTCTGGGGTAAACACATTACATAGTTGGCATCTCTGTGAAGCTGATCTCTGATTGTTTTGGTAAACTAGTAAAAATGCAGCTGTTAAATGGAATGCTATTACATTTGCTTTGGGTGTTCATGATCCTGAGAGGATAATTTGTAATAACGTTGTTGAATTTACCGGTTGTCATCTACAGGTCAAAACTTTAATTTATCAGATGCTTTTTCGACTTTATGACCAAATACCAAAACACTAATGGCCATCCCATCAGCCTCAGTGGTACAATATGTTTAATGCTACTAGGCAAGTGTTAGCATGTAAACATTCAAAGTTAATATTTGAAGTTAGTATAAAGCCTAAAGAATCCCAAATTTCCCAAATGTAACAATACTAGGAGAGCATTTAGCATTTTATTCCAAATGATAAAATATCTAACATATTGAAGGGAAAAACAAAAAGCTGCTGCTGCAGATGTTCCACCAATATACAGAGTGACCGTCCCTCGGTAAATCATTTAACTTTACAGATGACAGAATGAAATTAGTGATGTACATGCATTTGACTTTGTCCGCAGGCAAAATCAAATTACCAGCCTCGCGTAGAGAGGGCTGTTTGTTTCATAAAACTCCTGTAGTCCTGGAGTTCAAATTATAATGCTAATGGCCTGAGCTCTTCTGTCGATACTAATTCCATCTGCGGAGGACTGAACGATGGTATTAAAGCTGGGACGACATTAATTAGGGGGCCAAGCCCGAGTAGGGCTGGGACCGCGTTTTGCAGAGCAACGCGGTTCCCAAGCCCTGCGGGGCAGGGAACCCTATTGTTCTTGTAGGGATTATTAGGGGGCCAAGCCCGAGTAGGGCTGGGACCGCGTTTTGCAGAGCAACGCGGTTCCCAAGCCCTGCGGGGCAGGGAACCCTATTGTTCTTGTAGGGATTATTAGGGGGCCAAGCCCGAGAAGGGCTGGGACCGCGTTTTGCAGAGCAACGCGGTTCCCAAGCCCTGCGGGGCAGGGAACCCTATTGTTTTTGCTGGGATTATTCTTTATTCTTTATTCTTTATTCTTATTCTTCCATGCGTAAAAGTGGTGCTGCAGCCCAAACCGTAAAGGGTTGGGACATGCCACTTGCATGGCTTATCCAGGTCCATGGTACGTACGCAGAGGAAAAAATTCAGACATCCCGGCCACTAGGTGGCGCTACAACAAAGGAAAAGGCGTTTTGGGCTATAACTTCCGCACCGAAAGTCCGACAGTCAAAAACTTTATATCCACTGATGCACACAAGTTAGATGCATCTTTTGAGATAGGCCACGCCCATTTGCGTATATATAGATTTTTCGCTATATCGCAAAAACTGTGTCAGTCACCAAAACATACTCCTCCTACAGTTTTTGCCCGATTTATACGAAACCAAAAACATTATGCTCTACCAACTCCCACGAGCAAAAGTTGGTCAAATAATTCTTCTACGACCATCGGAAGACCAAACGGTAGCGCTTTAAAGATTTGCGAAAATCCGTAAAAAAAAAAAAAAAGAGGGATTTTCTTGAAACTCAAGGGAGACTATCATGGGGCATACCTGAGTCTATAAAAAAAATATGGGCAAGAAATTCCTATGTGGGCCAGACTTATTTAAAAAAAGAGTTTTTCAATTTTTTTGCCTCTTTTCGCCATTTCCTAAGTCTTTCGGCGGGAAAATGGGAAAATTCAAAAAAGTGTCTTTACAATGGAGAGGTTCACAATTTGATTTTGCTATAACTCCCCAACCGAACATCGCACATTCAAAAACTTGACATCCACTTGTTTGGTACATTGAGCTGCATCTTTCTATCTAACGTAGTTTTGCGAATGTCATCCATAGGGGGCGCCAAAACCACAAAAAGCAAAGGAAACGCGTTTGGGGCTATAACTTCCACACCGAACATCCCACAGTCAAACACTTAATATCCACAGATGCCCACAAGTCAGCTGCATCTTTCTACATAACACAGTTTTGCGAATGTCATCCATAGGGGGCACCAAAACCGCAAAAAGCAAAGAAAACGCGTTTGGGGCTATAACTCCCACACAGAACTTCCCACATTCAAAAACTTTACATCCCCGGATTCCGTGAAGCGAGGGGCCGGCGCCGCGGACGACGACGCCCGATCCCGAGTCGCGTGGGAGGCTTGGCCCCCGTTCACAACTGCTTGCAGTTCTAGTTCCTATTATTTTTCTCCGCGTAAAAGTGGTGCTGCAGCCCAAACCGTAAAGGGTTGGGACATGCCACTTCCAGGGCATATTCAGGTCCGTACCCCGTACGCAGACAAAAAAATTCAGACATCCCGGCCAGTAGGTGGCGCTACAACAAAGGAAAAGGCGTTTTGGGCTATAACTTCCGCACCGAAAGTCCGACAGTCAAAAACTTTATATCCACAGATGCCCACAAGTCAGCTGCATCTTTTGAGATAGGCCACGCCCATTTGCGATAGGATACATTTTTTGCTACGTCGCAAAAACTGTGTCAGTCACCAAAACATACTCCTCCTACAGTTTTTGCCCGATTTGGACGAAACCAAAAGCATTATGCTTTACCAACTCCCACGAGCAAAAGTGGGTCAAATAGTTTTTCTACGACCATTGGAAGACCAAACGGTAGCGCTTTAAAGATTCGCGAAAATTCCTTAAAAAAAAAAAAAAAGGGGATTTTCTTGAAACTGAAGGGAGACTATCATGGGGCATACCTGAGCCTATGGCGAAAATATGGGCAAGAAATTCCTATGTGGGCCGGACTTATTAAAAAAAAGAATTTTTCAATTTTTTTGCCTGTTTTCGCCATTTTCTAAGTCTTTAGGCGGGAAAATGGGAAAATTCAAAAAAGTCTCTTTACAATGGAGAGGTTGACAATTTCACTTTGCTATAACTCCCCAACCGAACATCGCACATTCAAAAACTTGACATCCACTTGTTTGGTACATTGAGCTGCATCTTTCTATCTAACGTAGTTTTGCGAATGCCATCCATAGGGGGCGCCAAAACCAGAAAAAGCAAAGAAAACGCGTTTGGGGCTATAACTCCCACACCGAACATCGCACATTCAAAAACTTTACATCTCCGGATTCCGTGAAGCGAGGGGCCGGCGCCGCGGACGACAACGCCCGATCCCGAGTCGCGTGGAAGGCTTGGCCCCCGTTCACAACTGCTTGCAGTTCTAGTTATTATTATTATTATTATTATTTTTCCTTACGTAAAAGTGGTGCTGCAGCCCAAACCGTAAAGGGTTGGGACATGCCACTTGCAGGGCTTATCCAGGTCCGTGCCTGGTACGCAGACAAAAAAATTCAGACATGCCAGCCACTAGGTGGCGCTACAACAAAGGAAAAGGCGTTTTGGGCTATAATATCCGCACCGAAAGTCCGACAGTCAAAAACTTTATATCCACAGATGCCCACAAGTCAGCTGCATCTTTTGAGATAGGCCACGCCCATTTGCGATAGGATAGATTTTTTGCTACGTCGCAAAAACTGTGTCAGTCACCAAAACATACTCCTCCTACAGTTTTTGCCCGATTTGGACAAAACCAAAAGCATTATACTCTACCGACTCCCACGAGCAAAAGTGGGTCAAATACTTTTTCTACGACCATTGGAAGACCAAACGGTAGCGCTTTAAAGATTCGCGAAAATTCCTTAAAAAAAAAAAAAAGGGGGATTTTCTTGAAACTGAAGGGAGACTATCATGGGGCATACCTGAGCCTATGGCAAAAATATGGGCAAGAAATTCCTTTGTGGGCCGGACTTATTAAAAAAAAGAGTTTTTCAATTTTTTTGCCTGTTTTCGCCATTTCCTAAGTCTTTCGGCGGGAAAATGGGAAAATTCAAAAAAGTGTCTTTAAAATGGAGAGGTTGACAATTTGATTTTGCTATAACTCCCCAACCGAACATCGCACATTCAAAAACTTGACATCCACTTGTTTGGTACATTGAGCTGCATCTTTCTATCTAACGTAGTTTTGCGAATGTCATCCATAGGGGGCGCCAAAACCACAAAAAGCAAAGGAAACGCGTTTGGGGCTATAACTTCCACACCGAACATCCCACAGTCAAACACTTAATATCCACAGATGCCCACAAGTCAGCTGCATCTTTCTACATAACACAGTTTTGCGAATGTCATCCATAGGGGGCACCAAAACCGCAAAAAGCAAAGAAAACGCGTTTGGGGCTATAACTCCCACACCGAACATCCCACATTCAAAAACTTTACATCCCCGGATTCCGTGAAACGAGGGGCCGGCGCCGCGGACGACGACCCCCAATCCCGAGTCGCGTGGGAGGCTTGGCCCCCGTTCACAACTGCTTGCAGTTCTAGTTACAACTTGTTGCTAGAGGCAGGATCAGAAAATGTATTAAAACGAGTTCAGGAAAAATCATCAAATGTCCCTGTTTGATTACACTTACAATGCTGAGGCAACTTGCTACAATATGCTGTCTGAAAGATTGCCTTCTATCAGAAAAACCTTTGACCCCATATATTTCAATTAGGCCAGGCAAAGTAGGGGAGAACGGGGTAATTTGTCACATGGGTTGGATGTCACATTCGTTATATCTCGCCACCAGAGCGCGCTAGCTCTGAAATGTTGATATAAAAAAGGTCCAGAATTGGGATCAGAGGTCACATACATAGACTTCCTTGGAGGAAGACAGCTGCATTTCAGGTGAGAGGATGTTTTGTGTTTTTCATGTCAAATTCAAAATATTTTGCTTCTCAGTATTTTTCTTCTAGGCTTTTACACAATGGGTTTATAACAAAACACTTGTTACCCTCAGAAAGTGTGAATGGTAAACTATAGTTTAGATTGTGGTTAGCAAGCTAATGAGTTGTCAGATGGTTGTTGGCCTTGATGCTAGCAAGAAATTCAAGTTGGGGTTGGTCGTCAAATTTTTTGGGGGGTTGGTTGTCACATGTTATCTCAAGGCTGCAGCCAGAAAAGGAACCCAATAACGAAATAAATTGTCAAGCTGTATCCTCACTGACACCCCAGAGAAGGAAAGAATAGAGCAGGAAAAGGCAGCTAGCAAGCAAAAGAAAAAAGGGCAACAAAATCAAAACAACCCAGTGCATCCCAAACTAGACCAGCTGCCAAGGCTACAGAACGTTATGTAGGCCTATTTGTCAACTTGACAATGCAATTAAACATTCAAATTTGGTTCTGCCTCCTTGCCTTCTTTTTAAGATTTTTCCCATTAAGATAACATTGTGACAAACAACCCCATAGTGTGTGACAACCGACCCCTTGATGGGGTTGGTTGTAACAATGTGTCAGAGTGTCTTTGATGGTAAATTAGTTCTTCATTACAATAAGTTGGAAAAAAAGAGAGACACACATTTCTAGCCAACACCTTAAGCTTCAATTTAATGTAGGAATGGCTATTGACAGATGTTTTGGTGATGAGCAATTCTCACTAGAGTAAAAAGTGTGCCTACTTACCCCGTTCTCCCCTAACCCATTTTTGGGCCAAAAAACCGACAAATTGTAAAATAATTTTTTTCAGCTCAGAAAATTTCTATGAGGTGTCCAGAACAACATACTAAAAGTCCTAAGAAATCCTAGTTGAGGAAATATGTTTAATTCTCATCAATCCGAGGTGTGTGCCAATAAGGCGAGACACCAATAAATCCCAATAGGGCTATTTTTTTCCTTTAGTCCTATCAAAATGAAACTTTACACAATGAAAGTATCCATGACAATGAAAACATTTTGTATTACAAGTTTCTTTGAAAATGAATTTTAATATGCAAATGAGCTATACACTAATCGTACATGCCCAAAATCAACCCAAATAGGCTTAATTTTTTCCTTTACTCCTACCACAATAAAACTTTACATAGTAAAAGTATACTAGAAAAGTAACTTTTTTTGTATTACAAGTTTCTTTTTAAATTAATTTGAATATGCACATGAGCTCCACACTTATTGAATATCCAATCATCCTACTGCCAATGGGTGATGGCAATGCTGCTTTTAGACTGGCCTCAAACCTGAAAAACTGCCTGGCTTACCTGCCAGGGGTATAACAGGTGCCTCTCATGAATTAGATTTGTCTCTTCAAATGCCACTGCACGCAATTTGATAGCACTACAACCAATCAGAGCAATGAACAATGTGACGTATTAAGCCCCGTTCATTTAGCGAACAGTGGGATTAACTGTTAAATTTAACTTTTGCCGTGGTCGTCTGCAAAACCGAACATTCCACTTACTTGCTAATGAAAGATTTGAGTGCCGTCTTCCAAATTGTAAAGGGTCGAGGCCAAAGCCATCTCAAAGTCAAACAACATATCCGCAGCCATCTTTGATGTTTACTATCACGGCTTCGACGGCGCACTGTCGTCATCCGTTTACGTCCGCCCCAGAGCACCATACATAGGGCTCTGGCCCGCCCATATCAGATAGAACCAATTGAAACGTAGCTCAGGATTTCTTGACATATTTAATGAGCTTCAATGGAGAGTGCCCAGACCAACAGGCGCAGCACATTTAATTTGCCAGCGCCTAGTGGCAGGTCTGGATTTACAGGCTAGTGCCATTCCCTTTCCTATGCCAGATGTAGAATCACAGCCTGAAATGGCATGGAGAAAGAGGAGATTGTCACGCACCTTGGGACCAAGTAACTCCTTTGTCTACTTTATGCACCATATCCGTCTTATTTTTGTTGCTTTCTTTGGTTCTTGTGCCATAAACAGCTCGTGTGCATTCAGATCAGCATGATGCAACAAGAGTACTAACAAGTCTGTGTCATCACCTACTGAGACTGTGTCTTTTGTTCTGGCAGAGGCAATGGCAATTTGGACAATGAGCACATCTGCATCGTGCTTTGCATGGTTTGTGATATACCATTTTTATCTTACAAGTTTCTTTGAAAATGTATTTTAATATGCAAATGAGCTATACACTTATCAAATATAGGCTACCCAAAATATATCCGCATAGGCTTCATGTTTTCCTTTAAAGATCCAAGTGACTCCTGCAGATATTGCTGCGGTTGGTCGCATACACATTCAGTACTTTATGATTCCTCCTATACGTGAACCTATTGAGTATCAGCCACTGGCTCTGTTGCCAGCAGATAAAAAAACATTACAGCTGGATGTTTTCTGGAAGACATCCCTACTCCTTCACTCTCAAAGGCCATCGTGGTCTGGTATGATGCAGATCCTGCATCTTCTAGATGAACACCCTGGAAGAGCTTCAGTAACATTCCTTCCAATGATTGATCTTGATCCCAGTGATGAATCCTGCATATACTCAACATTGAGGTGTTTGGCAACTCAAGCTCTGCAGTATGATGTGACCCCTGTTCTGACGTTCAACCAACCCCTTCTGGAAAGCCTTGACCATTATAGGTTAACTTCTAATACAAATGTTTTACTTTTCATTTAGACTTTCATTGTGTAAAGTTTTAATGTGGTAGGAGTAAAGGTTCAAATTAAGCCTATGCGGACATATTTTGGGTAGCCTATATTTGATAAGTGTATAGCTCATTTGCATATTAAAATTCATTTTCAAAGAAACTTGTAAGACAAAAAATGGTGTTTCACAAACCATGCAAAGCACGATGCAGATGTGCTCATTGTCCAAACTGCCATTGCCTCTGTCAGAACAAAAGACAGTCTCAGTAGGTGATGACACAGACTTGTTAGTACTCTTGTTGCAAGTCTGATCTGTGGCAAGTCTGATCTGTATGGGTTCACTTTGGTGGGCCTACACTGACCTGGTTTGATCTCTGTTTTATCTAGTGCCACCCAATTTCTTCCCTAAAGATCTCTCATTACATTGGTCCATTTCATCACTCAATTTGGCCCACCTGATTATGTTTACCTGCTATTGAGCAGGTAAACATAACCCTGAGCTGCATTGGTTAAATTGTTAACCAATGCAGCTCAGGGTTCACAAACTTTTGGATATTCAATAAGTGTGGAGCTCATGTGCATATTCAAATGCATTTAAAAATAAACTTGTAATACAAAAAAAGTTACTTTTCTAGTATACTTTTACTATGTAAAGTTTTATTGTGGTAGGAGTAAAGGAAAACATTAAGCCTATTTGGGTTGATTTTGGGCATGTTCGATTAGTGTATAGCTCATTTGCATATTAAAATACATTTTCAAAGAAACTTGTAATACAAAAATTTTTAATTATCATGGATACTTTCATTGTGTAAAGTTTCATTTTGATAGGACTAAAGGAAAAAAATAGCCCTATTGGGATTTATTGGTGTCTCGCCTTATTGGCACACACCTTGGATTGATGAGAATTAAACATGTTTCCTCAACTAGGATTTCTTAGGACTTTTAGTATGTTGTTCTGGACACCTCATAGATATGATCTGAGCTGAAAAAAATTATTTTACAATTTGTCTGTCGTAAAATGCTATTTTGCCTGGACTAAATGGTTAAAGGTGACTTGTAGTATTGTAGCAGTGCAGGGGAAAACTGCAATATGGCTGTAATAATCAAACTTGTTAGGGGATGCAGCTTGAAAGAAAGCCGAAGCATAGATGTTAGCCTCTAACTCAACCACCAGTAGGGGAGAACGGGGTTATGTGAGACGTCGGGTTATGTAAGACACCCCCTGTATCTAGGCAACGGAACATATTTTTGGTCATGTGAGCAATATGTTTTCAAGCCATTAAGCATTTTTTTTCCACAACATTTTTTTTTTTGCATGTAAAAGTAAATGTTCTTGCTGTCAACTTAATCAACTGTTGTGCCAAAGCAAATTGATTCAGCTAGAAAAACTTATATCGCAAATGTGAAAGAAAATATCCATGATTTCCAGTATGTAAGTCTGGTATCTTTGCAGACATGCCTGACTTTACCACAGACTCTTCTGTCAAACTGGTAAAGTTTAAGCCGCCATGACATAGGGCTTCTTGGAAGTTAATTATCAAAGCTGGACTTTTAAGTTAACTGGGATTTAAAAAATGTCAGATTTTGAATGCATTTTTATATGGTCAAAACCTGGAGATTCTCTTTTTCTTTGTTGGCACTTTTTTTTTGGTACAGGATATACAACATACTGTATATGTTCAGTATATATGCTACATGTGTGTATATATATATATATATATACATATATACATATGCTGCTTGGTATGCTGCAGCTACATTAGAATTTAAAAAACTCGTTCAAGGGCACTTTGATAGTGGCCATTAAAGAAGAGAAGGAGCGTTTCAGTCTCATATTCTATAATTAGATTCTCCTTTTTGGAATTGAAATAGCCTAAAAATTTTAACATCACCCCTCTTTCTCTCACACACACACACACACACACAAGTGTGCAGCACATCTCTGGAATGAAAGAAGCTAAAGACTCTCTAATGTCCTGCATTAGGGTATCGTAGCTGCAGGGGGAGACATTATACAGCATAACGGTAGAAGGACACACACACACATAGAAACAAACTTACACACACACACCAACATTTTTTTCTCATTTCCGCTCTTTTAGATTTGGTACATTTAATATCATGAATACAAAAATAAGGATTGAACTTTGATTGAGTCATCTATTGTAGTTACTTATGTTATGTAGTAATGTATGTTGCACAACAAACAGAAAAGCTAAATTAAGACAATCATTCTCATTATCTGATTACATTTTGAAGTTGAGCCAGATATTATATCGACCTTGAAATAAATAACTGGCTAGGGTTGTTTTTACTGTTACTGCTCAAGCCTTGAAATCATTTGTGCAGCTTAACGGGGGCGATATAGGTGAGTAACTGCTACATACAGAACAGAAGGTTTGTATTAGTTTTTTCAAAGGCTTTTTTAAAACGATTTCATTCCAGATAACTTGTACCTACCTAAGTTCTGTCCATTACTACTCAATTCTGTTTTTGTTTTCGGTGGAGGCCAAAGCAGAGCCAATATGAGATAACATATATAACAGCGGAAAATTACATTTCACTTCATATGCCAACGAGTATAATGTTCTTTGGTGCGACATTTGCTCAAACAAACCTAGATGCTAAACATAGTTATATTTGGGGCAACTAGGCAGCATTTCCATCCCTGCACTCACAATGGCAAGAAATATCATGCCCTTATACATAGCTTGCATGAGTGGGATGACTGTGACTATGTATGAACAACTGTAGCCACTACGCCAAAATTGTGTCAAAGTACAGCACTGTCTTGGGGAGAGAATTTCATTTGTATAGTCTATTGGGATCATTCACATATTAAATATGAGCTTTATATGGGAATTACTCTATTTCTGTGTCTCATATTGTTTGAAACTAAATGTAAATTAGTGGTTTGCAGTGACAGAAGCCATTTGTAGACACATTCTTCCCAAGTGCCTCACAGGAGCATGACGGAAAACGTTTTTAGCGTGCCTGACCTCAGAGGACAGGAAACCTCTGACCCAGGCAGTGTTAGTGCCTCGTTCTCCTCTCAGCCTTCAGCTGCATGGGAACATATGAGCAGTGATTCAGCAGATGCTCTGGGAGGCTTCAAATCTGCCTCATCCACGTCCCCTGCCTCCCCCCACCCCACCATCTCCGGAGTGTCCTGTATTCCCAGACAGGTGTGTGAAGTTGGCTCCTGTTTGCTACTGAGATGGGAGCCAACTGTGCTACACATTACTGTATTACATAGATGTTGTGTTCACTGACAGTTACACTGAACGAAAGGAAGAGAAAGTCTGGTGAGTGATGAACAGCACTAACACTGGAAAAATGTGCTGGACACATTGAGTCATGCAACACATAATCCAATTGTTTTTTTCAAGATTTTGCAGCATTGACATGAAGATGAAGAGTAGAATAAATATTTTCTGATTCCAAATCGAAACCAAAGACACGGGATGCAGGACACATTTTCCCAACATATCTGAAGTTTCGGTCTTTTTGGACAACAGTGTTGTACTGCTTTGCACATACAAAAAGTGAGAGTAATATTAGCTAACTTTTTCAACTTCACATAATGACAAGTCACAATAAAGTGGGCTGAATGAATGATTTTCTGTTTCACAGATTCACACTCACATTGGTTGAAGCATACGGTTAGGTTAGGTTAGGTTAGGTTAGGTTAGGTTAGGTTAGGTTAGGTTAGGTTAGGGTTAGGGTTAGGGTTAGACTAGCCTGCTGCATTAATGTCCTGAAGCTTGTACCTATATTAATATGGGATCTGAACAGTCTTTTAAAACATTTACTATGAAGACTGGAGATCATCAGGGTCTTTCTGCTTGTGTCAGTCACATCTCCATAAGCCGCATGAGTGAAGAGTCCTGGCAGAGCAGACCTCTGAGTGTGTACGGTTTTAGTTGACCCCCAATTCAGTCTGTCAAGCAAAAATAACACAATGTGCATCCGTCAAAAGCAATCTGCTCAGTGGAGTGAATAGTATGTGGTATTGATGAATGTTTCTCAAAAGCCAAAAAGATGTCATCTCATTCCATTTCTTCATTTATCTGACCGCTGTATGTTCCGGAGAAAAATCAACCCATGTACCGCTATAATGTGATTACTTTTTTCAGTAACGTGTAGTGTAAGAAGCATTGCAGATAAGTCTCCCAGTAGAGCTCTGTTACTTTGTTAATTTGTGGGTCAGCTTGTTAGTTATCTTACTAGGAGATGGATGAAGGATTGATTTTCAAAGGACATACTGCTACAGGAGCGGTGAGGTGTGAGTGAGTAGTTAGCCTCTACCAAAAGATCTTCTAGGCTGCCAGCTAACCTACATATCTCACTTACAGTATGTTAGTTAGCCTTCATTCAAGGGCATGATTTATCTGGGACATTGCATGTGATCAGAAAGCCATGAATAGGAAATGTTGGTAACTTCACTGTGTATTGTCCAATCTGCTCTGAAATAAAGTAACTGTCGCTATTGTGAACTTATTTCATATAGGTTTTTAATAGCTCCACAAAGCCATAAGTTGGCCCTTTTGAATTATGCAGGTTTTCTTCCTGTATTGTTTGCATACTTTTGCAAATTCCGTCTAGAGTATTTAACCTTAAAAGTTTTGGTGGGAATAACCCTCTCACTTTTGTGGCGCTAAATTGCTGAGGAAAAGTTGACGCCTCAAATGATGACTATCACAGTTCAATTCTGAAAATAACTAGTCAGGAGTCTGTTTTTAAAATCCTAACAAAGCGTTTTTATTGTGTGCTCCAAAAAACTATTAAATCTGTATTATTTTTTTAATTTAAAAGTTACAACCCTCTGTGGTCAATCTGTGGAAATAAGCAAGTGAGAAATAATGAAAAACTGCATGAACTGGCTGAGTGTGCAGCTGATTCAACATGCTTAGTCAGCCAAACTGCTGTTGATAAGAGTCAACTAAAGCCTACCGTGCCAGAAGCAGCGCAAAACTGCAGGCGAAGGTCGGAGCCCGATGGCTGACTGTTACTGTGTGCCAGGGCCATTGAGGTCACGAGTGGGAAACTTTGGACTGCAATGTTAAAAGTAACAGCCCCCAGCTTCATTTACCGACAAAGGACCAACACTCTTGACAGAAACTACATATTTTCAGCTGGAAAAAAAGGTCACAGGGCATGAATCTTGCATATGGAGTTTTGTCTTGGGCAACTTCAAGATATGTCAGCACAATTCAAATAAACATCACACATGGAGGGAAGAGGACAGGCTGTCAGAGGCATAAAAAGCATCACTTAAATTAATTACATGAGTAAAGAGACAGCAGTCTGCCAGAGTCAGCAGAGGTGAAGGAATCTCCTTATTTTGGCAGCACTTGTGTCGCATCTTCACAGTTTATTAGGATTCCTAATGAGATAAATCATATGTGACACAGCATGTACGTAAGTGATAATACACGACCACCAACATGTCAGTCACACGAAAAATGAAAGGATGTGAAGTAGAGTGGCATTTCCCCCACTGAGCCCATTCATTTATGGACAGATGTATTAAGTGTGCATTATTATGCTTAAGTCATGACCACTCAACAAAATGGAAACAAATGTGTGTTGTCACTTACTGATTTTGGACAAGACGGCCTGTCTTGCACTTTCTTGTTGAGCACAATCATTTCCCTGAGAGATGGAACCCTTTTGATGTCAATAACTTTCCAACCCTCACATGTGTAGCCCTAGTGCTGTAAAATTAGCTCTAAGAATTGCTGAATAGTATTTTATTTATTTGAAACCAACACCTTCAATTGTGATATTATATTGCAGCCTTGAGGGGTGATGCTTTACTGCCTTTAATTTAGCATGTGGTATTGTTTTTTACTCTCAAAGTGTAAAAAGAAGAAGTATCTCCTGTCCATTCTTAGTTGTTGATCTTTAATATTTCTCAAATAAAAACTGTGGCCATGTGTGTTAACAGAATTTAGTTTGCTTTATGATTGTATAATATTTTAATGCACAATACATGCTTTCTGCCTATTGAACTTTGTCCCAGTAGATTAAGAACTCCAAAGTGTTTTGCTACAAGTTTGTTGTTTAGCCTTGAAAAAGAAACTGCCTAATAAGATTTTGGCCCATACAGAGGTATGATGCATTCATGTGCACAGTAGTTTCACTCCCCATATTCTGTTATCAGACATTGTATGAAGGATAACACCAGCTGAGATGAATTTCTGGGAATACCTGCCTAATTAAAAACATTTCTGCTTTCGCCAGCAAAATAAGGGCTGGACACACCAAACTTAGTGTGTGTTTGCGCACACACCACCTTCTCTTGCATATAATCCCATGTACACTGTTCATTCGATGTATTCAACCATGTATCAAGCCAGGTACATTGTTGTTTGACCCTTGTATGCTGTTTGCAAGTAAATTCACCTGCTTCCAAGAAGGCCTGACTCAGTTTCAATTATTCAAACACTTGGGTAGTTTGATGAAATAATTCTAGTAACAAATGGTCCTTCGAGTTGCCGGATCCAACATCTTCTTCTCTGGACAAGAAGAGCCTGCACCGTGAACGGGGGAGTCCAAGATCTCTCGACAAAAGACCTCCAGTAAACAGAGCTACAAAAGAGGCTGTCTGCAGACTCGACTTGGACGGAGAGGGGTGACGGAATCCAGAGCCTGAGCGAGTCGAGGCTTTCTTGAAATCAGGTGAATATTAACAGCTGATTTTGTTTTGTTTTGTCCAGGAATTATGGTAGTTCCTTTGTTTTATGTATTAGATAGATAAACTAGTTTATCGATGGTGGTGTTCTCCATTTTGGTATCGTAGTCCATCTCCGGGAGAATTCCTAGTAGTAGTGTTGCCCATCTTGGTTATTCAAACACTTGGGGATATACTCCGGCAGGGTTCTGCTCCCGGGGGGTTTGTCTCTGACTGGTTGGGTCCATCCGTGGGGGACTGCTTTTGGTGTTTGAGAATTTACACTGTCAAAAACAAAAGTCTCACGTACGTAATTAGATGATCATTAGTGTGGGGTCGAGGGTGGTCCCTTTATTCTGACAGATATAGTTTGTTCCATTAAACTGAGAGTTCTTTGTAATTCGGGAAGGTTTTATGGAAACAAATTGATATCTGGCTGCTTGTTGTTACTTAGCCTGGGGATATAGTACTGCTCCAGGGAGTTAGTCTATGACAGGTTGTTTATTTGTTTTGTTTTGTTATGTTTGTCAATAGTCTACATCTGCAGAGTAGACTTATTTGTTTTGTTTAGAATACATCACATAGGGTGTTCTAGTTTTAAATTGGTGAATTTTGTTAATCAATTGGAGGGAATAGGGGTGTTCACCCTGTTTAAATAGATTACTGGGTAATTTGATATTAGATTTTACATTTAAAAAAAATTTAATTACATAATATGGATAATGATAAGATAGACATTAGAAAAAAAAAAGGAGACTGGTGAAGAAAAGTCTCCTCTACCCCTTCCTGTGTCTCTTTCCATTGAGACCCAAAACCCCGGCTCCTCAGCTGCTCTTCTGCTGGCAGGTCCAGAGAATCAGATAAAGAACAGTAAAGATTAAAGGTGCAGTCAATCATTTGAAGTTCCAGCATAAACTTACAAAAAAGCGACCTTTTGTGTTCTTTTTATGAAAATGTTCACTGAAAAGACTTGTTCAATGCTTTTGATTTGAATTACAAGTTAAAGGGGATTTTTATGCTGAAAATATGATCATAATGTGTATTGTTGATATAAATTGATTCAAAAACTGGTTAACTGTAAAGACACCTATACTTAAGCTACATGTTAACTTTTGTTATTTGAAGAACAAACTATAACACCATGTCAGATTTGGAGAAGTAGAGAGCTTCTCAGGAATGTGGTGTGTGTGTGATTCAGTCCCATGCAGAAAAGGGAGGGCCTGTCTCACTGACTGCCTGTGTGTGCTTGAATGCTGCCCAAACACAGACAAAAAATGTGAAATGAAGAATGAAATCAAACCTATCCTAAAATGTTGTTGTGCGTTAATTGTGACATCTAAAGCAAGCAAAATGGATAGGATGATATTTTAGAAACAACCCTGGCAGAATGATGAGCATTTCTTTTGAGAACATGTTACTGCTCAAATTCATTCTGTTTCAGATGCAAGGAGAAGACGAAGCTGACCATTCTTCAATAAGGACAATTGGACACTAAGGAACAATCTGAATCGGTTATGGTAATATCCTACATAACCATTCCCCCAGTGACTGTGATATGAAGGACACTTTGCGTCAAAATGCCACAAAAGGACTTGTTGACCATCAAGACGACCTAGGTTCCTGTTCCCTGGCTTCTGCAAAAAACTGTCCTCTCTGAAACTGTACATAGACGATATAGCACCAGTACACAAACTTGCATTTTCACAACTGTGATGTTGATGTACTTGATATTATTCTGCTTGACTGAAATATATTTACTCATATGCTTTGCCCTTTTGCTTTGAAGTGTTACCTGAATGTAGCATTAAATATTATAAAAAGGGTGGAATGTTAACAGAATTTAGTTTGCTTTATGATTGTATAATATTTTAATGCACAATACATGCTTTCTGCCTATTGAACTTTGTCCCAGTAGATTAAGAACTCCAAAGTGTTTTGCTACAAGTTTGTTGTTTAGCCTTGAAAAAGAAACTGCCTAATAAGATTTTGGCCCATACAGAGGTATGATGCATTCATGTGCACAGTAGTTTCACTCCCCATATTCTGTTATCAGACATTGTATGAAGGATAACACCAGCTGAGATGAATTTCTGGGAATACCTGCCTAATTAAAAACATTTCTGCTTTCGCCAGCAAAATAAGGGCTGGACACACCAAACTTAGTGTGTGTTTGCGCACACACCACCTTCTCTTGCATATAATCCCATGTACACTGTTCATTCGATGTATTCAACCATGTATCAAGCCAGGTACATTGTTGTTTGACCCTTGTATGCTGTTTGCAAGTAAATTCACCTGCTTCCAAGAAGGCCTGACTCAGTTTCAATTATTCAAACACTTGGGTAGTTTGATGAAATAATTCTAGTAACAATGTGAAGCTTATGACAACAGTTTCATAGACAGTGCCCTCCAACTCCAACAAATATACAAAGTATATTTGTGTGCCTTTCTCCCTCTGAGTCACGCTATCACAAGTTTAGACAAGCCAGACGTGACCACAGTTTGTCTTAGAGCCCTCAGGTCCGTCACTTGATCACTATTCCGATGTCAGGTCCAAGGTTAGACTCTCTGCCCTTGGGCCTGGTGTCAGTGAGGAAGGAGATCTGAAGGCAGCGAAAAACAACACACACACACACACACACACACACACACACACACACACACACAACCAAACACAAACCCAAAAAAACACAACCCACAGGAGCAAGGCTAACTTACTTTAGTTTTTTTTCACCCATGATACCCAGGGCAAGGTAAAAAAGACCAGAGAGAAAGCAATGTATGGAGGAAAGGATGAGCAGTGGGGAGGAAGAGGAGATGGGGAGAAAATGAAGAAAGGATTGAGGACGAAAAAAGGTGAACTTGAGTCACCGGAGAGAAATGGAGCTGAACTGATGTCAGATGCAGCACATTTATAAAAGAGAGAAAAGGTGCATGGTTTCACGGATAAAAGCCTCACTCTTTCGGTGGGTGGATAGTAATGGAAGGTAGCACTTTATAATACACCTTTTTCTGCCTGTAGTTTGATATGTTTACATTGTATGTTTTATTATATGTGCAGTATGCACGCACAAATAAAAGTTGATTAAATATTTGATTTCATGCTGTTTCTTTGTTAATAACATCTGTAGCCCCTTTTAAACAGCCAGTGAAAGCCGGGAAAATGCCGGCATTTCGGCCGTTGGCCCTGCTGTATAAATGCTAATTTTGCAGAACGGGGGAAGAAAGGCGCAACATATTGTTCCGGGAATTTTACTACCTCTGGGGGTAGTAAAATTGCCGACACAATCTGTTCCGCCTCTCTGTATAAATGCGGCTGCTTGTTGATGCGGAAAAGTGTTCCATAGCCTACGTACTAAAGTTTATGAGTGTATTTCTGCCCGGGGGAACATATTCAATGAATTGGCAAAGCTAGGCTAAGCTAAGCTAGGCAAATAAATTCTGTGTAAATAACACAGAACCAAGCAGAGCCGGCATATTGGCGCACTGTCGTTCCGTCAATATGCCGCAATCTCTGTGTAAAAGGGGCTTTTGACTCACACCAGTGGTTACCAATCTTTTCTGCTTGTGTCTGTCTTATACAAAGCAAGTAAAATCAGTTTCGCAAATCATGCATTTTCCTTTGAACTCCCAGGTTAGAAACCACTAAATAACAGTATCTATTTTAGGACTGTTTTTCTCTTCACTCTAAACAAACTTGTTCATTTCTTTTTGATGCACAGACTTTTAACAGCCTAATTCCCCTCTTGTCTTTGCTCTGTTGTGCCTGTAAATGCTGTTATAGAAGTGAGCATTTTATGGCTCTTAACCTTTCAGCACAAACGGCGCACTCAAACCACTGGAGTGGCAAAAAGTAAACTTTCTTCTACTTCCTTTTTTCCTTTCTCCTCATCAAAAAGGCTCCTTTCTAGCCTCGCGGCCAGCATTGCAGAGTCAACACATTACCCAGCCAACATACACACACAGATAAAAAAACGCACACAAACAGTCACGCCACAGGACAGGCAGCCTATTCTCTTTTTCTACTGTCACTCCACATTAAGGATGCTCGCCCTCAAACAACCTACTGGAGGCTGCAGCGGCAACCTTGTTTTACATAAGCACCTCAGACACACGCACTCACACATACACATACACACACACACACACGCACACACAAACACATTTACTTCTGCACTTGTGAGGACACTCATTGAGAAAGTGTATTGACTAGCCCTCAACCCTAACACAAATCCAACCTTAACTCTACAATCACCTTACAAAAAGGTCATTTTCTAAAATGTCATAATTATCCAAAAACCTGTCCTCAAAATCTCCCCTTCTTTCTAAATGTCCTCGTGTTTTAAAAATAACTTTCCAATATTAAGTAAAAAATTTCCTCTTCTTCCAGAAATGTCTTTTTACAAAACTGGAGCTTCCAACTAAATCTACTCTTCTCAAAATGTCTTCACCTTGAGAAAACACTGTCATTTTAAAGAAACCTGATCACTTTCCAAAAATGAAATGTTGAATATTTCTCAAAATGTCTAAAATGTTCTTATGTTCCAAAAATGTCCAACTTTTCCAAAAGCATTTTTGCTTTCGAAACAAATTAAGGATCAAAAATAGTACATGTACAAGATAACAGACACACACATATCAGAAACTGCATAACAGAAGCATAAAAACTGCACAGAAACATTAATGTATGTTTGGTGAATACACCAAAATACACATACAGTACATACACACATACAGACACACAGCTCTTCTCTGACTCATATTTCTTTTAGGCATTTGTCCTAAAGTGGGATACAGTTTTAACCTTTCAAACTCATCCTGTCCTCCATAATTTATCTCTAACTGAAAACCTTTCTGCCCAACAAGAACTTTAGCACTTAAAGTATAAAGGCTGGTGATTTTTGTTTTCTGGACCCATTTAGTTTAGATTCACTTTTCTATGAAAAACTTGACAGATGTGACATAACATTTAAAGGTTCCCACCACATCAACACTGAACAAGGGGTTTAACTGCAGCCCTGCAGGAAGAAGAAACACAGAGACACACAAGAGACACTCATTGACCAAAACGCACCACAACTTATGCTTCTGTTATCTTCAACAAGGAGCTTTAATTTTTTTCAGTTTGTCTCTGCCTTTCAATGGCCATGTATTTATACTTAGGCTACTTCACAATTGACCACTAAGCAAGCCTTTTCTACCCTACCAAGTGTGTCTGTGTTCATGCTCTTGTGTTTAAAGGAGTATACCTGGTCGCTTTGTCTGCTTTCTCACCTTTCACTGACACCTCTCAGCTATTGAGGCATTTTTCAGACAAAACTGCTTCCTCCCCTGATTGTTTTGACCGATTTTGACAAATGTCTTAAAGCTGGGGTGGGTAACTTTTTCACTGTAATATTTGGCAAAAATGTTACATTAGCCATTCAGCTATATGTAGGTGAAGTGGACTAAGAATATCAACTCATCACTTTGCTCTCCACTGCCTCTGTGTGCCGCCCCCAAAAATTGCCACCGCTCATGTACACTTTGACCAATCAGAGCGAGGCTCAGATTCTCTGTTCTTATTGGCTGTTGGGACTGTCCTTTCACTTTGGCACCGACGTTGTTGCGTCAGTTGCGTGAGCGTTCATCATGACCCTAGTAGTCTGACAGTTTGGCACTAAGGCAGCCAATAAACAGCAATGTGTACAATTTGGATTCGAATCTCTATCCCAACTGCTATTTTCTCCCAAATCATATAGCCCAGCTTTAAGTGTCACATATTGCTTCAGTTCTAACCCTACATGAAATCAATTGGATTACCGTTGCAGTCTATTGAATATAAAACATTCTCCTGGATGTTTACAGAGCTCCTGCAAAGTTTTTTGCTTCTTTAAGAAAGGAACGGTATTGGAAAAAGTCAGCTGTTTTCTGCTATTTACAAGAGTTTCAATTGGTAAAGTAATTAGTTAAATGGCTACATTATATAGCCTTTTTTCCAGGGTGTTTAATAAGGTTTTTGCTGCTCAGTTACCCATTCACACATACTGTACATTCAAACACTGATTGCAGCCAACAGGATCAACTTAGGGTTCAGTGTCTTGCTCATGGACTCTTCCTAACATGGACACGAGGAAGTTGAGATTGAAACAGCTTCACATCTTTAGCCACAACCAACCCCAGGCATCGTCACTATGTTGTACAAACCCAAAATGCACTTCCCAGTCTATGACACAGGTCGACTTTTCCTCTCTATGTTAGACTGAAGGACAGGCTCTCGAGGTGTGATCACACCTTCAGTCATCGGATGTGACCTCGCTCTGAGGCGGCTCTGTCCCTCTGTGTGTTCTGCCCATGGAAATGATTTTCTATGTAACATTTCCTGCTGAGGGGAGTAACAGCTGCTATAAGTGAAGTCTTCACTAACACTTGTCCTCACTGACACATTAGAGTAAAGGCCTGTCCTAGCTAAAGGCTCTTGGCTGTCCTATCCAGCTCTCTGCCCACTGGATTCTGGATTAAACAGCAAACCTTTTTTTTTTTTATGAAACCGTCTCCTGCTTGGAATGTTTTTTCTTTTTTTCTGGTGTGTAGAAGAAGAATAGGACAGGTGCAGCTCTTATGGGTCTGTGTTTTTTATCTTTAAACAAATGCTTACACAGTCTTTTATCTGTTCAATAAGCCAAATGTATATGACATGAACGGGGGGGGGGGAGGGGGGAGGCTGAGTGTCTGTTTCCAACCAGCAGATGACAGTAATCAATAGCTTGTTTGTAAATCAAGGCTTCAAAATTAATTTGAAGCCTTAACTTCTTCTTCTTCTTCTTCTTCTTCTTCTTCTTCTTCTTCTTCTTCTTCTTCTTCTTCTTCTTCTTCTTCTTCTTCTTCTTCTTCTTCTTCTTCTTCTTCTTCTTCTTCTATCCCATAACCCCGGAAGGGGCGTTGGGTCGTTATCCCATAACCCCGGAGGGTCGTTCAATTAATCTAAAATAATAAAGTATTTTTCTTTTTATTCTAATTGTATGGAGTTTCTTAGAAATGTTGCCCAGTAAAATGCACTTACCGCCTACCTAGTGGTGGACACATGTAGAAAGAAATAAGTGTAAATAATATGTGCTTATTGCCACAAAGCATATAGCTTAACGATACAAATCTAAAAATAGTAATATAGAATAAGAAGTAAATAAGTATCCACATTATAGAATGCAGTTTATGAAATATGAAACTTCTTAGGGAATATATTTAGGAAAAAAAATAATTGTAAGATGTAGGTGGATGAAGCCCAATCTCATTTAAAAATATAATTGCATGCTGCAGCTATAAGATGTCTAATAGGATCATATGTAGAATGATGGAGAGCAGTCTTTGTCTGCTGTGTGATTTAATGGAAATTGAAAATGAGTCTAATTTCATGTTCTGGTGTCTTTTATGTGATGAGCTGAAAGAGGTCTTTTGCAGCATAATTGCCTCAATTACTGCTAATTTCTCTTGAATGGATTATAATTATACAGGCCTCAAAAAATATTCTGTGTGCTAAATTTGGAAAGTTTAGCAAAGAATAGCAACGTGTTCCATTCCCCTTTTATTCAAAATCTGAGTACATGTCAACACCTTGAGCACAAGACACCTATTTTAAAATTGAGGTCAGCCAAGTCCCACAATGTTAAAGATAATATCCGTACCATTCTTATGAGACAATATCCATTAATGAGAGGTTTGTTGTGGGGGCAATGTTTCAGTGGAGAGCATTTTTACAGGCTACAGAGCACACTTAAAGGTGACGTAAGCGGATAATTTATGTTAATATAAGTGTTAAATCGCTCTTTATTCATACAGTGATCACTTACATAATGTGCGCGTTTCATAAAGCCGATCTCTCAGTCAGCTGCTCTGCATGTAATCGTCAAGTAAACTTTTCGTCTGATCCCGAAATTAATATCCAATCACAAGAGAGAACGCTACAAACCGACACCTGTCTCACTCATGGTCTCACTGCCAGTGCACGCCAGAGGACAAATGGGTGAATTTTTATGCGCCTACAATGGCGGAGCAGGTAAAAATCCTTCCCAATGTCTGTTTTGATGGTTTTTATCATGTTTTATCACAATTACTTATCTGAGATGGTGCTAGATAACTCGCTGTTATAAGACCGCAGTGCATTAATGTGGTGACGTAGGGACGAGCGAGGGGACTGCTAACTTGCAGTAACTGACAGGAAGTTAGCTAAAAGAACCATTCCGCTTACAGCACCTGCATCAGTGTCACCGACTGAACCTCTCCTGTTAAAGAAAGTGGGCTTGTGGGTAACCTGTGTATGTGACATAATCCAGCATCACCAACGTGCATGCTATTTAGGGAAGTTAAGTTATTTAAGTCAGTCATAAAGTGTCTAGATTAGATCAGGTTGCATAATAGTTACTGATTGGCTGTGTACAACGTTTGATGTCCTAGAAGAGGAATACAAAGTCTAGCATTAATGCAACGTCACTATGTTGTTTTCTTGCATTCTTCACGGCAGAGTGGGTCAGGATGTAATAAGCTAATCAACAGCTATTGAACAGGCTAAGGTAAATTAAAATAACCTTAAACTGAGCTCTCCCAACTACGGTTGGAAGCCGCATATCTAGAAAGGTAACATATGCAACCATGTTGATCATGGAATCAAGTATTACACACATATGTGAACAGTTTGAATGGATTTCAGTTGATTTTTCATTGAATGGAGCCATATAGGTGTATTTGATTATGCCACAACTTTCTTCTTTATACAGATCTTCCTGTCAGAAAAACAAAACTGTTGTTAAAACATAGCATAGGCCCGGGAAACGGGTATGTAAACAAAGGGCCTTTAAACAAAGAGTCCCACCATAGCTAGCAACATTCCCATTTCTAAAATAAATTAAAAATTAAATTAAAACAAAATATAGACAAATAAATTGTTGTTGTTTTAATGTAGGGAATCAACCATAGATAGTAAATAATATAGATGTAGCATCCGGGCTGACCTCAGTTATTCACACGGCATCCAATAATCCTGGTTTGTGCGCGTCGCCATCTTGTGAGATTTTTACTCCGCCTCACTCCTCTTGCCGAAAAGGGGAATCGACGTCACGTCGGGGGGAGGGAGATAGCTGACGTATACCTCCGAGGCAAAGTGAGGGACAACGGGCGGAGAGCTGTCACTCAAGAGATCGCGCCAATACATTTTAACCTCCAAAAGAATAAAAACTAGCGCGGGCCAAAAAAATTCACCCCCCTCAGTGTTGTCATGGAGATATGACCTAAACATACAGACTAAAATGGTTTTGTGGCCCAGGCTGTAAATAGGTTTAATAAGACTTTGAAAACGGCCTATCTAACAAGTGAATCAAAGAAAAACTGCTCGTCTTGGCGCCACCCCAAGTGGCACTTTCTGGTTACTACAGTTGTAGGTCACTTCCTTATTGGATGCTGGTAAAAATCGCTGAGGTTGGGGCTTGGAATCAACAGGCAAAATTACATGATGATATCTATAAGTTAAAAATGTAACCCAATTCACCTGCAGTGTCTTCCCTTAAAATAGCAGTTGGTTAAGTCATAGTTAAAAGAAAACAACAAAGGAAACTGAAGTGAATTGCAAAAGGACATATGGGCATTTGCTCTAACGACTAAGTTTGTTTTTCTTAGGAAGACAGATTCTTTTCAACCTAACTCATGTACTCTACATGCTTCAGTAACTGATTTCACAGAATGTCTTTTGACTTGTCCCAGAGAGCAGAGACCAGGTTGGCATGTGTGAACTTTTTGGTTAAACGTGTACCTGGCTTTGCACAATACAAGTAAGGGGGCATGCAAGCAGAAGCAAAATAGCCTTCTGATAGCAAACTGTCTAGAATACTGCAAAAGTTTCACTGCAGGGAATTCAAAGTCACACCATAAACTTGACAGGACATGTGGTGTTCAAAAAACCTACAGACCCCACTTAAAAGTAGGTTAAAATGAATATGAGCCGTAATTCATTACCCATAATAAGCTCAATTCTGATAATGAGAACTACAAGTGCATGTAACACGCAATAAAAGACAATTCCCATGAAGTGAATACATTCTTATTGCAGAAAAGCAGCGGTATAGAGCCTACATATTATTTACATGTAATAGGCCTACAGTGGGTGACTGGGATAACAAATGAACTATCCATGCTACTTCAACATACCATAGAGGTTTTGGTCTTTCATTTGTAGTTCTGTTCTTTTAAAACTGTTAACACCTATGTGTATTATTCCATAGTGTTTGGTAACGGTGGATGCAAAACAGAACTTTAGTCTCAATTACCGTACCCTGTACCACAACTGTAATACATTGCTGCCATCTAGTGTTTATGATCAATGTAGGCTTTAAGACCAAATCATGTCTTAAGCATTCTGATATTTTGTTAGGGAATTGTTCAAAAGAAATCAAGATATAAAATCCCCAAAAACAGCTAGAATTAAGATTTCAAGTAAAGCTTTTTTGTGGTTAGAATGATAATAAACCGTTTAAGTATTATGTATGACTTGCATGTGCAAATGTGTTATTTTGGCTTGCATTAAGCAGGCTGTAGGTTGTATCCATTAACTTCAAATGCGTTATAGTTAAACTTTATAGTTAAGTAAAAAGTTCAGTCAGAGAGCAGTTCCTCTGACCTTGTGGACACTGTTAATGTAGTCTTTAAAAGTATTAATGGAAAACTCTTACCTTATAAGCCTTTTACAGAGGCAATTTGGTCTCCAGTTTTACAGAGGCTATTTGGTCTTCAGTTTGCAAAGATGAATATGTTCACGTTAACAAAAAACAGTATAGTACGGGACCAACAAATGCTTAACAACTGGCTGATAGAGAATAACTTAGAAGTACAGCATTGAGAGAGGTCAGAATACCCACATTCACTTCCCCTTCCCACTTCTGACTATATCTACTGTGCAGAAACACACAGAAATTTAAACTGAAGCAACAGGAGGAACACAGCTATCACTTTATGCAATTATGACTCCAATTATACTTATTATTCTGCGCGTTTTGAACAACGGCAATTACAAATCCAGATCAAACTCAAAAAATGGAGTCATTATGGACGTGCCGTACCTTCACAAAGTGAGGCAAAATATCTGTCTGACTTCTGGAAGCAAAGATGCCTGTGTGTTTTATCCCTACTTGTTGTGTTTGTTGTTTTTTTATTGTCTGTGTTTTGTATGTATTTTATATGGACCACTTGAGTCTGAAATAAAGTTTATCTGTCCATCTAGTTCCAGTTCTCTGTGTCCAGAGGACTACCTAATAGCCACTGCTCCATGTTCAAACACCCTCTTCTTCTGTTTCATCCCAACCTGATTTATCAAACTGAGATGACTTTCATTGTTTCATATTGTTACTTCACTCACATTGTGCCTTAAAAGTTGATATGAAAATTACAAATGTCTGTTTCTTCCTCTAGGTTTCCTCAGTTTCACCAATGTCAGAGGTATTATAAACCACTATTGTCACCTAGGGGGCAGAGCGTGTAACTTCATCAAATCATTACAATGCACTTTTTCTGATATAGTCATTTTGGGAAACCATAGAGAAACTTTTGGATTATTCTTGCAGACGTTTTTAAGCCTTGAAGCCATCAAGAGCCTGCAGTAAGTTTAAAAAACAAATGTATTCTACGTGTAATTCTTTGTATTGAATAATTCTATCATCATAAATAAAATAAAAAAATTGTGGCGCCTGGAGTAAAACGCAAGACTAGACTATGTTAAACCAAACTGTGTGCCGTTCTGCTGTAAACAACAACAGTGAAACAGTAACTAGTAGCTTTCTAACTTCAAACTGTGTTCCAGGAATCTAAATTTCCCGTGGGGAAATGTTTTTTATTCAGTTATGAGAATATAATATTCACTTATCTGACCAACCCACTTACCTGGCTGTGTCTCTGATCATTTCTTTACCACCTGGCCCATTTACACCTCAACTGCAGCTGTAGAAAGATGGCTTCATATTCTCCTATGAGAGAAAGAGTGTTTCTGTATTATCAGCAGGATTTATGGCTCATCCAATAATCTCAAACCATCCAGGTTAATCCAATCATCTCTAAATCACAAGTCTTCAACCATTTACTTTGACTTTTTTTAATATTCCCCAGAAACGTGATTCAAAGCTTGCTGCTTTTTTCGTCATGTTTTATAAAAAAATTCTTTCTTTCTTTTTTGGAAGTTATTCTGAAGCCATCCTACCTGGTGTAACGTATGTTGGCAACTTGATTTTGCCATAGTTAGTGTATGTTATCTTCTCCAATTTAAATTAAAAAAGTACACAGAAAGATAGGGGGAGAGAAGAATTGATTGGGGCAAAAATGTTCCTAACAATTATTTGAAAGAAATATAAAAAAATAAATAAAAAAAAATTATCCAGAGCATGTTTTGTGTGGACAACATGTTCATCTGATACACTAGTGGTTATGTGACTGCATCGCATATGCAACCTCCAGAGGTCACCAATGATGTACAAATTATATAGATATTTATTTTTCACTTGAGACAGATGAAGTGGTTAATAATTTGTGCTAAAATTGAATAAATGGCATCTCAATATAATTCCCTGACCTTTCAACTGAATGTAGAAATATGGAGACGGGAAAGAAAGATACAGATTGAATATATGAACAGTATACTGCTATTTTAACACTGCTAAAAAGAGGAAGCAAACGATTATTTTGTGCATTTACCGGTAACATAAGTCAATCTAAGGTGTTTAGTATGACTCCCTCTCACAGCTATATTGCTGACCCACAGTTCCTAAGCAGACGTGGCTGAGGAAAGCTGCCTGCTTTGCTTCACATGGAGTTAAAGGTGAAGTAAGCGATTTATGTTGATATAAGTGTTAAATTGCTCTTTATTCATACAGTGATCACTTACAATCATATGAAAAAGTTTGGGAACCCCTCTCAGCCGGCATTATAATTGACTCTGCTTTCACAAAAAAAAGATAAAAGTGGTATGTCTTTAATTTACCAGGAACAGCTAACTACTGGGATGTTTTCCAAACAAAGATTTTTTGAAAAGCAGTATTTGGTTGTGTGAAATAAAATAAAATGTGAAAAACTGGCTGTGCAAAAATATGGGTACCCTTGTGGTTTTGTTGATTTTAATGCCTGTAACAGCATGTAAAACTGATGACTTTAAACACAAAGTTGGTTGGATTATGTTGTTAAGCCTTGAACCTCATAGAAATGTCTGTTTAATCATGAGAAAATGTATTTTAGGTGCCTAAATGCAAGTTGCACTTCTCTTTGACTCTCTGCTGAAGTGAGACAGAATGGGACCATCAAAACTGCTCCCAAAAGATCTTACAAACAAAGATTATTCATTATCATGGTTTAGGGGAAGGCTACACGAAGCTTTCCCAAAGGTTTCAATTGTCAATTTCTACTGTAAGGAACGTTGTCAGGGAATGGAAGGACACAGGCACAGTTGCAGTTAAACCCAGGTCTAGCAGACCAAGAAAAGTACAAGAGCGGCATATGCGGCGGATTGTGAGAATGGTTGCACACAACCCAAAGATCACCTCCAAAGACCTGCAAGAACATCTGGCTGCAGATTGTGTATCTGTACATGGTTCAACAAATCAGTGCAATGTTGCCGGCTGAGAGGGGTTCCCAAACTTTTTCATATGACTGTATATAGTGTGCGTGTTTCATAAAGCCCATCTGTCAGTCACCCGCTCTGCATGTAATCGGCAAATAAACTTTTCAGGGATCCCACTGATAACAAATCAGAAGAGAGAAAGCTAGGGGGCGCCCTTAGCTCAGTTGGTACGGCGTCCCCACCCCCTCCCCCCCATGGGCCTCGGCCAGCAGCGGACCGGGTTTGATTCCAGCCCACGGTCGTTCTCTGCGTGTCACTCCCCTCTCTGCCCCATTTCAACTCTGTCTCTACACTATCAATAAAGCATAAAAATGCCAAAAAAATATATTTAAAAAAAAAAGAAGAGAGAACGCTACCGGACATTCAAGTACGCTTATAGCACACAACATGGCCTGTGGAAGTGTCATCAGTGGTGAATCACAAACTGGCCTAAGTGATCAGCCAGGAAACCACACTAATGAGATTTGATGAGAGGAGTGTGCGAGAGAGAGAAAGTGAGAGAACAGGTGTGTGTGTGTGTGTGTGTGTGTGTGTGTGAGTGTGTGTGTGTGTGTGTGTGTGTGTGTGTGTGTGTGTGTGTGTGTGTGTGTGTGTGTGTGTGTGTGTGTGTGTGTGTGTGTGTGTGTGTGTGTGTGTGTGTGTGTGTGTGTGTGTGTGTGCGCGTGCATGCGTGCCATAACATGCAGTGTGTGAGGTGAACATTTCCCACCACACAGCTGGTGATGGTTACCATGAAAACCAAAAGGGGCAGATGGTGCGCAAATGGTGCTAAATACACACAACCACGTACTAATGCACACATGAGTTCATGGTGAGAACTTTGTTTATATTATACTTATTATACTTGTGTGTTCCCATACTGTAGGATTTCAAACTGTATCAAACA
Source organism: Ammodytes marinus (assembly GCF_949987685.1). Classification (NCBI taxonomy): domain Eukaryota; kingdom Metazoa; phylum Chordata; class Actinopteri; order Uranoscopiformes; family Ammodytidae; genus Ammodytes; species Ammodytes marinus. The sequence continues at coordinate 19,032,507 of NC_137214.1, read as the reverse complement.
TCAGTGAAGAAGAGTTCAAATTCCAAATAAAACAATCTGGCCTTTTGACACTTCCTTAGAGGAACAGGAACACACACACACGCACATACTCACACTCACACTCACACTCTCACACACACACACACACACACACACTCTCTCTCTCTCTCTCTCTCTCTCTCTCTCTCTCTCTCTCTCTCTCTCTCTCTCTCTCTACGACACCTTATGCTAATGCAGGTTGTGCTGCTACAACTTCCCAGATTTCGGTATGTGAGTCGTTGAGATCAGTATTCATAGATGTTGTCTTGAGGAGAAAACTTGTTATTGGAGATATCTAAGAAGCAAGAAGTAGTCTGGATTACAAATCCTATATGCAGTACATGCTACATTCCAGCAGTACCTGTACCTCCAAGTCTCCCCATGGATAAATCGGGGGATGTTGTTCTTTTTTTCAAACAAATACCATAAAAATGAATAGATCCTATAACAATATTGTCTGTGTGGCAACTCCCTTTGTGTCATAGACCAACCACTATTGTCTACAATTATTAATAGCATTAATAGCAGCTAGCAAGTTCATTGCAGTGTGGGATATTGTCCTTCATTACAATGAAAAAAAAACACAAGTAATCTCTAGAAAACCAATCGGCAGCTGAAAACATATTTTAGTAAGACAAATGGGCAATTGACAGGTCATGAAGTCTGACATTACTGAGAGAAAAACCTTTTGGTTATTGTCGTCTCATTGAATTTGTTTTTCATTCAATTATATTGTAAAATGTCACTATAAATATCATCCCCTCATCATTATATAACCTTATGTTAGCTGTGATGTATAGATAGTTTTATAACCAAATGCAGTAAGGCCGATTGAAAAGGTACTTTTTTATATGCATCTATGAATTGTATTAACCTTAACCATGTAATCATGGAGCTGATTGTCATAATAAATACCTCCGAGTACCATTTTTCTTTATGTGATTATCATCAACCAGTCTGTAGTTAACAGAAAAGAAAGCATTTCTTGTGCTTGTGTTTTTTCCACGTATTTAACTTCCTCAGTCTGGTGATGCTGCTTAAATCCCCCTCCTCAAATCAATACCTTTGAAACACTTGAAGCCTGTGAGTCTTTTATTATCTTCGCACAGTAGAAATCTTCAGGCTTCGGTTTTAGATTGACTCCCGCTACAATATGTATATAGTTAACTCTAAACCACTGTCTTTAAGACCATTGCATACTGCCGTGTCTGTTTGATGTGTGAGGAGAGTACAGAACCACAGCTGAGCCTCTGGGATTTTGGCGCCAGAAGCGTGGCAATTGATTTGGCCAAATGTACTGGGTCAGACTGTGGAATAACAGACACATGGAGACAAAGACAAGCTGCAAGAGAGAGAGAGAGAGAGAGAGAGAGAGAGAGAGGGACAGAAAGAAGTTATCCACCCAAAGAGAGGGGCAGAGGAAGGGACATGGCAGAGGCAATAAAAGGGTCAAATGTAGATTTAAAAGTAATGTTTCAAAAGAATGTTAGAATTCAGTTGTTCACACTAAGCAGAGATCTTTTTTTTCCTTTTACTTATTAGTCTGTTTCTCACCTCAAGGTGTCCTCACATCCTTCCATCTTTGAGTACACTGTGATGTGGTTGACATTTTTGACGCCGTAAGAATGGCATGCTGTTTGTTCAATTTTGTGTCTTTAATTTGTTTTTTTATTGGACGACTGATAGTAAGCATAATCAAAATGTAAACGAGCTGCGCATACGCAGACCCATACGGGATGCATGGCCTGTTTGCACTAACGTTTTTCAGCACATAACCAGAAGGCATTTCGCTCTCACATCCTTTTAAAATAATGGGTATGTAAGCTAAAATGTTGTTTGTAAGAGGTGTGTTTTGTTTAAATGCTAGGTAAAAAATGGAGTGCAAAATAAAATATTTTTGGAAATCATGGAGAGTCAGAGTTTGAATTTTCAGGCTTGGAAGCTATAGTGTGTAAAGCCAATCCCAACACAGGGTGCATCATGTGAAGTTAGGGTGATGGAGCGTGAGTATTTACCTGTCTTCTCGACTCTTGAGAGTACCAATGCATACCGTTGTATAACCACTTTCACTCTGACAAAAACTCACAAAGAAGGACCTTCTCTTAAGTTCCTCCCCCCCCCCTCTCTCTCTCTCTCTCTCTCTCTCTCTCTCTCTCTCTCTCCCACACACACACACACACACACACACACACACACACACACACACACACACACACACACACACACACACACACACACACACACACACAGAAACCCTCACAGTAGGCTGCCATCTGTTCTCACCAGTCAAGCTGTCTTGGCGGCCCCTCAGGCCCTGGGATACAATCAATGACTTTCTCTCTGTCTCACTCTTTCACACACTCACACAGGAGAACACAGAACACAGATGCACAGGGCGGACAGTCTGAGAGGTCGCAATCAGACTGATGAACTCACTACTCTGTTACTCTCCAAAAAAGTCTGAAACATCCGAGAGCATCTTCCAACAATTCCAGATGGTGAATGTCAAAATAAATCATCTGTGCTTCTGCAAAATATGGAGAATTGTTTATCAGAATATGTTTTATTTGTGCTTGTTTTGACCAAACCAACTAGTCAAAAGTTGGAATGAGCTGTTATTTTGAAAGCAGTTGTATTAGAAAATGTATGGAAAAAACTAAAAGTGTGTTTGCACATTGTGCTGAATTTGTGCACCATATATGATGCCATGATAAAATAATTCCTAAAACAATTCAACACTTTCAACCTTTGTCAAATTAATTTAAAATAATGCAAAATTTCCTATGTCCTTTGAGCCAATCGGGTCACATCGAAGCTTTTGATTAGTTGCTCTCCTTTGTGACGTCCTATGCCAGAAATGTGTTTTCCCTTTTTTTCCTTTTCTTTTTGCAGATATGCAGTACATGATGTTTGATCTAATGCACAGGCTTTTCAGCCTTTTTCAGCCTCAACTATTTGCTTTGGATTTAGCTCTTCTTCTTTTATTTTCTTTGTGCATATCAACATTAGACAAGTTCCTCATCTGCAATTTAGAATTTGTTCCCTTTTATCCGTCAAACATTTGATGTACAGCTCAGGGACACACTGTCAGCTTGTGTTCCGGTTACACTTCCTGGGAGCATTTAAATTATTGTCCCAACAATAAGACTGTAAAGATTAAAAAACAAATTATTTGAAGGACTAGGTCACTCAATTTAAAGTCAGATTTTGGTAATCAAACCAAATCTGATTTTAAAAGTGAAGTGTTGCCATTCTTTTGGTAAACATTGAGATAATAAGAATAGAACTACACGAGTCTCCACAGCAATCATACCAAGAAACACATACACACTGACAGTGCTCTTTAACTGCTGTGTCCTGTCATTTGCGACTTAAAAAAGTGTAACGACTAAATCAGGCAATAAGAGGCAGAGATCAAACAAAACACTTCTGAGTAATGTTATTGTACAACAGGTTCTCAGTGCTCCGTTATGATTTTTTGTTACATGAACATAAAGCAGAGAAATGAAAAGACTCTGCGTCATTCATCATTTACCAAACAATCCACAGATTATAGCAAAGAGAAAGGTGACAGCCACACAAGCAGAGTCAACTCTGTTTAAAAAAAGAATGGGCGGAAAGAAAGGATATAGAGAAGAGTGTGTGTGAAATCAAAGAGTAAGCCTGGTTTTGATGTTAGTGTCATAAAGAAGATAGTCCGACTCCCACGCTCTGTATGACACTGCGCACGAACCCAGGGCTTAACAAGCACACATATAAAAACACACACACTCATGCCCTCTTACAGGCAAAGTAATGAACACAAGCTCAAACACACACTTGGTTTCAGCAGCACATTGACACTCATTGGCTGGCAGAGTGTTTTGAAGTGTGTTCTTTGTATTCATGGTAACTCCTGTTGACAATGAATGGCTGCAGAACCGTGACACATGTGATTGATTAGTTGGGCGGATTCCCACAGATCAAAACCACTGCAGTAAAAAGGGATTTAATGTAGTGGCTCCTTCACAAAAATGCTTTACTTCTAATTGTACTTCTTTTCTTATAATATATTATAATATATTCTTCTAATATATTATAATATATTCTTCTAATATATATATATATATATATATATATATATATATATATATATATGTATATATATATATATATATATATATATGTATATATATATATATATATATATATATATATATATATATATATATTTGCTGCCTCATTACTGTTATGTCTTTTACATAAACCTTGTTTTTATCTCTGCAAACCACATTAGGAGACAGAGCGGAGAAGTAAGGAAAAGTCTGACGAGGACATTGTTTGTTCCCTGTAAAGACAGAGGAATTCCTGTACAAATGCCAAAACAAAAATGTTTTGTTACGGCAAACAAGCAGTGTACTACAAGGTACTTGTGGTCTTGGGCTCTCAGTGGGAAAACTGTAGCACCAATTTGGTTGATATTTAGTGAATGATTACTGCCAAAGCCAACCGTTTAAATGTTGTTACAGTTTTTGCCTAATGCTTACACACTAATAGTGGTTGCTAGGCCCAAAGCATCACAACCTCTAACTTTGGTGACCATGCCGTAAACACAAGCACCAACCCCACAAACACAAAATATGCTTTGCACTGTGTTTGAAATTCTCTAAAACACTTCTTGCAAAACACTACACACAGTGTTTTGCATAAGACACATTGTTCAAAAAGGAAATCTCCTGCAATCTTTGGGAAAACACATCTATTTAAAATTCAAAACACAACTAATATTGGAAAAGCACACAGACTCACACACATTAAAAATAAAAAAAATAAAGCTAATTGAATACCAATCAGTATGAGCCTTAGCACTACAAATAGACTTCAGATGAGCTCAGCTTCTTTGTGAGACAGTAAGAGTCACAGGAAGAGGAGGAGAGAGAGCGACAGGAGGACAAGATCAAAGAAGGCAACAGATGGAGGCACATACAACAGGAACACTATAGTGGCCATGTTATAGATCATGGCCTAACAATATAGGAGCCTGGGTAGAGAGTCCAGCCCAACTACACAGTAGCTCCATAATTAGGTCATTTAGACTGGATATCAGGAATATTTTCGCTGTTGGTTCTCAAAGGATGACATTGCATGTGATGTCGATGAGGTGATGTAGCCAGACGCAAACGGGAGGCGGTATCCAAAGGATTCATAATCCACCCGCCCCATTCCTTACAACACTTATTTTTTATGTTCCTCATAATTGTTTCAGAGTTTACAGTATAGTAGTGATACACTAAATTGCTTTTTGAACTGCATCCTACCTATTGTTTTTTTTGTTTGCCAAAACCATGACATTGCAAAATAAAATAAAAATTCAGAAGCTTTTTTATTTTTATTTTCATATGTCTAGATGAACTGTAGTGAATCAACCTTTCACAAAAAAAATCAGTATGAGACTTTTAAAGTCAAAAACCATCCAAAGTACTGAATACAGCTGTGTTTTGCATAAAGCACATCTGTGTGTTGTTGCTGTTAGGAAAGAGTAATTCAAAAGTGCATGTGTGTATTGTTTTGATGCTAAAAACTGTTTTCAAATGGGATTGTTAGGTTTTGTTTCAAGAGTTTCATTTTGCCGTATAAGTTAGAAGATTATCTCCATGTGCTTTGTCTCATTCGGCCTGTGTGTTAAGTTTTGACACAGTGGGCCAAAGTCTGCAACATGTGTGTAAGCAATTGGCAAAAACTGTAAGTTTGATTGTTGTGTTCTTTTCTCGAGTCATGGATATGCCTCGAACAGGGAACTCACACTTGCCAATGAAGGCATAACAATTGTGAAAGAAAACAAAACTTTGATTGACAAAACATTTTTATCTGTAGCTGCAAAAATAAGTTTGTTGCGTTTCAAGGAAAATTCATCATACTGTTAGAGTTGTGTAGTATCAGATAAATGTAAGCATTTGGTAACATGCCATTTCCCCCAAAGGGTATTTATCACGTGGAAATGATACCCTGCATGTCGCCCTGTGTCTAAAGCTCCCAGTAATGGCCGTAACAGCATCATTCATGCAGTCTTAGAAACTATTTTTAAGCAATTCCTTCATTCACTGATTATTTTATCTCCAAGCCTCCCTCCACTGCCACACAATAATGATTCCTATCATCTAAATCCTCTCTGGCCTTTATTTCATTCTCCCTTTCCTCTGTCTCTCTTGTGCATGTGATAGCTTGTCCTCCCCCACCACTGTAACCTTTTTTCATCCATCACATATCTCATCCTCTATGTATGTGTGTTAGCGTGTGTGTGTGTGTGTGTGCGTGTGTGTATGTATGCGTGTGTGTGTGTGTGTGTGTGTGTGTGCGTGTGTGCATCTGTGTGTGTGTGTGTGTGTGTGTGTGTGTGTGTGTGCGTGTGTGCGTGTGTGCGTGTGTGTGTGTGTGTGTGTGTGTGTGTGTGTGTGTGTGTCCTGGTACATTTTTACTTCCAATAATAAATCTAAAATACAACTTGTCAATTGACTTCTCAGTGTCAAAGTCAGGGCCACAGCTCTTGCCCTCATCCCTCTATTTTCCACAGGTCTGTGCCTAGATACACGGTGTGTCTACTGAGAGCACATATTTTCACATATTCAGTGCATGTCAGAGAATATTACCTGAATAAAATGAACAGACCAGGCGATAATGTTTCACCAGGCTACTTCTTACTATGGGTAATCTCTCTCAGCCTTTCTTGCTCTCTCTCTCTCTCTCTCTCTCTCTCTCTCTCTCTCTCTCTCTCTCTCTCTCTCTCTCTCTCTCTCTCTCTGTAGTGATTTCATATCACCAGAAAATCATATCCCAAATGTAATCAAATCATTATTCCTTTTCTGTTACCAACATTTCTATAACATATTTTCCCAAAATCAATTAGTCACTTAGGTACTGTGTGTTACATTTTATAAGTTTGCATGTTATCACAGTCTCTTTCAGAGTGTATAAAGTGTATGTATAGATGTTTTCTGCTTTGTGCGTTTTGACATATCAGGCTATAACTGCTTAATTGTTTTAACTACGTATATCGTAATGATCTCTCTCTCTGTCTACTCACACACCACACACACACACACACACACACACACACACACACACCAGGCTGGGTTTCTGGACCTCATTAGTTTTCCAATTAGCTGCTGTCATCCGTCGACCCGGGTTTCTTGGAGCAACTATGACACCTCGGCCAATTCTCTGCCCTGATTCGTCTCACTGAGAGCAGATGGACTTCCTGTTTTCCTTCGAGGGGAAAGTCAAAATTATTCCTCAAATTATTCTCCTAAAGTTACAAAAAATGACATGAAAAAGTCTACTGTTTTAACAGACAATACTGTTATGTTCAGACCTTTATAGGAAATAAATCCAGCATCTGTCATAGAGACATCTAGTTCAAATTTTCCGAAAAAACAAGCTAAGTAAAATATGTTTACTAAATAAGAATATGGCTATTCTAAAACTGTCTCTGTGTGACTGTGAGAACATATTGTCCCCTTGCCGCTAGTTCTTTACTGACCAATTATGAAGTACCTTACGTAAGATGCAAGTATATTATACTAACATTTTACAGAAATATGGCCTAAACTGGATAGTGGCTTTATTTTATTCCAGTGAAATGTGGTCAGAACTATTTATTTTAACTCATTGAGTGAGACGTTGACATTAGACTGAGCTTCAGCCACTGAGACTTTGTTATCTGTACTGCGATCATGAAACAGTTTATAAGAAATGCACAAATAGGAAGATGGCCAGCATAACAATAACTAGGTTGTCAAGTTTGTATGCACAGCTTTCTTATACTTCTTTTGTTGTTGTTCTTTTGTTAGCACTGAATGTGTTCCGGCTCCCGGGTCAAAACCCTGAGCGCAACACTATCGCCTAGGCCAGTTATGGTCCGATTGACTGTATAGGCCTAAATGCATAGCTCGGCTCCCAACCGCATTATCTTGGTGTGTTATCTTGACCATAAGAAATTAGATTTATTATGATATCAGTTAGATTAACATGGTCACGTGTATTTTAAAAGTCCAATTTCAGTCAGACTAACGGAATAAATAGAATTTCTCTAACGGCATGTAAATTAGAACTAGAATTCATAGCCAAAAGCAATACTATTTAGAAAGCGTTACATACTACCAGTTTATCTTTCATCTTGTGTGTGTGTTTGCATCCTCTCAAGAGTGACACTTAATGCGCCAGGAATTGTAGACACAAAAGAGGAAGGTGGGTAAACTAAGCCATGCGTTGGTGTTACTGAGCTCCTGTTTTTGTCCCCGTTAGCCTAATCTAGGTTGTGTTTATTCACCTATAGGGAGAAGTTCAGGATCACATGTATTGCCCTGGAGAGAAAAAGGAAAAAGGAAAGAGGAGGAGGTTTTAATAACAACCTTTGAAGTTTGTTGATGGTTTATAGAACTGCTGTGGAGAGCTTTCCTTTCATGCCAGACACATACGCTGACGATTCAACCTTCAAGTTCATTTGCAATATTTTGTCTAGATTAGTTTGCATGCGTGGTGTATTTACATGTGTCCCCTTGACACGGTGTCAGTGGGATGGTTGTTCTGGAAAAGGAAAATAAAAGGCTGAAATGCAAGTATCCCTGGAGTTCTTAACAAACCACCCACTGGCTAAAATCAAAACACAGATAGTTTACATGAACATGCCACCACATTCAATAAAGAATGATGAATTGCAGGTCTTGAGTCTGGTCCGATCCTCCACCTTCTTCTTTCTTATCAGAGCTGCTTTCATTCATTTCACAACAGTTATTTTTTTTACACTCTTTGACAGCTTGAAGGCTGTTGATAATGATTGTATCACTCTTGCCCTGAAGCAGAAATATCGCATTACTGCTTAGTGGTATGATAATTGAGTGGGGGTGAGAACATCAAAATGCAAAAGAAAATTACTCCTAATCTACCAGGAATGTGATCCTCCTATCTTGAAAAAGATGTTATGCAGTACAGTTCACTCTGTCTAGCTGTCACTGTTTGGCATATTCACTGATGTGTTGCAGAAATCATTAAAATAAGTATTTCAATTATAGGGGAGAGTGGCCTAAGTTGTGCATTTTGGAAGTTGTGCCACCCCTTGTTTCTAGAAAACTGTGGAAGAACTTGGAAATGTGACCACATATTTAAGAAGAGCCATCCATTTGACTCATCCTGTAAAGAAGGAAGACACAAGGAATAAGATAAAAGTAAAATTTCCATGATCAAGGTTTTTTGATTATTGTGTCTGAACAGTTATAGACAAGTTTGAAAACATTTGACACATGTTTTAGTGCTTTGGTATGCTACATTTTGAGTCTATACAGTTAGCACGATGTCAGCCCTAAATTGCTGCATCATGCTTATTATCCAAATTTCTGGGATTGGGGTGATTTGTGCCAAAGGGCCTGGGTGAGTTATAAGTAAGTAAGTAAGTAAAATGTATTTATAAAAGCACATTTATGACAGTTTGCACTGTCCAAAGTGCTGTACATAGTGCATTCAGTAGGTAAACAATGAAGGTAAAATAACAATAACCAAAATAAAAGACGTAAAGCCCATACATCCACATAAAGACAGATAGTAGTGCAGAGGTAAGATAGTTAATGGGGAGGAAACACCAGGGTGTACATATGGGTTTTGAGCCTTGATTTATACCACTGATGAGAGTTCAGATGGCCAGAAAGATGATGATGGTGACTTTGTCATTGTGAGCTTTGCAGGTAAAACCATTAGATCTGCTAGGCCTTGTTTAAGAAAATTGTCCTTCAATCTATTTACTTTATTTACTTTAAATACACCTTAAATAAGTGATTGTCTAATGGATTTGTCTTGCATTACAGTTTATGAGATATATAGCAATGGCACAATTCACCCCATGATATTCTCTCCAACCGCACAACTTACACCACACCGGGGGCAAGTTGTGCATCAAGACAACTTTTTTTCTGAAAGCTATATTTCTTCAACAGTTAATTCCAGATCCAAAGTTTTTATTGCCAGGGATGCACAACACCCTGAAATATATGTACATATTTGAGTTGGAGACTTTACTGTCAAGGCCTCACTTTAAAGTCACTTTGAGTGAAAATTTGCACAACTTAGGCCACTCTCCCCTACTTATTTAGTTAAAAAAAATATATAAAATTGTATATTTTAAGACATACCACCAAGAAGGAACTTGTGCCCAAAAACGTACTTTCCAATTCAGAGACTGCAGAGACACCATATATTCACAAAGCTGCAAGATATGGCAAAACAATTTTGACATGTTACAAATATATTTCCACGTGTAGAAATTAGGTTTTGACTAATCTAAATAGATTTGAAGATATATTCACTGTAATAAATTACACTTAACTAAATAATTGATATCAGTTATTCCTGTAATAATAACAATTACAGACGTCCACAATTTGTGGAGCTGAAAAAAGATTGTGACAAGTGGAAAAGCAATTTCATATAAAAGTTGCCTTCTGACACACACTTATTTAGATATGTGGGTGTCATATCACTAAAGTACCATTAAGCCATTGGTTTACATTTCTTTTTAAATGTCATATCTACCTCATGACAATTTGACAAATGCATACAAAATATTCTTAACTGGGAAAACTGGCGCCACAAACATGTTTCGTAGTGGAAGAAATTTAGATTGTTGAACATGGTGGAGCAATTACCAAGATCCAGCTGAAATATTTTGCCATTGAATGGGAATTTTTAAAGTGTATGTGGTTAAAGAATTAGAAATTCCTTCAAGCTTCTCATTGTCTCTCAAATGAACATTCCCAGATACTCTACCTCAATAGAATCTGTATTCTCGCTTGTTTAGTGTGTTTCATCTGCTTATGTCTGTTGACATGAATGTTCGGTTTGCCTGCACGATATGTTGCATAACTACAGTTTCTGTCTTTTTTTTCGCCCTCACTCTTTCCCCAGCATTTTTATAAATCTGTTCATCCCAATATGTTTTTCTCTGTCTTTTGATTGCCTATACGTCCGAAAATGTAAATAATTGTACTAGTTATAGTCATAGCTATAGCTAAAGCAGGACACATACGATTTCATCAGTCAGAAGTTTTTTGCATACAGACCACACAGAAAAGATAGATTGTTTGATTGAACTCTACGAGAGCAGTCATCATCATCATTCTCAATCATACAGTACTGTATATTTGTCTCTGTCAGCTAAATTATGTCTTCAGTCTGTATCTGACTGCACAGAATACATTCAGATGGACCATCTCTGGCTATTATATTGTTTGCAGCCCGTCAGGTATTTCAAGTTTCAGCTGGTAAAAGAACATGTTTTCACTTTGTTTGAATGAAACCACACATGCACTTATTACACCCGTTAAAAAAAGATACAGGCTGAACACAGGGACACCATTCATCCTTCACTTTGATTTAATATGGTTTTAATCGCCCTTATTAAGTATTGGGGGGTGACATGTGCTACTATTGACAATATTTTACTGACAGCCCTTGTTTTGAAAGGGAGATGCTCCACATGAGCTGGTAGGAACATAATGTGGCCCCAATAGTACTAAGACCACCAGCTACACAGATTCTCCTGAAGTAATGAAGGGCCAGATGTTTTGAAGATGGACATTCAGATTCAAAGGAAGATGCTTCAAAGACTTTCTGTAGTTACTTAGGAAACCAGATTGACTGAAGTAGTGTCTTTGGTTCTAAGGTAACCATCTTCAATGCTTCCATTGCTCACCCAACTGGGACATGGAAGGCTTAAAGCATTGTCATTTATTTTCTGTGTTCTCTTGAACAAATAATCACCACAATAAATAAAAACGCTCCAATATACAGATGTGTTTACATCATGGACATCAAACACGCAGCCACTGGACTTTTGTCTTAATAAAACCAACCTTGATAGGAATTTCAGGGAATATCTACTTTGGAACAAAGTGTCCAATTATCAGACAGTTAGAGTAATCATACTTAAGTGGTTGTAATTTATCTGATGAGATCATTCCTTCTTTAAATCATTAAAGCTTGCCCATCCGTAACTGAATTGTATTTAGGTACACTTCTGCTATGGTTTCAATTCCTATGTTAAATATAAAAATAATTTCATAGAAAACAATACTGAAGTACGAAGACAGAAAAACTCAGCATCAGTACTGTGACTCAACTACTGTGTTGGAAATATTGTTGAAACATTTCGAACAATGCACTGATCGTGTTTCTTCTCCCTGAACTCACCACAACAACGCAAATGATTTTTACCAGATGGACTGGTTACACAGCCCTGCAAATCAAAACAAACCACATAAACAAATAAAGACGGAAAATGCAACAAAACAACAACAAACAAAGACACCAAATCCCACATGGTGAAATACCATAACATCATTAGCAGAAACATTGGTGGGATGTTACTAGGTACAAATTCAGGATACGTGTACTTTAGTTGAATATTTGGCAACAGAGTAACATTTTATGCAACACTGATTTTGAGACAGTTTTAGTTTCTTGGCAGATTTCATACACATTGTTGATATGCTACTTGGCCAGTGAAAATGCATCTCCTAATCTAAAGTATTTATTGATCCTTTGCGGGTTGAGGAAACATGTATTCCTCTAAGTGTTGTATTAGCTGGAAAAATTGTATTGTGCCCAAAACTTAACAAAGGGCTGTTTTTCTGAGCTTGTGAAAAGTTTAAGAGATATGTGGTTCTCGCAAGTCAGCAATGCACCACCTTTAAACCAAAAGCTGTAAAAATGTGGCATGCACATTGATGCAGCAGTTACAGTACATTCCTCCAAAAACATGATTTGTCAAATCAAAACACTGCTGAAAGCTGATTATACTTTTTTTTAAATTAGGTTTTGAATGTAGGACTTTAACTTGAAGAATCAGACTTCTTACTTTTTCTACTGTCCAGGATATCCTTACAATAGATTTTAATATAGGAGAGGAGAATAAAATAGATAAAAACAGGAAAGCTAAGATAGGACAGACAAATAGCAGAGGAAAATTACCGCGGTATGAAGCAATATAGAAAGGTATTATAGTGATGCCAAAATTCCATGAGGGGGTGCGCTTAGAGATGATGAACACGCTTGAAGGCAATATTCTATAAACTGTGTGTGCAGGCCCGGTAGTGGACCGCCTAAGCAGCATGTGAGCCTGATGATCATGCATGCAAAGCCGAGTTCCCCTGGAAAGGGAGAGAGGCCGATGAATGTGGATGCACGTGAGGTGGACTGTGTGTGTGTGTGTGTGTGTGTGTGTGTGTGTGTGTGTGTGTGTGTGTGTGTGTGTGTGTGTGTGTGTGTGTGTGTGTGTGTGTGTGTGTGTGTGTGTGTGTGTGTGTGTGTGTGTGTGTGTGTGTGTGTGTGGAAGAGGGAAGGAAAAGTTGGAGGAAGGAGATGAGGATAGGAAAGTGCTGCCCTACATGCTGCTGGATGGAAGTTGGAAAAAGTAAGGCTGCTCATGCCAGAAAGAGTTATGTACATATAATGTATTGTGTGCACAAGGATGTATGTTCTTTTCATTTCACCTTTTGTGCATTATTTTGTAATACATTTTACCCTGTGCTTTTCCGGCAATATTCTGTTAAATGTCTGCCATGAAAAGAAAAAGTCTATTAATTAAAATGTCTGACCAAATTCAAATGGTGGTAAAAAACAAAAAAAGAAATACAATTATTTGAATGTAAAGATACATTGAAGCTGATGGAAAAACCAAATCCACAGAATAAAAGGCAAAAAGTGATCTATTTATCTTGTTTTCTGTGTGGGGCAAAAAGGAAGACTTATCTGTTGATGTCGGGTTGGAGCAGGCAAACATATGATTTCTCCTCCCTGGGAAATGTGGAATAAATTCACCATAACAAAGCTACTGCCTCAGAAAATCTTGTTTTACAGAAAGTACAGAGCCCTGTTTCAGGTAGCAGGTTTTGAGGCAACCCAGAATATGTTCGCTCTGAGTTAGTGGAAACTCTGGGTTTTTCCGTTTCAGGAAGCAGGTTCAGTGCAACCGAGAGTGCAGTTACTGCAGCAACATAGGGGAGACCGGGGGCAATTGTAACAGGGGGCAATTGTAACAAATCAAATTGCACCAATAAGAAATAAAGTAGATACACAAAATGTATTTTGCACATGTATTTTGATGATGTCTCTCTGCATACCAAAGGGCAAATTGATATTCCCTTTTTAAAGTATTTTTTCAGAAAAAACACGTTTCTGAGGTACGAAAGTAAAAAATAAAATCTACAGTATTTTTCTCATAAAGTCTTAATATTTAATTTCAATTAAATGAATTCTGTTTTGTTTTGATGACATTACTGTTGTGTAAGATATGACATATTTGTTAAACATTAGCTCCATTGTTTCTAGCCATCAGGGTAGTTTGTGTCAAGTTGTTATGGTCGGGGGGAATTGTAACACTGTGTTACAATTGCCCCTGACCCTATACATTAAAATACAAAAAAAATAAAAATAATTATATTGTAATAGGAAAGCTATCTGATTGTTAGTTTTTGAAGTTATGGTTTGAAATTGGTTTGTTTTTTAACGTCTGTGCCACTGAACAGATTTCTGTCAGGTTGAAATGTAATTCTGTGGCTGCACGCGATCGTTACTGTTCACTTGTGTCATCCCAAAGTCACAGACGAGCCTTGTTAAATAGCCTAATATGAATATAAATAATATACTAATTTAAACTGTGATCACTTGAGGACAAGGGATCTGGTAATAAATCAATGAGGCTCTGCAATGGAAACTGTCACCTAAATTGTCTGACGTTAACGTCTTTCATTCCCCATTTTAAAAAAGCGACAGTCTGTTTACTGCACAGTATTATAGCTTGCCTACATAATACAGCAAATATAACACACTGTCAGCAATGCTGTGCAGCGCCAGCTTAATACTTTTGCTGATGCTGATATGCGTAAAAAATCATTCTTAAAATAGACTATTGCTTCTCATACGGAAGCGTAATGATTCTCTTGACAAAAAATGTTTGCCCCGCAGAATTAAAACAGGATGATGCTGCTCGTCAGCTTCATTGTGGTATGACCCGGCTGGTTGGTCAATTGGCCAGGTTTGTGAAAAACTGGTCAGACCTGGCTGGTCGTGTCAACCTGAAGACTTATGTCAAAGCCTTTAGAAGTTATAGTCCTCAAAGGGAAATTCTTTTTCACAAAAATTTACGTTATGGGGAGAGAGAATTTAAACCTGTTTGTACCCAACCTGTTTTTTCATGGGGTCCAAATACTTTTCACAACGACACGCAGACACAAGTAGCAGGTAGGCCTATATGTGTTTTCCGTGAGCAGGAACGACTCAGGAAATATAATCCAGACAAAACTGTTTAATATCAAAACCCAATCTTGTCACCATTTGGCACACAAAGGGTTTATAGGATGGATTATGTTTGAAACAGTTGCACTCTGCTGTGCTCAATCTGAAACATTTAGAACATTTCTGCTTTTCTACTGCTAAATGGCCGTAAGCGGAGCCGCGGCTCTATGTAAACACCCAACTTTGAATAGATATTATTAACATAAATATCTAAAAATCTAAAAATAAAGTTTATCTTAGCTTAGGTTGGCTTCCAAAGACCATGGGCCCCCCAAGTGGCTGGGCCCTAGAAAGCCTTCCAACTTTCTACCCCTCATGGGCGGCCCTGAACCCTGCTACCTGAAACAGGCCTCTGATGTTACCTGGGAATGTTTGGTTAAGATTTGGACTCGGCGGGCGCTCCGGTGGAATAGTGGATAGAGCGCGTACCATATTGGCTCCGGGCCTTTGTTGCATTGGTCGCGGGTTCAAATCCGACCCGTGGACCTTTACTGCAGGTCATCCCCCCTCTCTCTCTCTCTGTCTCCCCATTTCAACTCTCTACAATCTATTAAAGCTTGAAAATGCCAAAAAATAATATAAAAAAATAAAAAATAAAGATTTGGACTCTGCAACTACAAAAACACTGGCAACAACACCTCATAGAATATATGTGTAATTAGAGTAAATGAGAAGGTAGATAGAGTATAAGCTCCAGGCAGAAAGCTGTGCGTCAGATGCATGTCCTTTTGTGTAACTCCTTGGTCTTTTCAGGAGGAAAACTGCCCCAGGAAATGGAACAGTACATTATTATCTCCCGAAAGGTGTTATTTTCCGTCTGGGAACTTTTTTTAAATCACCATCTCTTAGTGAACGCATCGGTTAAATCAGCCTCTTTCTGTGGTGTTCCCCATAAAAAATTAACGGTCATAAGAAATGAGTGTGAAACTGTATCATGTTCCAACAGCAGACACACACACACATGCAGACAAGCATGAATTTGCACTTGTTACATCTCCATGTAGCACTTACGTGTGTCACTTTGTAGTTTGGTTTATTTGAAGCTATAGTACTTACGAGATTCTTGTTGTTCATAGTGAATGCACTTAATGGAAGTTGCTTTGGATAAAAGCGTCAGCTAAATAAAGTG
Source organism: Ammodytes marinus (assembly GCF_949987685.1). Classification (NCBI taxonomy): domain Eukaryota; kingdom Metazoa; phylum Chordata; class Actinopteri; order Uranoscopiformes; family Ammodytidae; genus Ammodytes; species Ammodytes marinus. The sequence continues at coordinate 19,016,042 of NC_137214.1, read as the reverse complement.
TAACGTAATGTAATGTAATGACCTTTGTTCTTGCACACAAACACACTGCAACAAGACTTCATCCTCGTCCTCGTTCTCGAGCACCCTCTTTCCCGCCTCGTCATTCCATGGAAACCATCCCTTTCAGGCAAAACAACAAAACATATTTGTTACGAGTACATATCTCGGTTTTAATGCTTATGTTGTGTTTCCTCTTACTAAGACATTTTTTCTGGAAACTGTACTCAAAGTAGGTCAAATAATACATAAATTGAGCAATATAAATTCCAAAACTAAGTGAAGAACTTGTGGAACAAATGACTAGGGATGACGATTATCATTTTATAAAAACATTGACCAGTTTGTCCGGGAACACAATAATAAGAAACAAGACCGAACACATCAGGAGAGAAACAAACTTTGTTTTCTTCTTGCTTTAGAAGAACAGAAATGGAGTGCAGTACATACACTTATTTAGACATGCTTGCACAAGCTTTTACAAACATCGCTGCAGTAATTATAATGAGAAGCACCTTCAAACATTTTTATAGACCTTTGATAGCATGTTGGAGAAACCATTTATGATGCACTGAATGTTTTGTTTCATATGGGTTGCATCCTATTAATTCTCCTTAAAAATTTCCACTAGCCCTATTTGTTCAGGAATCTCCAACCCTAACCCAGAACCAACAAATACCAACAGCAGTCAATGTAAAACAACTCTACACTCCTGACAAAGCATTTTATTTATTTCAAGAAAAGACGAAATACCAAAAACAAATTAAAATATTTTTTCGAAATCAGAGGATATCTGTGTGAATCCGAAGCCTTATTTGAAGCTATAGTTACAAAACCAGAGTAATAGTTTGGTTTAGATAGAAGCATGTTTTTGTGTTGATAGTTCTGGTAAAAGTCAAGATAAACTCTGTTATTTTGGTTCCCTGTCCACCTGTGTTTGTAGCAGTTGACCAAAAAGAGCACACTGTGCGCTAAATCGGAGCGTTTTAGACAGACATTGAAAATGGTGGAAAACACCTGAAGTGGGAGAAAAAATATAGCTTTTTGAACAATTGCAAAATATGTCAAATGTTTGTTTTGTCTGAAACAATACAACAATATGTCACCTTTAATGTATTCTCAATTAAAATAATTTTTGAATAAAATAATATCCTATATAGTCAACCGAAAATAAAAACAAAAATGAATGACATCTCAAATCATAAATGGATGTAGGGTGGATGGATGTGAACAGAATGGCACAGTATTCCTCTCCACCTCTCCTGTTCACCCATGCTGCTGTTCCCCGAGGCCACTCAGAATGAAGCACATGGGGTCTCGTCTGGCTCCGTCAGCAGCCTGTGACGCCCTTCCACGGGACAGCGGTCCAGGATGGATGGAGCTATCTCTCTACCTAGCCACTCCATTCACCTCGTCCTGTTTCCCTGGAGGCAATTGTGTTGTCAGTGAAATAAGCTAGTGATGCATCTAGTGTGCCTTCTGTTAGGAGTCGTGGTGCTGGGGTTTGAACTCATCACGTAGGTGGGCCCAAACAGTCGGAAAATGTGTCACTGCTGGCTTCTGCCCATGTGCTGATCAAAAAATAAGGAATGTGTGACGTATGGCTGTATTTTATGCATCAGATCATCAGAACTTAGTAGCACATAGTTTAGGTGTACTTGCTTATCAGTTTGGCTGTACTAGCAGAGCAGAGCCTACTTTCCCTGACCTTCACAAGCATAAAAACCCCTGAAGAGTTAGGCGAGTGCATTATTTACAGAGAAAACTGGAAATAGTATTAGTATCGAATTATAACAATTTACTGTTTTTAGGACACATTCCTATTGTGGTTTTAAAGACTTGCACTGAAGGCCTATGTAGGCTGAATCTGCCATATCTGGTGTTTAACATCCCACCCTGCAGTGAAACACTCCTCTGCAAAGTTTTGTCTGGTTTAGTCAGAACCACATGCTCATGTAGGTTGACTTCCTCCACTTCCATCCTTCAGTCAATTCCTTGACTGTCTACATGCAAATGTGTTGGGAAGACGATGACAAAGATACGATGCTGAATGGTGGCACTGCGATGAAACCCACTCGGTGAGCAGCTAAAAGTGTGTCATGAAAAAACCATGTGTGCCGAGTGGGCGTGGGCCGATTCTGAAGTACGTCAATCGTTTTACACAGTTGTCGCAAGGGGAAGAAAAGGACGCTTTGTTTAAGTGCAAATTGTTTTCCATTCAGCCAGAAGCCACATGAAAGCATCAGATTTAATAAAGCTTGGCATTCAGTCCTCAGAAGCTTCTGACTCAACACAGAAGCTTAATCTTTTGTACTTCCTTCAAATTCTTCAGGCCCTTTTTTTGTGTTCTCCATGTCCGCTCATGACTCATGAACAAACACCATTATGAACGTCAGCGATTGCCCAAAGTATAGCTTTGTTTTTGACATTCTTGTCAGCATCTAATGCGCAATGCTGTTTTTCATTCTTATCTTTTCTCTGATTCCAGGGCTGCCTACATTCCTCTATGCTCTGTTTGAGTCATACAGCCAGTGGCCTCAGAAAGATCTCTTCACATTCCACGCACACATCACACCACATTGAATAACCCCTTATGACCAAGTAAAACATGTTTTTTTTAGAAAGTCTTTCCTTATTTATTAAGAAATATATAACTATATGACTTTTACTATTTGATTTTGAATACATTTGTCATAATGGGTTTATTGACTGTAAAGGAATAGGCAAAAATTACTATTTTATCCATTTTGAATTACATCTACAGCGCAATAAAGTCTGCAAAAAGGGAAGGGGTCTGAGTATTTTGTGATGCAATTATACAGCGTGGTCCTATAGTTCTGAGTTTATCAAAGGAGCGCTGACTTCAGACAACACATCATTTCATCTCTCATGTCAAACTCAGCAGTTTTTTCTTAGTAGTAGAATAAACACCTGAAACATTTCTTTGGCGCTTCTTGGGATTTCTCCTGAGCTCCTGCGCTAGTGTTAGGGGGGGACGCCAGTATGCAAATGCTGCCATATAACAATTAGTTTTGAGGGGCCTCTAGGCTTAACTTAGCTTGTGTCAACTTGTTTGGTGATGACTCCAATGTAACCGACATTCATTCATGTGAAAAAGTTACGCGATAAAGCTTTGATCAGAAGAAAATATAATTTCATCTCTCTTTTAAAAGAGGAATGATGCCAGAAAACCAAGCTACCAAGAGATAAGCAATCCCTGGGTGGATTTGTGTATATAATTTGAATTTGTGTCTACAATGCATTCCTTATTGTGAATGAGAGGATGTATGTATTTCCTTGGGGAAACTACTACCTGACACCAGGTTATTAGAATGAGGCTGAATGCTCAGTTAACAGGAGCAAGAGTGTATATGTGAACATGTATGCCAGTGGACATCTGTTTGGCCCATGTTTGCAATCCCAAGTAGCCTGAGCCTAACAGCTACATAATGAGGGTGCAAACAGCTGCTCACTGTGTTGATGTGTTAATGCATCTTAAAATGTTGACACAAAGCAGTCGTTAGGTATGTTTATGTGTGTTTACCAGATAGTCAGGGAAAAGCAGCGACAATCATCCCATTGTGTGTGTGTGTGTGTGTGCGTGTGTGTGTGTGTGTGTGCGTGTGTGTGTGTGTGCGTGCGTGCGTGCGTGTGTGTGTGTGTGTGTGTGTGTGTGTGTGTGTGTGCACTAAAAGAACAATGTCTGCACAAACCAGCCATTTACATGCAGTGTGTGTTTCATGCAAGTGTGTACACGTGTGTCAGTGTGTGTTTATGTGCTTTTTCATTTCCTGCAAACATTTCTGGGTGCTAATGAGTGGTGCCAAGCCCGGGCATTTCATTCACGAATACTTTCCACCATCGGTCAATAGCAGTTGCTTGGATGCCGGTCGAGTTTGTGCGCCAGTGGACACACACACACACACACACACACACACATTTTTATGCCCTATTAGAAATCTCAGCACAACAAGGTGTATAAGGCCTGTTGTAAAAGCAAAGTTCTGAGCAAGTGTGTCTGTATGTGTGTGTAAATCATTGTGAAAAATGTTTTGTGTTTGTGTGTGTGTGTGTGTGTGTGTGTGTGTGTGTGTGTGTGTGTGTGTGTGTGTGTGTGTGTGTGTGTGTGTGTGTGTGTGTGTGTGTGTGTGTGTGTGTGTGTGTGTGTGTGTGTGTGATTGATATTCAAATAAGCTCCTTGCTCTGGGTCAGTGGGGGGTGAGTTTTGTCTGTTTTGTAACATCCTCTTGCTCCTGCAGTTCAATACAGATGGAGCAACTTTTTTACAACGGTTAAAGGCACAATATGTAATGTTCCGCCACTAAGGGGCTCACGATCAATACAACAACAAAAGAAGGAGTTTGATGTCATTCGGTTTCTCCCAAATTCCATCCCGAAAAATTTGGAGCATTTCCATTAACTAATGTGGAGATGCCGATTTAAGAAAAATGTGGAGTTGTTTATTATTTTTTCCTAAGCTGTATATACTGTATAAAATATTAAATGAGTAACTAATCTCTATATCCGGCAGTGTGTGACCCACATTATGGCCTTTGTGAAGCAGGTCATTCATGTAGGATAAGAAAGAGTTGAATGAGCGTGCAGGTGAAAACAGATACTGTCTGCCTGTCTCTTATAACTGTTGATGCAGTTCACCTAGCATCAGCCTATGACGCACCCTCTCTCCCCTCATGTTGGCTGGGACCGTTTCATTGAGTTCAGAGATGAAGTCATTTGGAGCTTGATTACAGGGTTAATCACTTGTTGCCGTGAGAGCCGAGAAGCTATCTTCTGCTGATCACAATTACAGGAAGTGTCAGGTGTCAGTGTGCTTACTTGCAGCCGTCCATGAGGGAGTTTGCTTGTGTGTGTGTATAAGCATGTGTTTGTGAGACACACTTTTAAAATAAGTGCTGATTGAGGTCACTGTGGTAAACAAACTGGTAAATAAGTAACACTCATCATCAATAATGAACACAATGCAAAGCTGTCGGATGTTCCTCGGCCACAGAATTCCAACATGTAGAAAAGACAATCGAATCAACAGAGGACTTTCTGTGGCACACACTTACCAACAAAAAAGCCTTGTCCATTTCATATAAATCTGTTTCCTATAATGGCCCTCAACATTAATCACATGTTCTGCTTCTTGCAAAAGCTTCCTAACATCTGTGAAATCTCTGTAAGAAGCTAGTGAGTCAAGAGTTTTTTTCAAACTTCAGTTTCCAGGTTAAAGAATGGACTTTGACCATGCATTCAAATGTAAAACCTTTGTCAGGTTATTTTAAGTTGTCTAAATCTCACCTATAATTCAAGTCGTTTTACCTCTTCCTGTGAAATGAAGTATCTTTATTGTTGACTAAATGTAGCCAGACTTTCATAATTCGTAGGGCTTATGTACTGTAGACCTGCAGTACATCACAATCATAGAGCGCCCGATCTATTCATGCAATTTCTAGTTCCTCATGGTTGCCAATTCCCCAACGTATGTCCTCGAGCTCCGCAATGAGAGGCCCTACCATGCGTGAGATGTCAGAGCTATCCCTTTACATGGCCAAGTGAATCATGCAGGAGTTTGGTCACGTTTCCATGGGCGTGCACCCTGTCTCGTGCCAGCATTAGCTTGGTGACCTATATGATGTTCTCAGCCTTTATGTTAACATGTAAAGCTTAGACTGAAAACGCATCTGTCACTGTTGTTCTCTTAAGCGCTCGGATGGCACCGGAAATCACTTAATATGTTGGATCAGATGATGTTTTTTTGTCTCTTTTCCGTATATTGTTTCATTTAGCCTACATTACTCCTATATGTTTGTGTCTCTGAGGCCTCCTGGTTGCATTTATTTATTTATTTATTTATTTATTTATTTATTTATTTATTTATTTATTTATTTATTTATTTATTTATTTATTTATTTATTTATTTATTTATTTATTTATTTATTTATTTATTTATTTATTATTCTTTCGGACAATTCCACACAATACACAATTATCTCTTTCACATCATACATCTTAATTTGTGTTGTCCGAAGGGTGACGGAAGAAGCCTAAGGCTTATCGAGTCCCGCCCCCAATTTCATCAGATTCAGAATCAGATCACATTTACTGATCACAGAAAAAAAATTTAAAAAATTAAAAAAATTAAAGAAATAAAAAATAAAAAGGAAGAAAACACACAATTTTGCATTTTTATTATTATTTATTTTTTTATTTTTTTGTCTGTTAAGCTGCAGTCCAATACACAGTCAAATTTTCATTCTTCTTATTCATTGACCTTGCACAACTGACATGCTTTCCATTTTCCCGATGAATTTTAATTACTCATCGTTATCCTCTCTTTCCACTGTAGCCATTATTATTATTCATGATTATTAAGGTTTTTGGTGAGGATAACAGAGGTAAAAACAAACATGAAGCTTGCCTGTGTTCGGCTTAGCGTTAAAGGGATAGTTCAGAATTTTTTTAATGAGCTTGTATTAGGTACTAGTGCATAGTTATTCTGTTACCTATTGGAGATGGTGGTCAGCGCAGTCACTATAAAGGCCAGGACACACCAGTCCGACTACCCGAAAATGGAGACTGCCGATTCAGGGAGCTCCAGTCTTCCCGTCGCGGCCGAAAAAGTGCAAAGAACACACCAAACCGACTGTTGCCTTTCCGTACGCTCTACGCTTGCGCGGGATGTAATGTCTCCATAACAGCAGGCGGCGCTAATCTGTATTGTGGCCCGAAAAAATACGGAAGCCGGAAATGATGGGACGGCTCTCTAGACCATAAATATAGATAGAAATACGTATTTATATTTATGGACCATAAAGAGCACCATTTTTAGCAAATAGTGTCGAGCATGGTGTCGAGCAGTCAACAAGGGTTGATGCATGTGAGTACTCGCTGAACGAAACAAACAAACACATTAAAACGATGGCTAACTATTGTTAGCTGTTTGTGCTACCCGCCTCACTTCCGGGCTTCACTGATTCGCTAGCCCTCCACAAATCAAATTGCTCAAACTGAAAGACTGTCCGCCGCCAATCGGCTCAAAAGAAGCCCGACGACATCAACTACGACCGATTTCACGGCACACACCAAACAGATTCGTGTCTCCGTTCCCTCGAAACTCTACGACGGCGATTATCGGGCCGGTGTGTCCTGGCCTTAAGGGGTGTTCTCTGTAAACGCCCTGTCTGCAAAACAAAGCTGACTTCTGCTAGTGCAACATCATCACTAAGCTACAATGACTGCAATGACCGCCATCTCCATAAGCTGACACACAAACTATGCCAAAATACCCCATACAACACTTTTAAAATACTGAACTATCCCTTTAAGCTCTCATGAGTTATGAATGGTTCGAAATTTTTTGCAAATGTGCATTTAACACATTTTAATTTGAGAGCTTGAGAGGGGTAAATAAGGAGTATTTGTTACTTTCAGACAGTGTACAGACTGCTGGCTGTAGCATCATAGTCACTGTACAGTCATGACAATGGTATCCATCTTCTCAATCTTATTTTCTAGCAAAATATTTTCTAATATGTTGAACTATTGGCTTATTTTGCTTGTTTCAAAGGCAGGTAGAAGACATGTTCAAAAGTTAATTTCCTGAATAGCATAAGGTGCAAACTTAGCCTCGGTTCACAGATGGGTGAATCGGTTGTGATTTGACCTCAAATGAAGTTATAAGTTAATTGGAAATACAGCTCTGGAAAAATTACTTCATGGAAATGCTCTTAATGACAATATTTTTGGGGGGAATTTGGTAGAAATATTGTCATTAGTTTACAGAATAAAACCAAAATGTTAATTTTACTCAAACATAAACCTATAAATAAAAAAAAGAGAGACACAGAATATTATGAATGATCTCTTAATTTTTTTCCAGAGCTGTATACAAAAAAAACGCAACTGGGTGCTTTTCTCCATTTAACTGCATACATTAAAAGGCTTGTTTTTCCTGTCAAACTCTGTTGGTCACTGTAAACATGCAAAGTACTGTACCTGACACAGACGCCCTCCAAGAATTATGACTAAACTAAAAAGCTTGGAGGCTGCAAGGATTTTACACGGAACAATTTTATAGCACAAGATATTTCTTTGTTGAGAAGTTTGATTAAGGTTTTTGTAATGTGATGTAAAATGTAAAACAATGGAGTAGGCTATTCAACTGTGGAAAGAGACTGACTCAAGTTTCTTTCTTTATATAACTCTAGAAACAAACGTCCAATATGCTCAAGAATGATAAGTGATCTTCTTATTAACTATCGTGAGGGCAGCTGACACAGCTGCTGTTTTGACAGTTCACTCTGTGATGAGTACCTCCTGATTCTAACTCACTGACTCACAGAGAAAACACAATTGAGTTTAAATTCATATGAATTGAATGACCTCAGCGGAATTATTTTCTAATCAGCAGCAATCACGGTGTTTTGGTGAACACCACAGTATATTTCAGACAGACACAGATAGCTGGAGGAAAAACATGACAATTATGTCTATAAAGATGGTGTTGGACCTGTCCTTGAGTCGGGAGGTACTAATGGAATTAGTGATCAGAACCTTGAGACAGCAAAGCTGGACTGAAGTGTAGATGGCAATTGAAAATTCTCAGTGGCAATTTCTTCAACATCCTTTTTAGTCAAAATCAGTGAATATCTTCTCCCGATCCACTCCCAGTCCATTTTGTGTGTGTGTGTTAAAAAATTATAATAATATAACATAATACACAGCCTAGTATTATGCAACTGGACATGTTGCTATCTACGATGGGCGCCCTTTGTTTACATACCAGTTCACAGAGCCTAGGCTGTATATTAACACCAAATATTGTTTTTGCGTGCACACAGTACCGACAGGTTATGAGATATTCACTGATTTTGACAAAAAGTGATTTTGACAACAAGCATTCTCCAGAATCGTTGACTCCACCTTCAATGCCCCTCTTTAAATTGTTCTCATGCCATGATAAACTAAGGTGAAGAATTGAACAGGGTAGAAGAAGAAAATAAAAAGAGAAAATGTTTAGAAAAGTTGTGGTGCTGTTGGTTAGAGGACATGCTATAGATCCTGTCTGAACAAAAGTTTCCATTTATCTTCCCTCATTCGAGTGAACATTAACAGAATTGCAGCTGAGTAATTTCACTTGACTTCATCAGACTCTTAACGTCTGTTTATTTAGAGAGGAGCTGGACAGTAATAGTCTTCTGGCCAGGAGCAGGCGCCAACATAGCTAGGTGTTTGTGTGTGAGTTTTATCTCTGTGAATGCAATCTGGATCATTGCGGCATTCCGCTCTGGTTTTAGCCATTTAAAATGTTTGGCCCATTTTATTTTTAACTGCCTCTCTCAATTTCTTATCTGTATTTTCCCAGGCAATTCTCGCTATTTACCTCCATGTGAACCTTCCTTTTCTCTCTCTCTCACTAGATCTTTTGCTCATTTTAAAAAACAGAACCCCATTCCAATAAGAAATGTGGGAAACATGGTTGTTTGCCTTGCCCACAGTCAAAAGATTTGTCATTTTTCACCTAATTAAAAAAGTATTAAACTGTGTGCCATCTTTTTTTTTCAAAACTTATTTTTTTGTGTTCCCATGCACGTCTTCTTTGAAATCAATTTTTCACGCAAAATACATTTTACAACATGAAATGTCTTGTCTTGTTTTTTCATTGGGAAAAGGGGTTCATGTGAGGACAGCAGCACAGGTTTCTAAGTGTAACTTTGGGATTTTTGTAATAGCACAGGGAGCATATGCAGATTATCTATCCTGCATCTGTTCTCTGAAACCTTCCAACTTTGGCAACAACAATAGAGGATGAGGAGGAAGGCGTGACGAGGATAATGAAGACGAAGGTATATAGGCGAAAGAAGAAAAGTGTGTGTTGTTGATGCTGGGAAGACCAAACGGACAAGAGAAAAAAGATGAGTGGATACAAAGCAGATTTTAAAGTGCTATTTTGAAGTGTTTGAGGTGTGTTTTGTATGGATCTGCATGCGCAAACTGGATATTTAACCATTTCATTAATATAATATTGATGTCATTGAAAACAAGAGAAGGGGTCTTTTTACATTCATCATCCTGTGAAATTTAGCAATATATACCTCAGCCAAGCCTGAAATATGAATCATTTGTTACAATGTGCAGTATGATTAATGAGAATAGGTTGGATTGGGGTTACATTCCATCTATCTTTTCAATTTAAACATTTAATTGAAAAAAACACTGGATAGCGTTATTAATTTTAATGGTGGGTTTGAACATCTCCAGATGCCAAAAAATATTTGTTTCTCACAGCAGGCAAGCAGACAGCCAGGCAGCATTGTCAACACAGGCACTGGGTCAGGAAACATAATACTGTAGAGTTTGAAGTCCCTATTCACTATAAGCAGTCAGGGTCATCTTTTCAAGCTTTAATGTTTTTCCAGTCAACATAAACAAAAGGTCATTTCAGCTAAAGTTGTGTTTGTAGCTGAGCACAATTCAAACTTCAGTGCGAGTCTGGACATTTCCCATGGGCTGTAACACATAATAGATATTTCCACCTTAAGGCTGTGAGCCGTTACACATCCTTAAATCTCATTACAGTGAATGTTGCATGTGTTACAGTTACACTTTGCATGAACTTGTTATACTTTCTCCTGATAAGATTTCCATATATATGTGACATCGTAATACATGGTCTGGATGCACAATGAAGGATAAACTTTGACAATAGCATTGATTTAAAGGGGTGTATGGATACACACCAGTCAGCTCTCTAGTCACGTGGAGCCTGTAAAGTCGGCTGTGTCATCTGTGGCCCTGGAGGAGCTTTGTCAGACCTGAGAAGAGGAGTGACTGATTATCTCTGTGTGGGCTGTGAGACTACAGGTTTTTGACGTGTGGAGCTCGCCTTATAAAACAGGAATGTAAAGTTCAAAAGACGGGCATTTACCAGGCAGGAAGGGTCCAAACTGATAGCGGAACAAAAAGCAGAACACACACGTTTATTTTCAATGGTTAAGTCTATATGCAATTGTATTGCTCATCACACTGTGCTAAATGGGTCTGATTAAGTATCAGTCATGATCTGTATCGAACTGTCTGATATAAATCACAGGCATGTGTGTGATTAAATCTTGGTGGAAAGTAGCACTCTGGCATGATAAGAAGATGCCAGCAAAGATGTGTCATTCAGTATGTTAACATGAGTCCCTAGAGAAAATCAATGTATTGTGCTGGTCCGACTGAAACGGGACTTGATCGAATTTCTCCAAACCGAGCTAACACCCACATAACGCGGCTGGGAGCCGCAGGCTCCATAATTTTTTTATTTTTTTTTATTTTTTTTTAACCTTTATTTATACAGGTATATCCCATTGAGTCCGAAGACTCTTTTGCAAGGGAGACCTGTTCCCATTTACATGTTACCATTCACACACACATTCATACACCGATAGCAGGCTAACTATTGACATTCACACGAGGCAAGGTGGGTGAAGTGCCTTGCCCAAGGACACAACAACTATGACACAGGTGGCAGGGCAGGGATCGAACCTCCAACCCTTTGATCATCGGCCGACCCGCTCTACCAACTGAGCCACAGTCGCCCCAAATGCTATCAGATGAACAACAACGAAGGAAGAATTAGAAGGGGGCACATCGCCACCTATCGTCGCGGAGTTGGACATAAGTCGGTCAACAAATGGATTCCCCTCCCGTGCTTGTACATTGGGACAAGGACAGAATTCCAACTAAATGTCCTGGTCAGGCCTTAACCGTAGCTTGACTAAACTGTGCATGTAAACATACTGACTGAGTCAAAAGTTTTGGCCTCAGCATCAAACCTTGTATACGTCGAGAAAAAAGAAGAAACCTGAAAAAGTAATGGCCGGCAAAAGGAAGGCAGCATGAAGTGGTTGTTTTTTACTTGTTGTAAGTTTACACCGGCTTGCCATGAGTCATGCAATGCCATATTTGGACAGCATTTCTCCAATGATTCTCAACTTTTGTCCCACAATGCAATGTAAAAGGACCTCTACTGGCAACATTGTTCTCAAACCACAAATAGAGCCCCGGTCCATTAAGTTCTTAAGTAAATGGAAAAACAGCTTTAAGTCCTGAGTTAGCCTGGGGGCAGGGTGGATATTTTTTCTTTCCTTGCTTTTTTTTTGTTTTTTTTTAACCGAAACTATAACACTTAAATCAATAGACCCTCCTAACATACTGTTATGGAAACCATTTCCAGATCCCACAATGCACTGTCAATGTAATATCACACTTCATCTACAGCTCGAGTAAGGATAACTTTTCTGTTTTGATTTGCAAGGTAAAATACATGGTCCTTCTACATGTTTGTCCATTGTTGGAAGTCCCTCTGGAAATTTAGCGAGCAATGACAGAAACTTGGATCACATCTGGCATCTGAACAAATTCCAAAACAGCTGCAAACTAAGAGCCGAAATATGAGCACTTGGGGTTTATAAAGAAGACTAAGGACTGATAAAGTAACACCAAACCATTGTGAAAAATATTGCCGAGAGGTACACTACGTGTGTGTGTGTGTGTGTGTGTGTGTTGTTAATGCAAAGTTAGGCTTTTTCTTAGATATTTTTTTGGCATTTGTTATGCTTTATTGATAGTGTAGAGACAGAGTTGAAATGGGGCAGAGAGGGGAGTGACATGCAGAGAACGACCGCGGGCTGGAATCGAACCGTCCGCTGCTGGCCGAGGCCCATGGGGGGGACGCCCTACCAACTGAGCTAAGGGCGCCCCCAAGTTAGGCTTTTTCTGATATGATAAGATATCATTTGATATAGATGATGAAAGAATGATGATATATATTTTCTAATAGACTTCATTTAGTTGTGTTCTCACTGCACTATTTTATACCTTCCTTTCTTTCAATTAAATATACATATACTGTAGGTTCTTGATTAAGTTCTATGCTTTTCCCTGCTCCATCAGCCTAAATGTGTGTGGGATGATTTTTAGACCTGAATCGACCTTCCTGTGATGTAAAATAAATTACACAATGTCAACTTAAGCCAGTATATTATAAATGTAAAAATAAAAATAAAATAAAATAAAAATAGGTCATGTCCTGGGAGTGAACATGCGCTGCTTTCATCGTGGATTTAATTACGGTCAGAGCATAATGGTTTGATTGTTTTTTCCTGTTGACCTAACATCCCTGTCAGTGGGGACTTCTATTAACACCAACACACCTACAGCCATGTGATTGTGTATTCATTCTCACGTTTTTTTTTCACCCAGTTTTCACCATCTACTGTTATTTTTACTGTATAACAAAAACTATGGACTTTACACCTCAGTCTTTTTCATGTTTTAGTGTTTAAATATCATCAGCATTAGAAACAATCCTACTATTTGTCTTCCTTTCTTTCATAAAAGGTAAATGTTTTTAACTCGGTTCGTTCATACACCTTGTATATCCATGTAGCCTATGCCGCTTTCCCACTTTTCAGCAGTTGTATACAATGCTTTTCAACACAGATACTTTCAAAACCTCTCTGTTTTCTCACCGTGTAGAACTCTTGTGACAGCTCCTGGCACCTCCTGATTGGTGGGCTTCCAGGAGATGATTACTAATCACAAACACCCATGCTGGCTGAGCTCCTCAGCTATATAAGCTGTAGGACTCAGCCACTTGAGGCCTCCCTTCCTTGATGTATGGTTTGTTTTGGTTTGCTTTGGTTTGGTTTAGTTTAGTTTGGTTTAGTTTGGTTTAGTTTGGTTTAGTTTGGTTTAGTTTAGTTTAGTTTAGTTTAGTTTAGTTTAGTTTAGTTTAGTTTAGTTTAGTTTAGTTTAGTTAGTGCTGCTTTGCACATACATTACACGCTTCACTCACACAGACACCGCACCCATTACTGACTACTGACATTCACGCACCATTTAGTAGATTACTTTAAACTTGGTTTAAATAAATTATTATTTGGTTAAACTAATTCTCTTGTGTGGTTTCCTCATTGTCCTTCCCTTGAGCCGGGATGTGACACTCTCATGTAACTGCACCTGTGAACATTATGTGCACTTGCATACTTTTCTACAGAGATAGATGTCAAAACAAGTAGACATCGAGTCTCTCTGCTTTCCACTAATGGCCTGTCTGTTTATGTGTTAACTGACGTGGATATACAGGATATCAAGTAGGAATCTATACGTACACACACATGCATGCTCTTTCTCTTTCTCCAAAAGTATTTACTTCCTTGAGACAGGCTTACATTTATGGAAAGTTTCTCTTGTGAAAGAAGCCATGCAAGCCCAAACAAGCTTCAATGGTGTGTTTGCCTTGTCCTTTGTCGTGTTCTTTTCATGTTCCAGCAGGTCATTTTACAGTATGTCTCTGCACCAGTGCAGCCTGTGTATAATATCCACTCAGAGTCCAGGCTGTGTGAGGAAAGATTGTCTCTTTCAGTTTAGAGTTTATGTGAGCATTATAACAACAAAAAATGTCATACTATTTCGGAAGTTCTTATGGTGCAGTTCGGCTGTTAAATAGATAATAAAGTTATTTCTTTATAATATGAGTTTGACTTCAATACATTTAATTGAACTTTTTTGTCATTTCAAAGTCTAGATGACTTGCGTAAGGCTCAAATGTATGTGGTGTCAGGGTGTGCACAATTGCATATACTGTATTGCCAGTGGAAACACACAACACAAACATATACTGTATGTGAACAGTCCAGTAGTCAGAATTGCAGAAAATAAGTCAGTCTGAACCTATTACGGTAATGTGCCTATTGTAGTTCATTGTCCATATAAATGCAATGGCATTTTATTAAATAGATCAGATAAATTGTGAACAGATTAAAAAAAAAATTAGGGGATACAACAATTACAGCATGTCAAAGATACAAAATGGTGAGTTATATGGTAAAAAGAAAGGAGCACAAACAGAAGGTAAATTGCGCCCTGGAGGAAATAGATCAAACATTCTTTCACCCCTTCACTACAAAGCCATCCTACCAACACTATTCAGGCTGATGGATGTAAACTCATGATGTGAACATGACATTTTAAACAGCTATTACATCTTTGCCCAGGGCTGTTGGCCTCACCCACCCCACCTCAATCACCTGAGAGTAATTATCCTAATACCTGCCTCTCTGTCTGTACACACCTTTCTGCATCTGACTGTCTATTTTACTGTCTATTTTAATGTCTGTCCATTTTACTGTCTGTTTATTTCACTGAATCAATGGCTGCTCAGCTGCACACACGTTTTAATGTGTACAGAATTATAGGAGAAGTATGTGATATTTTTTTGTTAATATATGTGTTAAATCACTCTATATTCATACAGCAATCACTTAAACAGTATGCACAGTTCATAACACAAGTCTCCCAGTCATCAAACTTTGCAGTAATTGCCAGTTAACATATAACTATTGTTTTTATCCAATCAGGAGACAAAGCGTTATAAAGAGGCGGGTCTCTTTGCCCATGAACAATGACTCGCTGCTCTCCATCGCGGCACTATCTGACAAAGACGGCTGCGCATTCATGTGGTGGTGACGTAGGGATGAGGGAGGGGACTAACTGCAGGCACTGACATGAAGTTAGCTAAAAGGACCATATCACTTACTACTTTAAATGTGGAGTCAGCGATTCTGGAAAATGCTTTCATTCAAAATCACTTTAGATCAAAATCTGTGGAAAAAAATCCAGTTTTAATACACAGACTAGTCTCTGTAACCAGACTCTGTTGCTAGCTAAGATGGTCCCCCTTTGTTTACATACCCTTTATTTACATACCCATTTACAGAGCAAAGGCTGTGTGTTGAAAGTGGATTTCCAGCACACACACAGTACTGACAGGTAGAGGAACCTGAGGAGATATTCTGCTGCTTTACCTCCCATTATTACCAGCACTTACCTCCCAGCATATGCACACCTGCCTGTGTGTCTGTGTCTCTACATGTCTGCATTAACTAAACACCAAGAAAGCATCATTATTTCAGGCAGCAGCAGGAAACAAAAGCAGAAACCCAGACAAACTCAGGGACAATATGCAAATAACTAGAATGCAAAGCAGAATTCTACATTAGATAGTTGGACAAATTTGCGAAAAAATATGTTCCAACAATCATGAGAATCTTCACTTCAATTTCATCATGTGAAATGTGTCCCTGGTTTAGTACACAAGTGTTAAGGCTGCATTTTATCCTATATAAAGTCAGTTAACTAAAGTTTACAGTAACAGGGAATGGTAAATGTTCAGATTAAATCTATTGCTGGTTTGCGATTTATAAAGTGTTTATGTGTTTAAAATGATCACATCATGATGTACATCACTTGAACATTGCGGCTGGTAAACATGAAGCTAATTTGAATTCATTCATATGGTGCTGAGTAACTTAATCCATAGTTATACATCACAATTTAGTTCATTCTTTTTTTATTGATAATCTAAATCTGCGAAGGAACTAATATGGACAAACAAATCTAGAAGAGTAACAAGTACAATATAGATATAACAGTATCTTTGTCACAATGTAGACCTACAAGCTGTAGGTTAAAACATACAGTATATCTGACTTTATTTGGAAGTGATGAAAGTGTGTTATAATCAACCTGACCATGTATTTAAAGTTACATACAGCAGCCTGTATTTCAATATCAAGACTGTCTGCCAGAAAACATCACTCACAGAATTCCCCGTGAATAATCTCTAAACCGACGCCACTGCCAAGTCTGCTAAAAGCCATTAGACACTGAGCAGGTTACGGATGGAGTTTACAATCTAGCAAGTGGTCCAGGTTTGTGTCGCTATAAACGTTGTACTCCTCTTTGTGATGATTTCAGTCATGTTGAAAGAATTTAGAGAGTTAAGGAAATATCTTTTTGCTCTGCAAAGTGTTAGCATATGAAGTGTTTAGTGCCAACATTTCATTTTACCAGCAACAGACACTAGTGTAGACCAAGACCCAACACTGACAAATCTAGGATCAGCATGTCCAGGAAAAAAAAGAAGAAAAGAAAACAATTTTAACAATTATAGCCTACATCAATTGAACACATTTGGGACACAATGGATTAGTGCGGAGGAAGGGGCTCTAGCCTCCTGGTAGCATCTGTTGAAAATGTTGGTACAACTCAACTTATTATATTCTCAATTATTGTCTGCTATCGGTTTGGTTTTATTGTCAAAGCTGCCAATGTGTAAATAAATGAATACATCTGTTCAGATAAACTCAATGAGGTTCTGGTGAGCGTTCGTAAAATAAACCCTTCTCTATATCGACACCATCTTGGACTGATTATGGATGACGTACAATGTCATTTTCATTATTTCAAGACAGATTTTCTGGCAATCTTTTGAACTTCTAGTGCTGCCTTACATTTCCTTCATTCCTTTGTTATCCAGTGCAGCTGAAGCGGTCCAATGGACGAAGACAAAAGATGTCCGATCAGTCACTTCAGATGAAGACTGGAATGGACGGTTCACTGATTGCACTTTCATCCTGAGATCAGAAGGACTGGAGATGGATCTGCACCGCATCAGTGTCCTGCAGGGGTCACATACATCTTCATCAGTCACAGTTTTCAGCGAAAGATAGCTGGCGTCAAGTCCTACTGTCGTCTACTGTAGAACTAGACGACTGGAGAAAGGATTGGCAACGATTTGGATTTTTATCTATTTTAAATTCCTTGTATGGTGAAAATATGTGGGGTTAAATTTCTTCCAGATGCTCAATTCAACACTGTTATTAAGACTGTCCTGAGGTGATGATGATAATACAGATTCACAGTTTGCTCACACTTACAACACTTACATGTACAACATGACGCCATACATTTAGCAGCATTTCACAGATGTGCATCATGTAGGCTAAGTACTCATTAAGGTACACAGTCACAAATGTTGACATGCAGGCATGAACAAATTGTATCGACACACAAACACACACAAAGGTTTTTAATGCAGACAGACGGTTTGTATGCTGCTGGTTTGAGTGATGACAGGAATTGATTGCATCAGGAGCGGAGATGTGAGCACGGACACTCACACAGGCCTGCCCACACAAATGGCTGGGTCCCTGAAAACCTCCAGTCAATGCCCCCCCCCCCCCCCCCCCGATTCAGGAAATATAATCCAACCAATATGTTTAATATCAAAACTCAATCTTGTCACCATTTGGCACACAAAGGGTTTATAGGATGGATTATGTTTGACACAGTTACACTATGCTGTGCTCAATCTGAAACATTTTGAACATTTCTGCTTTTCTACTGCTTTTTAAATGGCCGTAAACGGAGCCGCTGTAAACACCCAACTTTGAATAGATATTAACATAAATATCTAAAAATCTAAAAATAAAGTTTAGCTTAGTTAGGTTCTTGGCTTCCAAAGACCATGGGCCCCCCAAGTGGATGGGCCCTAGAAAGCCTTCCCACTTTCTACCCCTTATGGGCGGCCCTGCACACACACACACACACACACACACACACACACACACACACACACACACACACACACACACAGAAATCCCCCATGATGCAGGATGGTGATGAATTCTGTTTAATCCGGTGGTCAGAGCATCCCAGGTGGGATGGGTTAGACCTTCTTCTCAGGGCTATCTCTTACAGGTCAATGGTTCAGCCTGATGGTGTGGCCAGATACAATGACTGGTTTTATTCATATCCACAAAATAGAATAGAATAGAATACCATCCAGGGCATTTACAGGAACAATAGCAGGATTAGGCCTACTCAAAAAGTAATGCATTAATCTGGTTCAATTATTTTAAATCCAAGGTTAAATGAGTGGAGGCCGACTCTTTAAGATGTAAATGTTATTAAATTGATATTAACTTTGATTTCCACATTTTTGATGTCCACAAGTGCCGACCTATTTAAACAAAAGTCAGCTCATAATCTCGTAGAAATATGAGTTAAATTCCACTTATTCCAAACGCTAAACACTGTGCAACTGTTGCCATTCCTCTCATATGACGTTAGGCCTAATCTATTTCCAGCTATGCTTTAATGAGGGCACAAGCGGAGCCTAACATAAACTACCAGGCGCGGAATATCAGATCAGACGTCACTCCACCCTCGTTTTAGGGGACAATATGTGTTTTTTGTGTTTTACCCTCCCCTTCTCTCCCTCCCTTTCCATGTTCTCCACTGCTCCCTCCCGGGCCACAAGTGTTTGATTCGCTGTTTGGCCGTGCATATTAATGAGAGAGGGACAGCGGGCTGCTTTTAAAAGAGCTGCTGTCTGCCTCTGAGAGAGAGAGAGAGAGAGAGAGAGAGAGAGAGAGAGAGAGAGAGAGAGAGAGAGAGAGAGAGAGGAAAGAGACCTCAACGAGTGACAGGAGGTTCATCCAAGCGCCCAGGACGCACAGACCAAGTTGCACAACCAGTGCTCCAAAGGAAAAAAACCTCAGCGCCCCTTCACATCTGCCATCCAACAGTCGCTGCAAGTGGATATAATTTGCTCTTCGGAAGACTTTGCTGAGTTGTCGAGACCGTTTGAAGAGCTCGGATTTCGAGGAAATAAATATATTTTGATATACTTGAGAAGACATGCATCGGTGCACAGCGGTGCTACTTTTGTTAGTGGTGGCCTTGTACGTCCTGAGCGCAGAAGGTAAACTTAAACACTTTTGATTCGTTCCTTATACGTTTAAATAGGTAATTTTTGAAAATTGGTTGATCTGCACTGAATTGATATGGTTGACTGAATGACAAACAATAGGTGGAAACATAGCCTATATGTTTTCAGTGGTGTGTTTTTCTTACATGTTTTGCTCACTAAAATAACATTTAATGTTGACATGATGCATGCATTTGACTCTTGATCTGATCCCAAAGCACTCGATTCAGCACATTGGTATGTCTTAATTGTGTGCATAAACGTTGAGAACATCTTAAGAACAAAGTGTAACGATGAGGTCAACTGTGGTGTGAAATTTGGTGCCATAAGTTGGCACTCATCACCACTTTGGGATTGTGTGAGCTTGGCAAGACAAGTGCAGCTCACCATATGCAGCTGAAATGATTTAAAGCCAATATTCATGGAGATTTGGGGGAGGGGGATATGGAGAAAATTGATGAATTAAAATGCCATTCTTTCTTTGCGAATATCAAAATTAATGAGGATACCATTTTGAGCAAAGAAAATCTTTGTCAGCTCTTTGGAAAGCACATATAGTCAAAATGGTCTCTAAGAACATTGTAGTTTTGGGGCAAAAATATGGGGAAGCAACTTGCAAACCATACACTTACATTCAAATGTCCCTGTATCTTTAACATCTTACATTCTTTGGTATTTCATGTGCAGATTGGATGACGTTTTTCTTGTCAACACCTAGACACCATCTCTTCCCATAGTGTGAAAGCCTTGAAACCCCCCCATCACACACACACACACACACACACACACACACACACACACACACACACACACACACACACACACACACACACACACACACACACACACACACACACACACACACACACACACACACACACACACACCATACATGGACGTATTAACCTCTCTACAGTGTTGTTGTCCAGTTTGTCTTGTGCTGAGTGCTGGCACTACTTTGGGGCTTGTGACAGATTTAGTGGCCGGGGTGAGGACAGGTAGCAGGTGATGGATGAAGAAAACCTTGGACTATCCAGGTCATCACCTCCCATCACAAATATACAACCAAGCAAAACTCATTTCCCCTGTCCTTTAATTCAGCAACACACAATCGCCACACCTAGAAAACTGCAGCTTGAGAACACGTTGGGCAGAAATGAATAAATGTCTAGATGCTGAAGAAGTGTGAGTGCATTGCTTCAATAAAATCAATGCATGCAGCTCTCCACAGTAGAATAATAAATAAAGAAAGAAAGAAAAAGAAAGTCAAATCAAAAGGTTGTATGAATATATATATTTTTTTTTTAAATGTTTATGTGACCTTAAATCTTCAATCGAAACATTTATTGTTATTTACTGTTGCATAAATACACAAATTAAGGAATTTACTGGGGGGAGTGTGTTTTGAAAACATTTGATGTTCAAACTGTGAGTTATCGGACTTAAATATCAGCACTGCTGATCACTTTTGTTAGTGAGTGCTTTACATATAAACTGGGGACTGGTTTATCACCAATTTACTGTAAAAATAAATAAATAACTTTTCTACCCGTGACGTACCTATTTGCATGAGAATGGCTTCGGTAATCTGTTGCACTATTCAGTTTCTGCATAACACATTATTTTCAAACCCCCTGCATCCCAAGTTCAATGTGTGTGTAAAAACTATATTGGAAAAACAAATCAAATACTAGAACTGCAAGCAGTTGTGAACGGGGGCCAAGCCTCCCACGCGACTCGGGATCGGGCGTCGTCGTCCGCGGCGCCGGCCCCTCGCTTCACGGAATCCGGGGATGTAAAGTTTTTGAATGTGCGATGTTCGGTGTGGGAGTTATAGGCCCAAACGCGTTTTCTTTGCTTTTTGTGGTTTTGGTGCCCCCTATGGATGACATTCGCAAAACTGTGTTTGATAGAAAGATGCAGCTCAATGTACCGAACAAGTGGATGTTACATTTTTCAATGTGCGATGTTTGGTTGGGGAGTTATGAGCAAAATGAAATTGTGAACCTCTCCATTGTAAAGAGACTTTTTTGAATTTTCCCATTTTCCCGCCGAAAGACTTAGGAAATGGCGAAAAAAGGCCAAAAAATTGAAAAACTCTTTTTTTTAATAAGTCCGGCATACATAGGAATTTCTTGCCCATATTTTTTTTATAGACTCAGGTATGCCCCATGATAGTCTCCCTTGAGTTTCAAGAAAATCCCTCTTTTTTTTTTTTTTTACGGATTTTCGCAAATCTTTAAAGCGCTACCGTTTGGTCTTCCGATGGTCGTAGAAAAATTATTTGACCAACTTTTGCTCGTGGGAGTTGGTAGAGCATAATGTTTTTGGTTTCGTATAAATCGGGCGAAAACTGTAGGAGGAGTATGTTTTGGTGACTGACACAGTTTTTGCGATATAGCGAAAAATGTATATATACGCAAATGGGCGTGGCCTATCTCAAAAGATGCATCTAACTTGTGTGCATCTGTGGATATAAAGTTTTTGACTGTCGGACTTTCGGTGCGGAAGTTATAGCCCAAAACGCCTTTTCCTTTGTTGTAGCGCCACCTAGTGGCCGGGATGTCTGAATTTTTTCCTCTGCGTACGTACCATGGACCTGGATAAGCCATGCAAGTGGCATGTCCCAACCCTTTACGGTTTGGGCTGCAGCACCACTTTTACGCATGGAAGAATAAGAATAAAGACTAGAACTGCGAGCAGTTGTGAACGGGGGCCAAGCCTCCCACGCGACTCGGGATCGGGCGTAGTCATCCGCGGCGCCGGCCCCTCGCTTCACGGAATCCGGGGATGTAAAGTTTTTGAATGTGGGATGTTCGGTGTGGAAGTTATAGCCCCAAACGCGTTTTCTTTGCTTTTTGTGGTTTTGGCGCCCCCTAGGGATGACATTTGCAAAACTCCGTTAGATCGACAGATGCAGCTCAATGTACCAAACAGGTGGATGTCAAGTTTTTGAATGTGCGATGTTTGGTTGGGGAGTTATGAGCAAAATGAAATTGTCAAACTCTCCATT
Source organism: Ammodytes marinus (assembly GCF_949987685.1). Taxonomy (NCBI): domain Eukaryota; kingdom Metazoa; phylum Chordata; class Actinopteri; order Uranoscopiformes; family Ammodytidae; genus Ammodytes; species Ammodytes marinus. The sequence goes on along the minus strand of NC_137214.1, from coordinate 18,993,423 downwards.
GTAAAGACACTTTTTTGAATTTTCCCATTTTCCCGCCTAAACACTTAGAAAATGGCGAAAACAGGCAAAAAAATTTAAAAACTATTTTTTTTAATAAGTCCGGCCCACATAAAAATTTATTTCCCATATTTTTGCCATAGGCTCAGGTATGCCCCATGATAGTCTCCCTTCAGTTTCAAGAAAATCCCCTTTTTTTTTTTTTTTAAGGAATTTTCGTGAATCTTTAAAGCGCTACCGTTTGGTCTTCCAATGGTCGTAGAAAAACTATTTGACCCACTTTTGCTCGTGGGAGTCGGGAGAGCATAATGCTTTTGGTTTCGTCCAAATCGTGCGAAAACTGTAGGAGGAGTATGTTTTGGTGACTGACACAGTTTTTGCGATGTAGCGAAAAATGTATATATACGCAAATGGGCGTGGCCTATCTCAAAAGATGCATCTGACTTGTGTGCATCTGTGGATATAAAGTTTTTGACTGTCGGACTTTCGGTGTGGGAGTTATAGCATTTTCCTTTGTTGTAGCGCCACCTAGTGGCCGGCATGTCTGATTTTTTTTGTCTGCGTTCCTTGGACGGACCTGGATCAGCCATGCAAGTGGCATGTCCCAACCCTTTACGGTTTGGGCTGCAGCACCACTTTCTCGCGGAGAATAGGAATAATAACTAGAACTGCAAGCAGTTGTGAACGGGGGCCAAGCCTCCCACGCGACTCGGGATCGGGCGTCGTCGTCCGCGGCGCCGGCCCCTCGCTTCACGGAATCCGGGGATGTAAAGTTTTTGAATGTGGGATGTTCTGTGTGGGAGTTATAGCCCCAAACGCGTTTTCTTTGCTTTTTGCGGTTTTGGTGCCCCCTATGGATGACATTCGCAAAACTGTGTTATGTAGAAAGATGCAGCTGACTTGTGGGCATCTGTGGATATTAAGTGTTTGACTGTGGGATGTTCGGTGTGGAAGTTATAGCCCCAAACGCGTTTCCTTTGCTTTTTGTGGTTTTGGCGCCCCCTATGGATGACATTCGCAAAACTACGTTAGATAGAAAGATGCAGCTCAATGTACCAAACAAGTGGATGTCAAGTTTTTCAATGTGCGATGTTCGGTTGGGGAGTTATAGCAAAATCAAATTGTCATCCTCTCCATTGTGAAGACACTTTTTTGAATTTTCCCATTTTCCCGCCGAAAGACTTAGAAAATGGCGAAAACAGGCAAAAAAATTGATAAACTCTTTTTTTTAATAAGTCCGGCCCACATAAAAATTTCTTTCCCATATTTTTGCCATAGGCTCAGGTATGCCCCATGATAGTCTCCCTTCAGTTTCAAGAAAAACCCCTTTTTTATTTTTTTTAAGGAATTTTCGCGAATCTTTAAAGCGCTACTGTTTGGTCTTCCGATAGTCGTAGAAAAACTATTTGACCCACTTTTGCTCGTGGGAGTCAGGAGAGCATAATGCTTTTGGTTTCGTCCAAATCGGGCAAAAACTGTAGGAGGAGTATGTTTCGGTGACTGACACAGTTTTTGCGATGTAGCAAAAAATTTATATATACGCAAATGGGCGTGGCCTATCTCAAAAGATGCAGCTGACTTGTGGGCATCTGTGGATATAAAGTTTTTGACTGTCGGACTTTCGGTGCGGAAGTTATAGCCCAAAACGCCTTTTCCTTTGTTGTAGCGCCACCTAGTGGCCGGGATGTTTGAATTTTTTTGTCTGCGTACGGGGTACGGACTTGGATGAGCCCTGCAAGTGGCATGTCCCAACCCTTTACGGTTTGGGCTGCAGCACCACTTTTATGTGGAGAAGAATAATAAGAACTAGAACTGCAAGCAGTTGTGAACGGGGGCCAAGCCTCCCACGCGACTCGGGATCGGGCGTCGTCGTCCGCGGCGCCGGCCCCTCGCTTCACGGAATCCGGGGATGTAAAGTTTTTGAATGTGGGATGTTCGGTGTGGGAGTTATAGCCCCAAACGCGTTTTCTTTGCTTTTTGTGGTTTTGGCGCCCCCTATGGATGACATTCGCAAAACTACGTTAGATAGAAAGATGCAGCTCAATGTACCAAACAAGTGGATGTCAAGTTTTTGAATGTGCGATGTTCGGTTGGGGAGTTATAGCAAAATCAAATTGTCATCCTCTCCATTGTAAAGACACTTTTTTGAATTTTCCCATTTTCCCGCCTAAAGACTTAGAAAATGGCGAAAACAGGCCAAAAAATTGAAAAACTATTTTTTTTAATAAGTCCGGCCCACATAGAAATTTCTAGCCCATATTTTTTCCATAGGCTCAGGTATGCCCCATGATAGTCTCCCTTGAGTTTCAAGAAAATCCCCCTTTTTTTTTTTTTTAAGGGATTTTCGCAAATATTTAAATCGCTACCGTTTGGTCTTCCGATGTTCGTAGAGAAATTATTTGACCAACTCTTGCTCGTGGGAGTCAGTAGAGCATAATGCTTTTGGTTTCGTCTAAATCAGGCAAAAACTGTAGGAGGAGTATGTTTTGGTGACTGACACAGTTTTTGCGATGTAGCAAAAAATGTATATATACGCAAATGGGCGTGGCCTATCTCAAAAGATGCAGCTGGCTTGTGGGCATCTGTGGATATAAAGTTTTTGACTCTCTGACTTTCGGTGTGGAAGTTATAGCCCAAAACGCCTTTTCCTTTGTTGTAGCGCCACCTAGTGGCTGGCATGTCTGAATTTTTTCGTCTGCGTACGTACCATGGACCTGGATAAGCCATGCAAGTGGCATGTGCCAACCCTTTACGGTTTGGGCTGCAGCACCACTTTTACGCATGGAAGAATAAAGAATAATAATAATCCCTACAAGAACAATAGGGTTCCCTGCCCCGCAGGGCTTGGGAACCGCGTTGCTCTGCAAAACGCGGTCCCAGCCCTACTCGGGCTTGGCCCCCTAATAAGAACTAGAACTGCAAGCAGTTGTGAACGGGGGCCAAGCCTCCCACGCGACGCGGGATCGGGCGTCGTCGTCCGCGGCGCCGGCCCCTCGCTTCACGGAATCCGGGGATGTAAAGTTTTTGAATGTGCGATGTTTGGTGTGGGAGTTATAGGCCCAAACGCGTTTTCTTTGCTTTTTGTGGTTTTGGTGCCCCCTATTGGATGACATTCGCAAAACTGTGTTTGATAGAAAGATGCAGCTCAATGTAACGAACAAGTGGATGTTAAATTTTTCAATGTGCGATGTTTGGTTGGGGAGTTATGAGCAAAATGAAATTGTGAACCTCTCCATTGTAAAGACACTTTTTTGAATTTTCCCATTTTCCCGCCGAAAGACTTAGGAAATGGCGAAAAGAGGCAAAAAAATTGAAAAACTATTTTTTTTAATAAGTCCGGCATACATAGGAATTTCTTGGCCATATTTTTTTTATAGACTCAGGTATGCCCCATGATAGTCTCCCTTGAGTTTCAAGAAAATCCCTCTTTTTTTTTTTTTTACGGATTTTCGCAAATCTTTAAAGCGCTACCGTTTGGTCTTCCGATGGTCGTAGAAAAATTATTTGACCAACTTTTGCTCGTGGGAGTCGGTAGAGCATAATGCTTTTGGTTTCGTCCAAATCGGGTGAAAGCTGTAGGAGGACTGTGTTTTGGTGACTGACACAGTTTTTGCGATGTAGCGAAAAATGTATATATACGGAAATGGGCGTGGCCTATCTCAAAAGATGCAGCTGACTTGTGGGCATCTGTGGATATAAAGTTTTTGACTATCGGACTTTCGGTGTGGGAGTTATAGCCCCAAACATGTTTTTTTATTGTTGTAGCGCCACCTAGTGGCTGGCATGTCTGAATTTTTTTGTCTGCGTACCAGGCACGGACCTGGATAAGCCCTGCAAGTGGCATGTCCCAACCCTTTACGGTTTGGGCTGCAGCACCACTTTTACGTAAGGAAAAATAATAATAATAATAATAACTAGAACTGCAAGCAGTTGTGAACGGGGGCCAAGCCTCCCACGCGACTCGGGATCGGGCGTCATCGTCCGCGGCGCCGGCCCCTCGCTTCACGGAATCCGGGGATGTAAAGTTTTTGAATGTGGGATGTTTGGTTTGGGAGTTATAGACCAAAAGGCAAAAGTAATGGCAGAGAAAGATGCTGAAGTGTGTTTTTGGCTCCCCCTTTTGGAGCAATTTAAGGAAAAAGTAGAACCAGACTGAGAACCATAGGACAAACACATGTGTGAAGTTTGGTGTTAATAGGATAAATCGTTTTGGATTTAGGAGCAGTTTGGTAAAAGGTAGCTATGTGCAAATCTTTAAAGCGCTACCGTTTGGTCTTCCGATGGTCGTAGAAAAATTCTTTACACAACATTTGCTCGTGGGAGTCAGTAGAGCATAATGCTTTTGGTTTCGTCGAAATCGGAGAAAAACTGTAGGAGGAGTGTGTTTTGGTGACTGACACAGTTTTTGCAATGTAGCGAAAGAAAATCCCATATGCAAATGGGCGTGGCCTATCTCATAAGATGCAGCTGACTTGTGGGCATCTGTGGATCTAAAGTGTTTGACTGTGGGATGTTCGGTGTGGAAGTTATAGCCCCAAACGCGTTTTCTTTGCTTTTTGTGGTTTTGGCGCCCCCTATGGATGACATTTGCAAAATTACGTTGGGTAGAAAAATGCGGCTCAATGTACCGAAGAAGTGGATGTCAGGTTTTTGAATGTGCGATGTTCGGTTGGGGAGTTATAGCAAAATCAAATTGTCAACCTCTCCATTGTAAAGACACTTATTTGAATTTTCCCATTTTCCCGCCGAAAGACTTAGGAAATGGCGAAAACAGGCAAAAAAATTGAAAAACTCTTTTTTTTAATAAGTCCGGCCCACAAAGGAATTTCTTGCCCATATTTTTTTGATAGACTCAAGTATGCCCCATGATAGTCTCCCTTGAGTTTCAAGAAAATCCCTCTTTTTTTTTTTTTTTACAGATTTTCGCAAATTTTTAAAGCGCTACCGTTTGGTCTTCCGATGGTCGTAGAAAAACTAATTGACCAACTCTTGCTCGTGGGAGTTAGGAGGGCATAATGCTTTTGGTTTCGTCCGAATCGGGCAAAAACTGTAGGAGGAGTATGTTTTGGTGACTGACACAGTTTTTGCGATGTAGCAAAAAATGTATATACACGCAAATGGGCGTGGCCTATCTCAAAAGATGCAGCTGACTTGTGGGCATCTGTGGATATAATGTTTTTGACTGTCAGACTTTCAGTGCGGAAGTTATAGCCCAAAACGCCTTTTCCTTTGTTGTAGCGCCACCTAGTGGCCGGGATGTCTGAATTTTTTCGTCTGCGTACCAGGCACGGACCTGGATCAGCCATGCAAGTGGCATGTCCCAACCCTTTATGGTTTGGGCTGCAGCACCACTTTTACGTAAGGAAAAATAAAAAGAATAATAATCCCTACAAGAACAATAGGGTTCCCTGCCCCGCAGGGCTTGGGAACCGCGTTGCTCTGCAAAACGCGGTCCCAGCCCTACTCGGGCTTGGCCCCCTAATAATAATCCCTACAAGAACAATAGGGTTCCCTGCCCCGCAGGGCTTGGGAACCGCGTTGCTCTGCAAAACGCGGTCCCAGCCCTACTCGGGCTTGGCCCCCTAATAAGAATAATCCCTACAAGATCAATAGGGTTCCCTGCCCCGCAGGGCTTGGGAACCGCGTTGCTCTGCAAAACGCGGTCCCAGCCCTACTCGGGCTTGGCCCCCTAATAATAATCCCTACAAGAACAATAGGGTTCCCTGCCCCGCAGGGCTTGGGAACCGCGTTGCTCTGCAAAACGCGGTCCCAGCCCTACTCGGGCTTGGCCCCCTAAATAAAGAATAAAGAATAATCCTTACAAAAACAATAGGGTTCCCTGCCCCGCAGGGCTTGGGAACCGCGTTGCTCTGCAAAACGCGGTCCCAGCCCTTCTCGGGCTTGGCCCCCTAATTAAAGTGTGTCCGACACATGTGTGCGTTTATTCTCCCAACAGCCTACAAGTGCAGGTGCACCAGGAAGGGGCCAAAGATCAGATACAAGGATGTGCAGAAGCTGGAGATCAAAGCCAAACACCCGTTCTGCCATGAGAAGATGATATTGTGAGTGAGATGTTTTCTTTTCTCTCTTTTTCTGTATGCTTAACTTTTCCACTGCTCAATATCTTTCTTGGCGATCCTTCTCCTTCATTGTCTTTTCATTCTTTGCATATTCTTCTTTTCTTTTGTCTGCCTACTTTCTTTAAATCCATTTCTGTCACTGTACTTGTACCTGCTTGATATACAACTGCAACTGTACAATGACTGTCCTCCGTTTGGCAGCCAGGACACAGCCATAAACAAAACATCCGGTAATCTGTGCTTCAGGCACTTCATAAGTGAAATAAACAACTGATGATTTAATAAAACCCCACAGTCAGAAACAAGGAATGATATTCTAGTCGGACATATGGGAAGAAAATAAACACCACTTTCGACATAGCATGGCAGTACATGATAAAGGGTTAATCATATACCAGACATTTGATCATTCAGTTAACATACTGTTATATTTACAGTAAACATGTATTACATTATTTCAAAACAAAAAGACAATATTTGTATGTAAACAGAGTGTGTTCCCTTAACATCCCAACACTTTTAGCTTGGTTTGTATAGTTTTGTTCTACCTATTCTCTCTCTCTCTTTCTGCCATCTGACTTTATTTCAACAGGCTAGCCATTCAGAACAAGCTATTATTTACAATTTCTACATTTGACCCATAACATCAGTTCAAATAGATATATGGCTTTTTTTGTTTAATTCGAGCAATATGAACCTCTCTGATAATAACTTAAAACACAAACACACTCAAAGTAGCCTCTGACTCTCGGATAGACAAGACAACTTAAAAGAAAAATAAACTCCTGTTTTATGTGTAGCATGTAGGTTTTTTTTAAAACTCTCACATGTAGTGAATCATATGACCTGGAATTTCCGTGTGGAATTAATTTCAAGTTTGGTGTCAAAGCCCCATGTTAACAGCTATAGAGGGATGTTATTTCAGCCTCCCTACAGTCAGTTTTGTGTTCAGGGCAGAAGCTCTGCTGCCACCTGCTGTTATATTACAATATCACATAGAGAACACCATTTGGGTAAGAGAAGTGACAGCTGAGACACTGACCATGTGGCACAAAATAAATCTGCTAACACTGTCACATTGTCACATTGTGACATTCTTCATTCAAAGTCCCAGCAATTATTACATTGTATGTCTGAAAATGCCTAGAAGTAGTCTGCATGGACTCTCAGGTATGTTTCTTCTGTTTTGTTTATGTAAGGCTGCTCTATTAGCATGAGATGGGGGCCACCAGCCGCTGGTGCCCAGTGAAAAATGGGCCTCAGTGGGCTCCGGAAAGCCAGAGAGAGAAAGAGAGGAGAGAAATGAGCGAGAGAGTCCCCCCTCTGGCCTTTGTTGTGGCCGTCTGGCTTACGGAGCTCAGTTTGGCATTCATGGAGACCACTCCTAACCACACACACAAGCTAGTAGACCCCAAATGTCCTGTTTTTCACGTTATTTCTTCTATTTCTCTCATTTACTCTTTCGTTCACTTGAGCTTATAATTTCATTCTTTATATATTTTTGGACACTTTTTTATGTTGTTGTTGCCCTTTGTCTGTCTTTATCTCTGAAGGTCTTTCTGGCTACCAGGCATATGAGCTGTGAAAGATTTATTAAGATCCTTTATTCAATTGAAACTAGCAGCACCACACTATCAAAACACTTCATTACAAGAAAAAAAACCCATGTAATCAAAATGATACCTAAGTAAAAATAGTGTTATTGACAAATTGCACTTAAATTAGCTAAAGTAAATTTGTGAGGAATGACTAATTATATTATAATCTTAGGAAAAAGGGATTCACTTATATGTCAGAAGCAGAATAATGTTTTTTTTCAGTGGAGGCAGAGCTCATATGAGCTACCTTGTGTACTTTTTGTTGGCTGATATCATAAAATGACATGGTGAAAAAAGTGACGTTTAATGATGTCAAATTAATGAAGTCAAAAAGTACAACATTTCCCCTTTAAATGTTGTGAAGTACCAAGAAAAACCTATCTTGTTTTTTATGTATTCCCTTTGTTTATTATTATTTTCCCTTATTGAGCATACATTCTTATTTTAGCTCCCCTGCTCACTCACCGTATTAGCTGTTAGAGCCAGTGGCTGTACTTCAGCTGGTGAATTATATCGAAGAGGATTTTAAGCTCATATTAACACAGTAATCAAACTATCACTATCAAATTCACACACACACAAACACACGCACGCACACACACACACACACACACACACACACACACACAAACACACGCACGCACACACACACACACACACACACACACACACACACACACACACACACACACACACACACACACACACACACACACACACACACACACACAGAGTTAAAGCTCATTCTTCCATTACAAAGCATGTACCGCTGCCCAACTGAACCTCAATAGCCAAACAAAGTAACAAGTCAATGGGCAGGAAAAAAGATGCAACACTTTAAACTGGATCTTTATAACTACTGAAAGCAGTGATTTTATTGAGAATCAAGTCTTTTCACTTGTCAACTAATTTAAAATTCATGGTTTGGCAAGCTTTTGAGTGTGTCACTGGATGGAGAGGCCCCGTGGCATGGTGGGTGTTTTTCCCACATTTCTCTTGTTCGCCCTGAATATGCCACATGCAGGCAGGCTGTCTCTACGGCCGCCTTATAAGCAGAGGGTTACAGACTGACCGACTCATTCAGTAAGCTTGGATGTCACATTTCTTAGTGGCAGTTCCATAATATTACTCCATTTCCAAGGAGCTGGCTGCCCCAGGCAAGCTGATCTTTTGAATAGAGAGGCGAGAGGGCTGCCGAAATGTTATTGAGTGCATTGTGGAATAGCAGCTAAGATTGAACTGTCCAAAAAGCGTTCTCTTTTCAAATGAATGGCTTTCAGATAGGTGAAAGTACCTCCAAATCAGCATTTTGACTCTCTTCAGCTCCATTGAAATTCATACAAAAATAGTAGCTCCTGCAGCTGTTTTCAACTTTCTGTCAAACTACTGAAGATAAAACTGTTGTTAAGACTTTACAACTTAATAAACTATATTGTGGACAAATGAATTAGGTTTAATATGCATTGCTTAATCTCTATCACAGAATCTTCGATTCTTCTATCCTTTGTGTTGTGAGGGACCGTTTGACATTTTGGCCTCTCATCTCATATGTTTAACCAAATCAGTGTATGTAATGCTATTTTAGAAGATGGAAATATGAAGCAACAGGAATTATCTTTGCTGAACTTCACAAACATTATATTACATTGGAGTGCATAATATAATGAATTTATTCAAGCCTTTATTTTGTGAATAACAAACATTAGATTTTTTTTCTTCTCTAAGATTCCTGTTTTGTTTTTTTGTCTCTTCTTTTTGCTCTACTCAGTGTGACGATGGAGAATGTGTCTCGGTTCAAAGGGCAGGAGTATTGTCTTCATCCCAAACTGCAGAGCACCAAGAATCTGGTCAAATGGTTCAGAATCTGGAAGGACAAGCACAGGTAACAATCTATAATATTCAATAACAGTGGCGATTTTGGTTTGGAAACTCTGGTGGGGCCATGCAGGAAAATCTTATAATGCAAACCAGAAATACCACATATTACTACCATTACAACAAAAACAAAGTAGCAAGTGACAGAGGGGACCAAAATTGCAGCTGAATAATGCCCTCACTTAAACGTGAATCTGACGACACATATTAGGCTATTATATCCATCGCACCACCAAAAAGCAGAAAAACTTAAGTTCATAATCCTGCCCTGCACGGCAGCGCCCCCTAATGCAAAGACGCCTCTGTTCAATAACAAAACCAGACAACAGGTTTACTTAACTACATTTTTAAAGACTGGCCTTTTTTATTTTTAGGGGGCGTAGCCCGAGAAGGGCCTGGGACCGCGTTTTGCAGAGCAACTCGGTTCCATAGCCCTGCTGGGCACGGAACCCTATTGTTTTTGCTGGGATTATTCTTCCGTATTATTCCGTGTCGCGTAAAAGTGGTGCTGCAGCCCAAACCGTAAAGGGTTGGGACATGCCACTTGCATGACTAGATCCAGGTCCGTGCCTGGTACGCAGACAAAAAAATTCAGACATGCCGGCCACTAGGTGGCGATACAACAAAGGAAAACGCCTGATTTGGACGAAACCAAAATAATTATGCTCTACCGACTCCCACGAGCAAAAGTTGTATAAAGAATTTTTCTACGACCATCGGAAGACTAAACGGTAGCGCTTTGAAGATTCGCAGATTAGCTTCCTTGTACGTAAGTGATTATAAATCCCAAACTGTACATCGTATCAACACAATATTTTAGACATATATTCGTGCTGCCCTAGGGAACATCCTCAAAAAGAATTGGAAAATTTCGCCCAAAGGGGGCGCAATAAACGCAAAAAGGTTGATATCTTGTAGCTAGCCGCTTAAAACTCAAGGAAGACCATCATGGGGCATACCTGAGTCTATATAAAAAATATGGCCAAGAAATATTAATGTGGGCGGGGTTTCTTTTTGACGGGAAATTCAAAAAAGTGCATTACAGCAGAGTGGCTGACAAGCGGAGTGGCTCTTTTTTTGCTCGATCCTCCCCAATCAAGCATCCCACATTCAAAAACTTCGTATCCACATATTCACTGAAGTATGCTGCATATTTTAGCATGGCCACGCCCATTTGCAAATTGATATATTTTCCGCTACGTTGCAAAAACTGTGTCAGTCACCAAAACATACTCCTCCTACAGTTTTTGCCTGATTTGGACGAAACCAAAAGAATTATGCTTTACCGACTCCCACGAGCAAAAGTTGTGTAAAGAATGTTTCTATGACCTTCGGAAGACCAAGCGCTTTAAAGATTTGCGCATTAGCTACCTTGTACCAAACTGCTCCTAAATCCAAAACGATTCATCCTATTAACACCAAACTTCACACATGTGTTTGTCCTATGGTTCTCAGGTTGGTTCTACTTTTGCGTTAAATTGCTCCGAAAGGGGGCGCCAAAAACACAAAAAGTATACATCTCCTTATCCACTTGAGTATCTTTCTCTGCGATTTTTTTTTCCTTTTGGTCTATAACTCCCAAACTGAACATCCCACATTCAAAAACTTTACATCCCCGGATTCCGTGAAGCGAAGGGCCGGCGCCGCGGACGACGACGCCCAATCCCGAGTCGCTTGGGAGGCTTGGCCCCCGTTCACAACTGCTTGCAGTTCTAGTTTTTTATTTTTACCTATTCTATTCTTTCTAATTTCATTATATTGACACACATCTCTGACACTCCCCAAAATCTATTTATCTCCTTTAATGACAAATCTCTTCAAGCCTATATGTCCAAGATGGGTATTGAAAATATTCTATACTTTGTCATACGTTTAGAACAATAGAGTGAATATTCTCATAAATATTATTGTGGCTGTCTGTATGCATTTAATAATTATTGTCAAATGGACAAGATACAAAAGCATAAAAGGAAACAGTTTGCTATAATGCTCAACTTAAAAACTATACAAATGCTTCTGCAAATATTCATTTGACATTTCTCCCCTCACCTTACTTCCATGAGGGTCAGACATCCCGGTTCTTCGAATCCATTAACATCCACAAGGCCAACAAAATGAACTACAAGAAACCTTTGTCCTCTATTCGTCCAAAGACTACAGTAAAAATACTAAACTCCTGATGGTTAAGGCTAATGATGCTGGCAGAAAAGCCAAAAGAGTGAAACTGAAAGAAAATAACTCTTTTCTGTTTGTCTGTTTCTTCCTCAGGGTCTATGAAGCCTAAAGCAACACAACTACGCAGCACCTGTGGATCAAGGGAGACAAATAAATAAAATAATCCGACAATATACCACCAGGACTGTTTAAGAACAAAATGTATTCTACAATCAAACTGTACTTCTCCTTCTTCTGCCTGAGAGCTGTCAAGCACAATAAGAGATATATGTAGTTCATATGTAAGCTGGTGGGCTCAATTTAGTCGGCCATCAACCTAGCGTCAGCCACTCACCACTCCCATCTGTACAACAGTTATGCTTGTCAAATGGTCAAGGACCTCTCTTTTGCTTTGGCTTCTAGGATTCTTTCAAAGTGAAGAATTTGTATAAGAATGTCTCCTTCTTAAAAAGGGGTAAACCTCCTTTTAAAATAAAGTGTGGTGTTTTCAATTGTTAAGATTTTCCCCAACTGTTTTCACTGTAACAGGTAGAACTGTTATAAAATGCCAACATTTAGGTCTGGTTACCTGTCTCTCAGAGCATCTACTCGAAATGCAGAGATAAAGGTTCGAATCTGATGTTGTCTGTATTTGTAGAGGGGCAGTCATTGTGCGGTATCACACAGTATAATCAAGAATTATCTATTGTTCAGTCAGATAGAGGAGATCTACCAATGTGTATGTGTGTGTGTGTGTGTGTGTGTGTGTGTGTGTGTGTGTGTCTACCATGTCCATGCTACTCTTATGTGTCAAACAAACACACTGCTTCACCACCCATTTTGTGAAAATGTGATCTAATTACATGACTTGGTGTTGTTCCAATAGATATTAAAGTATATAAATAGTTCATTTGTGCCATTGCAGCCTGTGGATTGGAGATAATTAAAAAACATATTAATTAATACACTACGAAAAAAAGACTGTCTGCAGTTTACATAGACAAAGAACTATATGTTATATTTCTTCACTGGTTGAAAGATGTTCCAGTTCCACCTTTTTGAAATAATTGTGTAATGAAGCAATATCTCTGGCTGGTGATTTTCTAGTTTTGTTGTTAATGTTTACCAAAATCCCATGAAAATGTTTACATTAACAATGTATACTCTGCCATTCATTTTCACTGAAACCATAAATCTTTAAAAACAGGTCAAAATAAATCATGCATTTCATTTTTATTTTGTTTTAAAGGGCTAAATAACTTTTTAAAACAACTGGGTACTGAGTATAATGTAGTTTATAGCAAACTTGGGAATGGGATGAGTTGACAATAAGAACAAATACAGAAGATTATCAAACCTTAAAATGAGCAATTGACTCTGTTACAAAGCTATCAAAATTCGCATTGGACGATGGCATGAGATGAAATGGGACCATTTGACTGATAACTCATACAAAGCTACACTTATTCATTACATTACAGAATATATTGAAATAAATTCAAGTCATTTCATTTGTACTGCTTGAACTTATCTCACTGTCTTCTACCGTGTTAAGTTGTTTATAAAGTTTTTATGTTGTTATCTCTCCTACAGTAGATCTCCTGAACAATACTGTCAAATGTGTTATCATTTTGTATGCCGACTGCTGACTTGTAATAATGACCGTTGGTTGATTTTTTTTCTTGCCACCAAACAAAATTCACACACAAATATCTGTCTGCATATTTACAAAAACTCCACATTTTCTTTACCCTTTGAAGAATGTGCATTACTCTTGTTTTATATCTTATACATAGATACATATAAAGAAGCATTTTGTAAATGGACCAGTATAGCCTATATGTTAGTGAGAACAAATTCACCTTAAGACTTTATAGTGTCATGTATATTGTATTACTGCATTTTAGTTGTTTTTGCTATTTAAATGTTGGTTTGGTAACATATTCTTGGAGGGTGAGTGTTTGGACCAGCCCACCAAACACACAGTTACACATTCCATTGAGTGTAAAACAATAAACACAGCAATAAAGTGTCTATAGAGCAGCTAATGTTTCCATTGGACTCATTCAAATAACTGTTTTAATCACATCTGAAGGAAAGGAGAAACCGATGCTGCTGCAGATGTCTAAATGGGGAACAAAGATAAAGCAAATGTATAAAGCCAAATATCACAAATAACAATCTTCTCAGGTAGCATTACAATCTGAACAGCATGATACCCTCTACCCTTATAGACCTTTCATTTGGATAATGAAAAACTCATATAGTGTAGTAATAGTGGAAGAAACCTCAGGAAGGGCAACAAAGGAGGGAACCCCACTCTCAGGACTATTGTCAATAAACAATTGTAGTGTGTGTACAAACCTACAAACAATCACAATATGAACAGTATGAACAGGTTTTCATGTCAAAATTATGACATGTCACATGAAAAACAATGTGGATGCAGGAGGATGTTGAACAACCTATAGCTGTCGCCAAATAGTTAGGACCGGAGCCACACAACCTGTCACCACCATGGAGACCTGGTAAAGGGCAGAGGCCACACAACCAGAAGAGAGAAGCACAGACTTCACAGTAAGAGAGAACAGGCACACAGAGGGAAAGGAGAAAGGATGGCGCGTGCAGACTAGGGAAGAGTAGAAGATAAATCACCCGGGGACGATGATCGAAAGCAAGACACAAGCTGACTTATGGTAATGCACAAAGAGCCTGAGTGAAAAGAGAGGACAAGGGAGAAATAGGGGGAGAGAGAGAGAGAGAGAGAGAGAGAGAGAGAGAGAGAGAGATAAACAGCTTGACAAAACAACTGGGGGTTAGAGAAATGCACCAATATCAGAAAGTTTGCAGAACTTTGTTTTGTTTGATGGTCAGGAAAATAGACCAAGTAGCCCGGTTACATTTACACCTAGTTCGATCCTCTGGGAGGATAATCCAATTGAAAGTTAAGGCAAAACGATGAATTTAAAGTTTAAATTTAGAGGCCTCAATCAAGTCAGACTATCTGAAGTCAACTGGGAGATTTTTCTAATAAAGGGGCATGATAAGAGAAGGCCCTGCAGGACACTACGCTTCTTTTTAACTCCAGTGACAGCAGGAACCGAAAGATGGAGCGCATTCAAACTAAAGTGCTATGACACAAGTACTTCACCAGGCGGCGGTATAGATCTATTGATTTTTTTTTTATCAGGCAAAGTATATGAGTCAGATGGATATAGCATCATCACACAGATAGATAGCCTATTTCGGTAGTTGTGGATTGGATAATTAAAACAATTGTGCATAGCCTACTTGCATACACATAGGCCTACAGACACATTCACATCACACACACTACCACATAGGCCTACACATTGAGATAACATTGGGTCAATCACTATCAAAATGTTGTGTAGCCTTTGCAAAGTCATGTCAATTACACAATGACCATATCAGGTAGGATAAGCCTACTAGAAACCCTCTAGCCTATTAGCCTATGGCTAAATGAAGACTTGATTACATTACATTACGAATAGCCTAATATAATCAGAGGTGGAAAATTACCCTTGAACCCATGAACATGTGACACTGAGTTGGTTAAACTGTCATGCCATTTAGACACAAATAAAAATGAATACATCATATAAATTAACAATGATCCTTTCTTTTATTTAGCCTAAGCTGTCTTGCCCGTCCGCTAGGTGGGGTCAGTTTTTGGTAGCTGTCTCCCGCTGTGCTCGGCTCAGAGAGAGAAAGGGGCGGGGTCAGTATTTGGCAGGTTCGTCCCTTGAGGGTGTGTGAGAGAGACTCGCTAAACAACGACCTGCAAACGGGCATCTGAGCCAGTCCGAGTAAAAAACAGGAACCACATTATTTTTCGAGTGTACCCGACGACATTTCTACGCCGCCTGCTCTAATCTCGTCGAAGTTGCTGTCTCATCAGACGTCGGCTACAGAAACCAAAGAAGAAATTAATGCATTTTGCTCCGTGTCCCTGTCTGTTTTGACCTGGTAAGGTACCCCGGAGCGACTGATTAGCTCGCTCTGCTAACAGCGCTTCTTCTGCCTCACTCAGCATCTTAGTAGCTAAACGCTAGCCAGCTAAGCTAACTGTGTCTGGCGCTTTGTGTTGTCCGTTTCATTCGTCTTCATTGTACATACTAGTTTGTGAATGAATGTACCGCATTTGTATCTTCATTTAATAAGATAGTTCATAAGACGTCTACAACGGGTGTTTAAACGTTTGTAGCTTTATTTGTGTTCATTGGGAGCTAACGGCTAACGGTTAGCTACGGAGGCAGTTCCATCACATCTGTAGCTCCTTCGCAGACACGGCAGGCTGCGAGTCTGAGGCAGAAAGAGAAAAACTGTCATAAATAATGAAATATTTGAGTATTTGTATTTGATTCCGAATCAAAGCTGCAAAGTTTGCATTGCTTTCAGTTTTTCAAACATTTCATACAGTAGTAGTTGTCAGGAATGTGAGATGCAATGTGTAATCTAGTATCACTTGGTAATTGAGGGTTATTGTGTACCACAGTTTACAGAAACGTACATCCTGTGTGTTTAGCTGTCCGTAATTCTTGTTTTTATACACTGTGGTCCATAGTTTCGTTTTCTGCTGATTGTTTCTGGTAAACTCCATCTTTAACATAGATGATCGTGCCCGGTTACGGAATGTTCCGATGTTTTCTGCCACGGCGCTTTTGCCATGAAGTGCTTTTGCTGCCTTTTGCTGTTCCGGTTGCATGCATAGATGTTTATGAGTACCGTAGTTGTGGACTCAACGACGTCGTTTTACGGATGTGTCTGGCTGACTTTCATTTTTGGGCTTCCTCAAATCCTTTGCACATTGGATAATCGTTTCCGGCCATTGCCCTGAATTAGGACGGATTGGGCTCTCCATATGGTTTAGGCCTACTATGGGCTCTCAAGTGCAGAATCCGATAACAACAGTACAATGATGAAGAGAATTGGGGTCACTTAAATTGTTATAATTATTGTTCGATTTTAACACTATAATATATTATTGTGAATAATAACATTAACTTGCATTTGAATATTCACACAGCCTACAGACCATATGCGGGTCATACAGGTTAAAAATAAGTCACTAATTCCTGGTAGGTTAAGTTGAAACATTTAATTTTTTTTATTATTATTATTCCGGACAATTACACATAATACATAATTTTCTCATTGCATATTCATACATATTACTTTGTTATCGTCCGAAGGGAAGCAGGAGAAGCCAAAGGCTTATCGGGTGGGTCCCGCCCCCACTGCCATAAGATTCAGATACACAGCTACTACAGTTAGATTTCTTTTTTTCTTTTTTTTAAGAAGATTCATTCTAATACACAGATCATTAAATTGATTAGTCAATTGACACAGAACTAATTGCTCTAACTCTTGTACTACCAAACAGTCTCTTCCAGCTATTTATCTGTGAAGCTTCGCTGTTTGTCTTGTCTGATCTTATTTGATCGTAAATCTTAATTTTATGATGGTTCATTGGACAAAACAAACTTTGGCTTTTCTCTTCTTTCTTTTTTTATTGTTGGCATTTTTACAAGACACATTCTTTAATCTGAACAATAATTGGCATACCAATCGATTAAATAATTATAGGTTTCAGTCCTGCAATTTTGGCAATATAAACAGACCTGATGATGAACTTCCACGACAATGATGATTTATAAGATTTTTTTTAAATCAGAATCACAAACGGATCAAAATGATTTAAAAATAGTACAAAATGGTAGAACTAAATATGTAAGACTCCCTCTTGCAATATTTAGTTTCTACAGCAGTATCTGATGCTTAATTTGATCCAGATACATGCTGGAAGTGAACAATTCGTTATTTACTTATTGTAAAGAAGTAATACTGCCGCTACCAGGAAGTATACCTTATAGGTAAAAGCACTTATTGTGATGATTGGTCTCTTTTGGTGTGTATTCATACGTTTTTAGGTTCTTAACTTCAATATCTCGGCAACAACCCACACGTTTATTTAAAGTATACATGATCTATGATCTTATCCGAACGGTTTATGCAGAATCTGTCCTATAATGCAGTAAAGTTTAGCTTATTGTGTAAGTGACAGCAAACATATCTACAAACAGACTTGAGTAAAGGTCAACTTTGCAGTGGTGCTGATGTTGTAAAAATGTTACCAAAACTGTTGTGGAGTCAGCAACAAAAACACAGTTTGGATGGATGGTGTAATACAAAATCCTTCCTCCATGACGTTTATTATGTTTAGTTTCTGTTGGAACTGTTTTCAAGAGGTGTTGAAACCACTCTATGGTCCTTTCGGGAATGTGTAGTTTGTCTTGCTGTTGAATTGTATTGTGTTATTTCTCAGAATGTATTTATTGAATATTTTTTCCACACCATATATTATTATCATTGGGCTAGATATTAGAACAGCTCTCGGTGGAATGCTATGCAATTCAGCACACCAAACAGGCATGTTGCTAGCTACACTGGGCCCCTTTGTTTACATACCTATTAGGGCCCGACCGATTAACCGATCTGAGATGCTGATGCTGATATTTGGGGAGAGGGAGTTCCAGAGGATTGGGTGCAGAGATTAAATGCTTAATGTCTGAATTTAGACATATTTCTAACACTTTATTTTTTTTAGACAATGCGTATTTCAATAAAGAAAAAGTTCCAGTACACATTTTTGACAATAAAAGGTATATTTAAGGGTTCAAAAAAGTAAATTCTTTCAATATATATTTTGGAGATTTTTTTATTTATTTAAAGCTGGGGTATATGATTTGGGAAAAAATAGCAGTTGGGATAGAGATTCGAATCCAAATACCTTAACTGCTCCACTTGTGTTCTCTTGTTGGCTGCCGTAGTGCCAAACTGTCAGACTGCTAGGGTCTGACGCAACAACGTCGGTGCCAAAGTGAATGGCCAGTCCCAACACCCAATAAGAACGGAGAATCGGAGCCTCGGAGGCCTAGGCCTTAAGGTGCGAACACACTAGGCATTTTACACGCGTAAGATTTACGTGCGTAACGCAGCTAAAATGTTGCTTGATCATTTTGCGTCAAAAATGGTTATACGCGCGTAACGTGCCTAGTCTCCCTCCCGATATTGTATTTCCCTTATCAACCATGGCTGATCAGACCCGACACAACAGCGTGCATGTCCGCACAAAAACAACAACAACACGGCCAACAACTGTGCCAAAAGACAAACTGAACAGCACAAATAGCCTAGCATTAAAACAGCATTGCATATTCACGGCAGCTACATAACAAACACAGTTACAGCAGCATCGGTGCACGGCGGCACAACATAAAGGCAAGTAGCCAAAATTACCCTACCTGGCTGTGACAGGGGACCGTGGCTGGCGTAGATCAACACCGGTGTTTCGCTCTACTTGTCGTGAAAGTCCCGCGGACAGTCGTCATGTTTGGGTTCATAATATGAGGCGCTAGCCGCCCGCACACAACAGGGTGAGTTAACTAATGCTATACGGCGCTAACTTTGTTTATCGGCTAAAGCACAGCCGCACATATTCACTGAATTAACCAGGAAGTCCATTCTCCTGGTTTACTTTCCCCACGTCTTCTAACCCCGAGCGGCTTCATACAGCACCGGCCGCCCGCAATAAATTTTTCTCCACGGTGTCTCTCATCAGCCTCTGTGTACAGTACACTGTTCTCCGACCCTGCCAATGTATGTGACGTCGGGTCAAGCTCAACGCTGATTGGCCTACGCGGCTAATCGTCTCGCGTAGGAGCAACAAAAGTTCAATTTTTTGAACTCCTCGCGTAGCTGCGTAATATATACGCGCGTAATATATACGCACGTAATATATACGCACGTAATATATACGCGCGTAAAAATGTTGCTTTAGCGCGAGTGAAAATGTTGCTTTAGCGCGAGTGACGCATTTACGCGCCATGTATGCGCGTAAACCAATGGTTCCCTATGGAAAAACGGCCGATTTCATACGCGTCTGTACGCGTGTAAAGTGCCTAGTGTGTTCGCACCTTTAGGCTGTCGATTAACAACAGGTAGGATCGTGAGGAGCTATTTACTGATGTATACAAAAAGTGATTTTGACAAGCTTTTTCCAGAATCGCTGACTCCTCTTTTAAATTATTGACTGATGATGAAACATACATTTTTGGCTTACTTAGTCATATTAAAAGTACAACCTGAAATTCAGACTCTTCTCTTCCCTGATATGGTCCCAAAACCAAGTTTGATAACCTTGTTGCAACAGACAGCAACTATTGTGTTACAGTCGCTGCATTGTCATAATAATCATTCATTCTCACTGAGTGTATACCTGAGCTGAACCTGAAGGATAGCACGTATGCACAAACCAAAAGAGTCAAAAATCTCCAACCTACTGTGTGAGATAAGGCTGTGTACGTTAGACGACCCATAGTTTTTATATGGAAAGAAAACACATTTGCACTCACAGCAGTGTAATAACCACACAGCTGCCTGCAGTGTGGGATTGTTGTTGCCAGGTCAGTGAGTGGCTGTTTGAAACTCTGTGGACCGAAGCCAAGCTAAACCGAATGTGACCCTCCAAATCTCTCTAAAGCTGGAACCACACTGCCAGAAATTCACCAGATTTAATATGTCTGCATTTGTTCACACCCGTTTGGACATATTTTTCATAACCTCACTATTGATTGGTTAAAAACAAATATTATAATTATTATTATTTATTTAACTATTTTTCTTTTGCAGTAGAAGTAATTTGTGTACGATACTACACTCTAAATTTAAACAATTAGCCCTTTAATCCATACATGATGATTGACTTGATAATGTAATACAATTCTTACACTTTAAGGACAAACATATTTTGCTTGCGCCAATGTAATAAGTTGTAACATTATTGGAAAAAAGTTATTTCATTTTGGGCTTAGCGTTTTGTTCCATTATCGACCAGTTATTACAATTTGGGTTACATTTTTCAATTACATTTCAGGTTGTTGTTACATTTCAGGCTCTTACAGGGCCTAAGGCAGTTTCACACAGTGTGGCACCGACCCGGCCCAACGATTGTGGAAATGGAGATAGTCCATTAGGCAGCTGAAACAACAAAAGCTTCTACAGGGAAGATAACTTTTATTCATGTGTTAACTTTTCCAACAAATTTCAGAGAAAAGGCTGACATTTACTTTCAGATGGACCATAAATAAACTAAAATATACAGTTCATCCATCATTTGGATGCATATTAGTTTAAACATCAATCTACCAAAAAATAAGTTGTGTCAAAGTGATATTTACTATGGGAACGAAATGTAGAAAATAATGAATAATTCCCGTCAGTCATGGACAAAAGTGTTGGCACCCCTGGAATTCTGTCGGATAATGCACTGGTACACATTTTTTCGCATTAATATGTTTTATGTCATTTGTTTGCAATGAAAAAACACAAAAGTGAATAGACAAAAAGCCAAATCGGATATCATTTCACACCAGGCTCGTTGATTTTTAAGCACACTAAATTGCAAAAGAGAATTTGATTAGTGGATAAACTAGCCTCCGACCATGTATTTGGATCCAGAATATGCAGATGTGAAAGGAAATATGCACGTATCACAGTGTCAGTGTTAAATACAGTATATGATCAGTTGATAAGTTCAGAAACTTTGCAGATATTTTTTTTAGATTTGACAGTGAGTTAAGAGGTTGGTCTACTGTTTCTGCAAAGAGAGCTCCTATCTTTGATTTTGTAAGGTCATTGCAAGAAATGTTACTGATCATGACTGCTTTTTAGGATTTAAGATTTAAAAAAAAAAATGAATGTACATTTGAATGTTACTTTCTGGTGTTTCCCATATAATTGTTGGCCTATATTCATGTGCATCCAAAAAGCTTGAAATGAAAAAAATATAATAATAAAAAATTACCTTTGAATCATTATGGATAGGGTTATTCATGTTTCCCTGAATCAAAGCATTTTACATTTATCATTTGAATGTAATATAAGCCAGATGGAAAAATGTGGTTGTGCTGTAGTTAAATCTGAGGCTGAAAACATGTCCTGTGTAGCAGGTTAATGGGCACTGCTGTAACTGTACAACATCAGCTGAATGTGTCAAGCCAAAGGAGATATTGAACAGTAATAGAAGTCACATGACTGGAAAGACAGGATGACAAACTGGCATAGCCTTTTCCTGTAACCTTTTGCACTATTTTCTATTTTTAGGTATTTTACTAAGGTGTGATTGGAGTACTAAGAAAGCTATTTATAACAGTTTGCACCTTGGTTATCAAAACAAACTCATAACTTCCAGTATGTGAAAAAGAAAAAGATAGTTCAGTCTGTAACATCAGGTTGCTTGGTCAATGTTTGCCTGCTCTTCTGTCAGCTCATTTGTCAGCTTACTCAGACAGCTGGTGTTTGGATCTATTGTTAACATGCAGACACGCACGCACGCAGGTACACACACACACACACACACGGAAATGACAGGACTTGTACTATCATGGGTAAGCCATTTGTTCAGTTTTAATTGCGTCTCATTCGCTCCTCTTTTAATGCATCAATGGTGATTTATTCAATGATTTTCAACAACACAGGATTTGCTCATTGATTCACTGTTGTCTTTTTCCTCATTGCACCGTCACTGCTTTCATAGAGTTGTCAGGCATGAACAGAATATAAAGACAACAGACAATGCAGCAAAAGGACAAGCCTAATTCCTTGTCTGTTTATGTGAGGGAGGGGGTTGGGTGTTGTTGTGTATGTATTGTATGTGTTTACTTATTCTGTTTTTTTTTGTCCATATGTACCACAAAAAAAAAAAGGAGAAGGAGAAGCCTTTTCAATGCTATTTTATTGTGCAATGCTCTGGAAATTTCCATCAGTATGAGATACAATACTAAATCATAAAGCCCAATGTAATTGTTTCAAATGTTTAAATTAATACAGACTAAGTTAAAAAATCATCCGCACATTATTTTCTAAATACAATTATTTAGTTGATACAAAAAACACTGAAACATTTTCTTTCTTTGTCTGAGCAACTGTCCAAAAAATATTCAATTCACTATTAAAGAAATATCCACCTTTTTAAGAACAGAGCATGTTTGATATTTTAGCTTGGAAAGTGCTCTCAACAATTACCAACAATTGAAATGATTCATTTTCCACAAATCGAGCAATAATCCGTCAGGCATTTTTATTATATACTCAGGCTCAAAGAAAATACTACTATAAGAAAATTCAGGGTGAAATAATAGTTTGACAGATTGTATAAGAAATGTTCACTCCTTTTTTTGTATACTGTATTAAGAATACATCTTTCAAAAGGCATCATTACATTTGATGGTCATTCCCTTCAACCTCAAAATAAATAAAGGGAATATTCTGCTACTAGAGATGGGGATAATGAGGCCTGAAAAAGCCCATGTCCCCCGAAGACATGTCCTTATTAATTTATCACCAACAGGACTAGCTTGAGAGGAGCAGCTAAAATAGGTTAGAGCAGTGAACTGCTGCTACCGAATCAAGGACACAAAACTGCTTTTTTCTCCTTTAAGCTTTCTCAGAAATTCTTTCTTTGTTTCCATAACGCTGCATGTGCTCTTATATTTTGAACCATCTATGCCTCCCATCCTGACTTGACCTCCTACCTGCCTACAAGACAAAGAGCTATGATTTAAAAATCGTACGCAAATGCTGGCCCACAATATCCTGAAAAACCTGGAAGCTATGTGCTCAAAGTAATGCTTTGTACCCTCAAATATGTTTTTCATTTAGAACTAATTAGTGGTTCCTTCTATTAACTCCTGATCTAAGAAAATATCATTTTCTATTGCTAAAACGAATTATATTAATTTTCCTTAAAAATACTGGCTTATTTCCCTGAAATAATTAGCTTTATCCAAGTAGCTTTAGTATCCTGTTAGTGGCAATATAGAAACTCAGTTGTTTCACAGTATTATTGTGATGAGAGGATGTTACATTGATACAATTCAGGTTTAGGCTCACTTTTCTGTCTGCTCTTACCATGCAGTTCACTCTCAATAAGTGGCTCTGTTAGATTGTAAAGTCAGCTGATCATTGACAAATGATACATCAGTAATGAGGTTGCACATACCAAAGTGCATTGTGGAAACAATACATAAATTCAAGCTAAAACATTGCACGGAGAGAGTAGCATTGCATGCTAAGTAAATGCATATACAACCACTTCTAAAAATGACATCTGTGTTTCACATATGTAGTTTGCTGTTGCATGACTAAGGTCAAAATGTTCCATAATATGGAAAATCCGTTCATGTAGTGTAAGCAAACTAACACATAGGTAATTAGGTAATCAGACAAAGCCAGGGCATTACTGGCTCCGATTCATAGTTGGCACGCATTAGTTTACATGCTTCAAAAAGTATTAGAATGTTCTTGAATTCTGAGTCATTCAAAGGGTTGGGTTGGTTTCATTTAGAGATTGCCAAATAACAGTAGTGTTTATCTACCTACCTGATTATTCTTTGTAACTGGAAATCCAGTATGCCTCAGCAAATGTAGGATAGATCATCTGGCCTAAAAGCTGGCACTTGTTTATAATCAAACAAACTTTTTTTTAAATCATTTTAAGGTTAATGTTAGTAGCACTGAACACAAAAACTGGTTGCTATCATTGTACCATGTTTTCACAAGAGAACACTTAACTTATTATAACAATGAATGAAGGCTTTATTTTGACTGTGGAAAATAATAACAATAAAAGCTAAAAAGAAATATATGTATTTTTTAAAACTAAGTTTAGTTAGTTAACAATAATCATCAATTGACTCAATAGTTATATCTTATCCTATCTTAACACATTATTTACAAATTGCTACATATATTTAAATGTATACCAGTAGAAAAGTCAGAATCCAAAAGATAAAAGTGCAACAGTGCTATTTTGGGAACCTACATTTGTAGGGAATCGCCTAGAAAGAGCTTCAGTGCTTGGAATAAGTTTTACGTTGTCTAAGAGTCACAGTGAAAAATACAAAAATGGATACAAAAGGATGCCTCAGCCCTAGGTGCCACTCAAACATGAGAGTCACTGCTGCTAGGCAGTTTTCAATGTGAACAAGAAGGTTTTAAGGTCAACATTTACAACACCTAACCTTAGGGCGTATTAGGTGTGTGCATGTGTCACACACACCTACGCGCAGCTATTAGTCCCCAATGTTTAACAGGGGTTATGCCTGTATGGGGATATGAGTATATGCTTAACATTTAGACCACATGCTTTCATTTGCAAGCCTTCTGCTCTTTGAAAAACCATCCCATATCCATTACTGTTTTTTACATAGACTGATAAAACCGGGTAAACTGTGTAGGTGTACAGCCAGTGCTCCTCTAATTCATATTTCCTGTTATGCAGCTTCTTGCAAAGCAGTTAAACATCTTTGATGACTAACTGACCTAATCTTGGTTGAAAATTAACAACTTTTCCATGAGATGACACATTGAAATAGTTTGTATTAGTAGATAAGACATTTCAAGGCTCAACGCTAAGGTTTTTTTTTTCACTTGCCCTAACGGGCAAGTGGGTCTGAATTCTACTTGCCCGAAGTAAATTTTTACTGGCCCCTATACAATTTTTTTTTTCTATCAGTCGTGTTCAAATAATTGTTATATTTGCTCTTTATTGACAATGTATAAACAAATCATGGACAGTATTATAGAGAGTTAAGGGTCATACTGAAAGTGGAGGCTATTATTCAAATATTATTTGAGTTGGAACATTTGTAATTTTTTTGTTTCTAAACCGACAATAACTGCAAACGAGACTTGTTTTATGCAAACAAAAATCATGTAAAGAACTCTAATGGCGCTTTTCCACCGCAAATGTAGCTCGACTCGACTTAACTCGACTCGACTCAACTTGGTTTGGTAGCAGCACGGGTCGTTTTCCACCGCAAATAGTACCTGCTGAACGTGGGCGGGGTCGTCGTAAGGGGCTGAAAGCCTACTCCGGAGCAAAGTAGCAGAGCAGAAATTGCGAGCAGTTGTTGCACTATTAACTGAACTAACCGCCAAAAACACGGATGAAAAATGTTTAAGAAATACCCCCCTTGTATCTGTTTGCTAAAAGAAGTAGAAGAATATTGCTACGGGCCATTAAAAGGGATGTTTGTTGTCCCGATGTGTGACTCTGCCACACAGTCAGCTGTAGGGATGCGTCACGTACATCCCTATGCACGTAAACACGGGCATGATAAAGTTGACTGTTTAGTGCTTGTTTCAGGATACGTGTTTTCAAATGCAAGCCGTGTCTCAGCCTGAATATTTTATTGAGGTAATCAGTTCAGTCCGAGGCTTGTAATGTAATCGCTCGCTATCATGTCTGTCCCAGCTGGCTACTATTAGCCTAGCTGCTAGCTGCCCTACATGTCTCCTCTCGTATGATAAGTAACTTCCCCAACAACCAACACTGGGTGAGCTTAGCGAATATATGGAAAATAAATTCGGATCTGTGATGCAAATCAAATGAAAGAGAGCCAGAGAAGGCTGCACGCGGCGTAAATACACTCAAAAGTCCCGGAGAGTTGGGGAGAATAAACAACAGAATGAAGCCGGTAGTCTCTGGCCACTGATTGGCCAGACAATAGTCTCTGGCCAATCAGTGGCCGGCCGTCTGCCGACGTCACCTTTTAGCATCGGCTCAGCTCGCTTGGAACCTAGAGCGAGGCGATACCAAAAAAGCAGCCGCTACGTGGTACCAGGTACCATGAAATTGCAGTGGAAAAGCCAAAAATGCGAGTTGAGTCGAGTCGAGCTGATACCATGCGGTGGAAAAGCGCAATATGCGTGTGTATCGGCGGTGGAGCCCCGCCCCCCCTTCACCAAACGGAGCAGAGAGGAGAGGAGAGATGCAACGTAGCAGACACTATGCGCACACAAATGAGCGTTAATGTAATAATTAGCACCAGTTAAATATGAAAATAAACCATAGATAGATTAGCCTACTTGTATTTGGCGATTCAAAAAAATAAAATAAGAAATATGATTTTATTATTCAAGAATTTCAGCGAAACCTCCCAGTTGCCCGGTCGGGCATGCCAGTTGGCATAGTTACTGGCCCGACATGGCATTTTACTTGCCCCGGGACGTTGGGCAATCCTTATTGTTGAGCCCTGCATTTCTATTTAAAAGGCAGTATCACATCCTCCACAAAGAAGGGCTTACAGTACCATTTTGGCCCATTTAAGAAAACTAGGAGTTCTCGTCTGTGACGGTTTTTTTTCTTGTTTAATTGAAACATGAAATAATACTATTTGTATCTGTTTGTCTCATGCAGATTCAACCCTGACGCACACCTCTATATTCTGAGTTTGTCTTTGTTATTTGTTTTGTTTTTTGAACATGCCAAGTCATGCTCGTAGAGAGTATACGGAAGTAAGGCATTGTTTCAAGATCATGGGATGCATTTGTGAAGAATGGCACCAACACAGTAGTCAAATACAGAAATACCAGGTGCTCATTCAGTGTCCAGTGTTTTCAACTCTTGTTTTACCTTTTTAAGATTTAAGTCAATAGACTTACTACATTAGAGATCTGTTTGTTTGTGAACAAATATTTTTCTCTTTCCTGTTATGTTTTTTACTCATGCAACTTTAAGACATACAAAAACTTTGATACATCATTTTCAGCTACACCCACCTCCATACCCCCTGGGGGTTATTGGCTTTGAAACAGAAATCTGATTTATTTGAAACTTCCAAAGAGGCTTCCTGGGATCACACCTACCTGTTTGTCACTTTCTACCTTTGGGTTGACCCTTAGTTTGTCCAGAAGTGATAGAATATACAGAGTGTAACTGCTTTGATCTCTTTTATTTTGTTTCACAACATGATGCAAGTTAGAGGAAATGTTGCTGATTTATTTATGACCTCTGGTGAATATTTTATCTTCTTGTTGGTTGTGCACTTTATTTTTATGGAACCAATGTGTCTGAAATCGCGCACTTCTGTACTTACACTTACTTTTTTGAGTGCACTTTGCGCAAAACCGGAGAGTGTGCCAAAATGAAGTGCACTGTAAGTTCCTCTGTCGTGCACTCAAAACGGTCTAAAACTTGAGTGTGGAGAGATGGACACTTTCCACACTCAACGGCCGCCATCTTGCCTACGTAGCGGAGAGGGGCGGGACATTCTAATCAAAATAGAGGAGCTTGAAGCAACCGTGGAGACGGACGCGCTCTACAAAAGTTAAATTATATATTGTTTTAGTTTTTCCGCGACTAACGTGTCTGTTTTGGCTATCGGTAACGCAAGCAGAAAAAAATACCACCGAAGAAGAACCGTCAAAATGCAATGTCATTTCCGGTAGGTGCGCGACGGCAGTTTGGACAGTGCACTGTAGAAATGAGAGCACTGCGTCTATAAGTAAGTGTACTGTTGGGATAATAAAGTGCACTCAATGTAAGTGCACTTACGTAAGTGCGCGATTTCAGACACAGCTTTTTTGGAAGCTCACAGATTAATCCTTGCAGGGTTTTTGTTCTCATGTGATGCTTAAAAAAATGAAATATGAATGTTTCCATTTTTTGATGCACGGTTTTGCCTAAAGTTATTTCAATAATTAATATTAATGTAGGCTATCAGGATCAGTAAATACATTTTTCAGATTCTTATTGTGAACATTGAGTATTTTTGTTGATAATTTTTCACCCATTTCTACTGTCGGGTCATCATCTCTTTCAGAATATTTTTAACACGTGTATTTAACTCACTGACTCAAAATGACAGAACTAGTAGTGGGTTTAAATGTTTCACTTATGTATACAGCACTTTATATACTAAGGTCACAGGAATTGAAGCTTTGACCTTTCTGTTAAAGGATGTTTGCTTTAGCTGCCACAGCTCTGCAGACTGCAGTTCAGACTTTATCTCTGGATGGGGCAGGTGCCACTTTTAGAAACACAGAAATCTGATACACAATATGCTTTTTTAAATGTACTGCTGCCAGTATTGTGGTACAGCCGTTACTAAAAGGTGCCATACATTGTTTTCTCTTTCCTCCAGGTTTTTAACTTGATGTTTGTTCTATAGGTCTCTTTAAAGTTCAAAGGGTTGTAGTCATAGTAAAATATTAACTAAATCCTAACCCTTGTCGTTGACTACTACAGGAAGAAAAAACAAATTGTATTTAGTTTAGAGTTACCAGTTTCATGTCACAAAATAATCTACCAGAAATGTGCGCTTGGCTTGCATCTTTGACAGATACACCAACGCATTGTCCTCATTGAAATGAATGTGGGTGCTGGACAACAGTGCTAATGTCTGCCTTAACAGGGCTTTATACCATGTTGTTTTTCAGTTGTGTCGCTGCTACATTTCGATGGGTTGTTCTCATATTATCCGTTGGCCTTTAGTTTAGTGACCTTTAGTTTTCGCTCTCACTGTTTCTTTCTCTCTGTTTATGCGCTGTCTTAACTGTCTCTGTTTCCCTTCTAACAATGTCCCCCATTGTTGAGCAGGAGGTTGTCAAGCATATCTAGGATTAAGACACACAGTCAGAAACACAGAGTCATTCTATGCTGTTCCATTACTGACCAAATCCTCGCTACAGAGGCCTTTTAGGGTCAGCTTTCATAGCAGACAAGGCACTGGTTGGAGAACATTGAGTCCCTAATCTCCATGTGTCATTGTCCTCATCCGTCACTTAAAGCCTTAAAGTGTGTTGAGTCAGGCGATAACAGGGCCACCCTTGTTTTAAAAGGTGCCTGCGCTATTTAGGCCCTTTTTAATTGTTGTAATAAGGATTTAATTCAACAATATGAAGTAGCGGATTTTATGTCCAATCATTTTGCTGAAAACAAATTATCTGGTTTGTGGTACGATTTTGTTCATGAACATATTTTTACAAGATATATTTTTCAAGTTTGCAATACTTTTACCTGTGGGGACACATTAAAATCCTTATTAATGTTATGGCAGCCAGTAGCCATTCATTTTCAGGTTACTTATAGGACTTTTGGTTTCAATACTAAGGGCCCTTACCCATTCCAATAATTTTACCTTCAATTGTGGGATTTTCTCTAGCTTTTAAAGAGGCTTAGGACCTAGCGGTGCCAGTTCAGTTGGTTTTGGCTTAAAAATACGCTATTCATATGAACAAACATATGACTTGTGAAACCCCCATTTAATAGCATTAAATAATAGAAAAACCTGAAAATGGTTCTGTTCTTCAGCCGGCAAGACATGCAAAATTCTAAGGTTGAATACCTTTTGTTCCTTCTTGCTTTGAAGAGTTCAGTAAAAAATACAGAATCAAAAATAAACTTTCTTGGATATTCACTCAAAATATTTGGGTAATTTGCATATCCAAACATAAATATAAACATTTATTTTTTTATTGGCAGACGTCCATGCAAAATAATACAATTAAAGCACATTACATTTCAACAGATTTATGTGTAGAACTTCATTAAGTTTTCATTATTGTATCGAACAATCAAACAAAAACATGAATGTGGAGTACAATATGACTCATCCCCCCATGGGCTCAAAAATGAAGCCTCAATAGTCCAGAGAAGAATTCTAGAATCATCTGTGCTAGAGGAACGCACAGTGCATGTAGGGGGCGTGACCTCAATGCCCCTGCAGTAAGCAGTGTGCTATGTGCTGTGATTGAGGAATGGCATAGATATTCTCAAGTGTACTTACTACATGACATCTGGTTATTTTAAGATTAATGCAAAAATATATTTTCCCCAACTATATTTAGAATTACTGTTAAGGGAACACCTTCAATTTGGTTGATTCCGTTTATTCCCAAAATTCACGTTAATTCCCATGGAAAGTGTTCAACTTTGAAAATTAACGGAATTTTAAAACCCTAGCTTTTATCCCTACAAAGACAGTGTTAGATTAAGGGCATGGACACACTAACACAATTGTATAATTTAAATTTAAAATTCTATAAAATCATTGCCATTGCCAACAATGCCTCTCAAAGTAGTTGGTAGAAGCAAAGTGAGGCTTTCTTTAATAATATTTGGTTTACTTCTGGAGTTGGAGGAACGACCAGAGGAAAGTCAGCAACTATGCATTAGTTGCCTCAGTGCTTTTGCCTGTGCTTTATAAAAGTTAAAAGATATATTTTTGTTCAGTATAACTTTATAGCTCCTGCATGGTACCAACACTGCCAACGTTCCAGCCCTCTTTGAAACCCTCCATTATAGAAGTGTTTGGATTTATGAGTAACTTTGTACGCTTGGTTGTACTATATTACACAAGGAGCCTTACAAAACTGTTGGCTGTAAATCTGTGGCAGACAATAAATGATATTCAGAATAGAAATGACCAGTTACTAAGTATTTGGCACAGTGTCGTATCTGCCACTGAGCTGAATACTAAAGAAATGCACCATCCACTTAAATCCATGCTGCATAACGTTTAGTGTAGGGATGGGCGTTAGTAATCGAGTACTCGAGTACTTCTCGTTTCAAATGAACTCGATTGGTGGATTAAAATGTTATATACGTGTACAAAACGGCACAAAACGGATAAAATAAAAATGCTACACACACCTGATTGCGATGAGTTGATGCAGTGTCACCTAACTCTCACGGAGCTGAAAGATTACGTGTCCTCACAGAAAGCGACTGAACGAGGGACGGCAGTTAGTATGGATCGCGATGAGCTTATGTGTTTATGTTGTTGTAAATAATGACTACCGTAATTTTCGGACTATAAGCCGCGACTTTTTCCCCATTTTTCGACCCTGTTATTACACAGCACAGTATATGTTCTGTAGCTGCTAGGGATGGGCGTTAGTAATCGAGTACTCCTCGTTTCAAATGAACTTGATTGGTGGATTAAAATGTTATATATATATATGTGTACAAAACGGCACAAAACGGATAAAATAAAATTTAACAAAATTAAATATTTTGATGCAAGTGCAATAAACTGAGTGTTGTGTCAAACAGCAACTGCAAATAACTGCCACCGCAGCGCAGCCTGTGTTCTCCACGGCACCGCGGAGCTGAGCACGTCTCTCCTTTCTCCAGAACATTTTCAGGAATATAACTGTCCAATTATTTCGAAGCAGATGATAAAGTTACGTTTATAAAAAGGGGAGATGACACCTGTTACTCTCAGTTAATAATGAGTAGACTCCAGGACAGATGAGCATGCAAGGTGCTCTCCGCTTGGAAAGAAAAGTAAAGAAGAAGCAAGGCTTACTTCAGGCACATTCGCTCCGAGCCAACAACAGTTAAGAAGCCTTAACTATGGAATATGGGGATGCGATTCAAAAACCGACCAGTGTAACGTTCCGTTAAAGAGGAATTAATCGCGGTAATTATTCACGGACACGGAGTGAGCATTACGCGGTTGGATATACAACTACTAAGTCTACTGCTTTGGTGAGTTATTTAGGCCTATATGTATTTAAATTGTAGGACAATCATTTTATATTATTTGCTGCCCTTCTTATTTTAAATGGTGACTTAGGCAATTTTTTTTGTTACAACTACAGCCCATGCTTTTTCTCTCTTTTTTTCTCCCCACCGCAGACCTACTCGATCGGTTTAAATTGTGGCCCGTCTATCTAATTACTTTCAGTGAGGAAAAGGTGTTTTAAACTTGTGGAAAAAAATCCTTAAATCCTTAATCCTCGAGGAATGCAAGCGATCACTTAAGTAGCGAAAACACTACTCGTGCCCATCCCTAGTTTAGTGTAATTAAAAGGTATTAACAAAGATTTAGGTTTTACATTAGGCAAAAGGCTATAAACTAAAGTTAGGTTTAGTACTAGGCGTTACGTAAGTCAATTCTAACTGTTCAACAGTTGACTTAGTCTTTTTCGTATTCATACCAAAGTGTAAGACTGAATCAAATGTTAAATGACCAATGCTTTGGCTCCTTGTTTACTCTTGTACTTAAACTAGTTTAAATGGCTTTTTCCTTGTAATTGAAATGTTTGAAGCATTGATTTCATAACATGGCACATGATTTCACAAATCCACACCTAAAACTGCCTGTTATTGGCTAGAATTGTACTGTTACTTGGTTATATTTGCTCCTTAAACATTGGGTGTTAAAAGAACCTTAGGTACTGTTATAATGTTAACATATAAGTCTCTACAAAGATAGAGGCTTCTTTTAAGAGGTTAGAGAAGATTATTTGAAAGGAATACGCTGGTTTATGATGAAACACAATCATCTGGAGCATGGAATTAAAGGTGATGCCGAGTTCCTGAATAGGTCATATGACTTGTGTGACATACAGCATGAATGAAAAGAAAGACGGGACACAATGGTACAAGAAAAGGACGAGTATTGATTGTACACCTGCCTTCTCCATCTCTATTATTTTTCAGTGACTTTCTGACTCTCTAACACTCAAAAGTAGAGCTGAGTTTTTAAATATGTTATAGAGACCAGCTGAGTGGATAGCAACAACTCTCTTCATGCACCCCTGAACACTTGGACACACCAACACACAATAATCCTTTCATCCTGTCTTGCGTTTCACACACACACACACACACACACACACACACACACACACACACACACACACACACACACACATACACACACACTCTCTCTCTCTAATCAAGCACAGGCATGACATGTATACACGTGTTCTGCAACCTAAATACATACACACACACACAAACACTCACTCAAATGTTGAAGTGGTAGCAATTAGCAAACACACATTCAACATACATTTTTCAAGTGATAGTTTGCTCACATTCTACTTCAAATGGGCACGGACATGAAGGACACAGACACAGCTTTCTAGCCTAACCTGTGTCAGTTTAATTGTGTTATTTTCTGCCATTATCTCATATTATTTATTTATTTCCTCTTGCTCTGTCTCTCCTCAGTTTGGCTATAAGGAATCCTGCAAGAAGGATTAGCGGTCCGTAAATGAGGAACTACCGGCTCATCTTCTGCCACAACCTGAAGCAGCCATAGACGTCCAGCAGGTCACTGTCTAGGGAAGGAGAGGATAGGACACACTTTTACTGCTACACGGTGAGTACACGCACACACTGACATGCAGACACGTCTAGCGCTGCAGGAAGGAATGGAACCACTGCATCTTTTTGTGACTTGGCTGGTTATGTAGAGCTCCACATGTTAAATGCTTGAGCTAACATTAGCTTCACAGACTGAAATGACAAGGTTTAACCCTAGTTAAGAGACAACTGTGTTCAAAGTTCTCCCTCTGCCATGTTCAACAAAGCTGGCCATCAAAACTTACTCTTACTCTCTTTTAGGGGTGTGAACCGTTAACAAAAAATGTCTTCAACGGTTACACGACTGACATTTTTTCGTGTACACGTTTAACCGTTTCATATTGGGGGCGACTGTCTTTTTCGCGTGCTTGCGGAAATACACACACACGCACTTTGGTGGCCGACCAGTAACCATGAGGTCGCTGGTTCGATCCCTGACACCGGACAGGAGGGTGTCAGTTGTAAAACTAGTAGTGGCTGGTATTACGTCTACGGTGCCCACGATCTCTACCATTGTCCTTGAGCAAGACACTTAACCCCAAAAACTACTCCGGGGGCGCTGTACTACAGCTGACCCTGCGCTCTGACCCCCTCTGAAGTGTGGTAACTTGAGAGGGGATATGCGAAAAGACAAATTTCAATGTAACCATTGACTAATAAAGTAACTTTACTGTACTTAACTTAAAGTTTGGGTTTTTTACTTTTGAAGGTTTTCGTGCACCTACTGACGAGCATTGTTCATGTCAACTGGGTTACGTCAATCTTCAGTTTATCACATATAACATTTTTACTAATGTTCCCTCGACAACTTCCTAGTTGGCTGCAAACTACATTATGAAAGGGCCTGTAAAGCCTAACAACCGGCTCTACATTAGCCCTGGGTGGTGCGGTGTGGGAGAACTCTTGTCGTACGCGTGATGTGGTGCTCATAATAAATGTCTAATACATATTTCTGGTTTGAGTGCTGTGACCCATTTATTTCATCACTTGGTCCAGAGCAAACATATAGCGACACGCTGCCACGGTACAAACGGTTTGCTTTTCCCCAAAACACACACACCTGGCCGTGCCCGGTGATTAGTTATATGCCTTTAGTTGAGCCCAAAGCTCCACCCAGTGGTAACACACAAAACTACATATCACAAAATAAAACAAACAAAAGAGTGATATAATGGCTCCAACACACCGGCCCCTAATTGTGTATGGCAGGATGGCATAAACAATTTCAACATATATTTACATAATTGGAGCCAATAACCATATGAAATAAACTAATAAATCAAAAACACCTCTTTAAGAGGTTACCAAGGTTATTTGCAATTTATGTTGCAGCCTCTTGCAGAAGACAAAACTTTGTCACTGGTCTGTCCATTACGCTGGTCTTGGTTTGTACTTGCGCAGAACGCACCAGTCCTTTCCTGTCTGGATATGTCAGTAGAACTCTTCCAAGCAACCAGGAACTGCATGGGGCTGTTGCATCTGCGATTAGCACAATGTCTCCAGGCATAAGACTTCGTCTCTCCTTTTTCACTCCAGATTTGCCAGATGATAATGCAGCGAACTCATCAGGGAACCTTTCCTGTTGAGCGAAGCGAACGATGGATACTTCTGCTTCTGCAAGGTCTTCTGGAGTCAAACTCTGTCCTTCAAATGCAGTTTTAATGCGTTGCATCTCCTGTTCCATTGTGTTGCCATTGATTTCAGCATCCTCTTGCATCAGTTCTTTTCTTTTACGGCTCATCTCCTGTAGAGCCCTCCTGATTTTCATCATCCACGCAACTGACCTCTTCAACCTTCTCCAGTCAGAAAAGTAGGTTAATAGTTGTTTAGTAGCATTTGGTCCATCCTCGACAACCACTGCATTAGCTGTGAGCTCCACTTTGACCTCCGGGTCATCAACCGCAATACTGGAATCCAAGATGCTTACTGGCCAGGTATCTTCGGATTTCCAAAGGAATTCGAGGCCTTCGATCCATCTTCGGTTTGCCAAAAAATGATCTATCATTAACCCCCTTGAGGCTTCGTCGGCAGGGTTCTGGGTGGTATTAATGTACCTCCACTGAGAGACATCGGGTGTTCTGTGGATGGTAGAGATCCTGTTCGCCACAAAGGTTTGAAATCTTCTGTCCTCGTTTCTGATATACTTCAAAACTGAAGTACTATCCGTCCAGAAACATGATTTGTTAAGTGGAAGCTGTAATTCCATTCTAAGCATTGTATCCACCCGAACAGCCAGAACAGCAGCAGTGAGTTCCAAACGAGGAATAGTCACATGCTTTAGTGGTGCCACTCTGGCTTTGCCTAGCATGAAAGAGACATGGACACGGTTGTTGCTGTTCTGCATCCGGAGATATGTCACAGTACCATATCCGCTTTCACTGGCATCTGAAAAATGGTGCAGTTGGCCCTGGGTGAGTTGTCCAAAATCTGATGGCTTCAGGCATCGCTCTACCTTGAATGCAGTCACTCTTTCCAGGTCTTGTACCCATTTAATCCACTGCTGTTTGAGAGCTGAGGGAATTTGATCATCCCACCCATTGCTCCTCCTACACAGATCCTGTAGGATTAGTTTAGCTGGAAGTGTGAGTGGTGCAAGAAATCCTAGAGGATCATAGACTGAGCTGACCACCGATAGGATCCCACGTCTTGTATAGGGTTGTTCCTTGAGTGCCATCTTGAACTTGAAAGTGTCGGTTTCGACACACCAATGAAGACCAAGGGCTCTCTCTACTGGCAACTGGTCTCTGTCCAAATTCAACTCGTGTAGAATCTTTGCTCTCTGCTTCTCTGGAATGGAAAGCAATACACCACGACTGTTGCTAATCCATTTTGTCAAATGGAAGCCTCCTTTTTGACAAACAGCTGTCAAGTCTCGAACCATTTCCACAGCCTCTTCCTCAGACGGCAAGCTTTTTAGACAGTCGTCCATGTAAAAGTTCCGATTGATTGTGCCAAGTACTCCAGCAGGGAAACTGTTCTGGTTATCCTCTGCAGTCTTTCGTAGAGCATAACAAGCACAGCTGGGAGATGACACTGCCCCAAAAAGATGCACAGTCATCCTATATTCCACAAGTTCCTGATTTAAATCACCTTCAGGCCACCACAAGAAACGCAGGAAATCTCGATTATCTTTGGCTACCTGGACTTGATGGAACATGGACTGAACGTCAGCCATTACTGCCACAGGTTCTTGTCTGAAACGCGTTAGAACTCCTAACAATGAACTGGTAAGATAAGGACCCTGTAGAAGTTGACTGTTGAGAGAATTTCCTCTGAACTCGGCTCCACAGTCAAACACAACACGGAGATTTCCTTTCTTGGGATGATATACTCCGTGGTGTGGAATGTACCACATCTTTCCATCAGACCGTTCCAATTGATCTTCAGGCACACGTTCAGCATACCCCTGCTTGATGACCTCACTGAGACAAGTGGAGTATTCCTGGTGGTATTTTTCGTTTTTCTCAAACCTCCTCTTCAATCCAAGAATGCGCTGCTTGGCCACACAGTGATTGTTTGGCAGAGAAACCCCTTTGTTCTTAAAGGGAAGTTTCATGTTATAATGTCCATCTTGAAGCTTTACTGAATCTTTCATGATTTCCATGAACATGACATCGTCTCTCGACATCTCCTCCTTGTCTCCTGCTGTTTGTTCATTACAATCATGGTTGTATTGATTATTCAGTAACACCTCCAGCCCTTCTATGGAGATCCTGTTAACGGAGGCAGCAGGGTGGCCACTATCGCACTGCTCCTCAGTGCATCCTTGAAGGGGGCCATTGATAACCCATCCCAATAGGGTCCTTATAGCGTGGGGTCCATTTCCATGGCTGTTAACTACTTCCCAGGGTTCCAGCATTTTGGAGGCATTGGTGCCTATCAACAACTCTACTTCCGCTTGGATGCGAGGAACACCAACACCATCCAAGTATGGCCAGTTAGCCAGTTCTTCTTCTTTGATGATGTTACCTGTGCTTACAGGCATCCTCTTCTGAGTATAGACTTCTGGTAGGTCATAGAACCGTTTTCCAGTGAGGGAGGAAACCTCCAAACCTGTCAACCTGTAACTGGAAACTGATGTTCTTGAGCCCATGGTTTGTAGACTTATTTGAGCTTTTCTACCATCCATGTTCAGCTTCCTCATCAGGTTTTCTGAACAAAATGTGGCTGTACTGCCTGGATCAAGGAAGGCATAGGTTTGGATGACTGCGTCTCCTTTGCTGGACTTAACCTGAACCGGTAGGATGGATAGAATCCCATCAGTTTTTCCGGCCCCTGCATGCCCACATGTTTGCAAAGAGACCACTGCGTTGCTCACCGATGTTTCCTTGGGCTGCATATCGTCTACGTTGCTTGCTCTCACCCTTTGACTGATGTGAAGGACGCTGGGATGGGTTTGGCTGCACACCTTGCAAGTCAAGCGCTTCTCGCAATCCCTGCTAATATGCCCAGCGCAGAGGCAGCCAAAGCAAACTCCTTTTTCCATTAAAAAGTTTATTTTGTCCCTGTGTGTCTTCTCCTCCAATCGCGGACACTGCTCCAGTGCGTGACCTTGAGAGCAAAACATGCAAACGCTGGTGTTCATTGCAGATGTGCTTATTTGCCGTTGAACCTGGTTGGGCTTTCTGGACTGTTCAGAAGAAAGGGTTTCAAAAGTAGCAACAGTGGTTGCGAAACTGTTTCCTTTAAATCTTGGTTTTGACTGTGATGTTCGAGTCACCTCTCTGTTTCCTGTAGTGAGTTCTGTATTCTGAATGTCCCCAAAGATTGGGTCCGACACTATTTTCACTTGATATTCGATGAATGTGACAATATCCATGAATTGTGCCCTGCGCTTGAGGTTTTCCAAAATGCCACATGCAGAGACTCTCCACCTTTCCTTTAGCCTGTATGGAAGCTTTAGAATCACTGCTCTCATATTTGCTGGCATATCCAGTTCTCTCATGTACTGCAAATCCTCCATTGCATTGCCACATTCCCGCAAAAATAGTGCATATGATTGAAGAGATTTGACGTCCTCAGGTTTTACAACTGGCCAGCTGAGGACTTTCTCCATGTATGCTGCAGTGATCTTGTGTTCGTTGCCAAAGTGTTCTTCTAGCAGATGCCTTGCCATAGTATAGCCTCTGTCTGGAGCCATATACTGACAGCTACGAACTAGCTCTTTTGGATGACCTCTGGTGTACTTGTCCAAAAAATACAAACAATCCCCTCTGTTGCTGGCATTTCTCTCCACACAGTTTTCAAAGGCTCTGATAAATGATGTATACTGCAGAGGATCCCCGTCAAAAAATGGGATCTCTCTTGGTGGTAACAATTGTTGTTTTATAAGCAATGTTGATATTTCATTTTGCTTTTGCAGTAAAGTACAGAGCGCTGACGTTTCATGAGTTCTTTGAAATAGGTCAGACTGAAGTCCATGTGGATTGGTTGGTTGTTGCACATTAGGGTCCAAAAGAGGTTTGCTTAATGGTTTTCCATTGTTTGCCGTTTCATTATGAATATCCTGGCTGTCCTGTGTTGCATACCAATATGCATTGTGTTGCTGTAATGGTTGTTGCTGTGGATGCAGGAATGGTTGTGGCATAGGTGGTGGTTGTTGTGAGTCCACAAGGGTAGGGAAGTATTCTTGAGCTTTTGGATTCAGAGTGGTCTCCTTTAACCTTGTTCCTTTTGCAAAATAAGATTCCATTGCATTGGATCGTGTGCTTGAGCGAGCTTGGTGGCTGTAAGTCGACAGTACTGCTAATTTAGCAGCAGAAGCAGCCATCTCTGTGTTAATTTCCAGCCTTTCCTTTCTCCTCCTTAGCTCCTCTGCTTTCTCCTCCAGAGCCTTGGATGCGAGGAACATTTGCTCTTCCAAAGCGTGTTTGTCATTTAATGCTGCGGCGCGAGTTTCAAGTGCAGCTCTATCTGCCTCGGCCTGAATGCGTGCTGATGTAGTAGAGGATACATTGCTTTTCGAGCTTGCATGACTTTGCCGGCTTGGTTGTTTTTTAGAAACGTTTGTTTGAACGTTGGATATGCTGTCATCGGGATTCACCTCATTCCCATAATCCTCATTAGCCTCAGATTTGGGAATGTCTGCTTTTGCCAACCACCTGTCCATTGTTTCCATAAATTCATTTACACCCAGCAACTTTGCTTTGAACCATATTTCATGTGTTTCCTTTTCTGCAGGGGGTAACAGTTTTAACAGAGATGTATGTGCTTCCTTTGCCTCATTGCACAGAGTTGTGTATTTTACATAATAACACTTGACCTCTTTTTCGTAATCTCTGTCACACATTAACCCCTGAATTGTTGTTTTGAGATTAGATGCTTTGTTTAGTTTTGACTTTCTGGTTTTTTGCAGTGTTTCCAGTTTATCCAGAAATGCCTTTTGTGTTAGTTTGACTGCACGTTTAATGACAGATGGAATGTCACCGCTGGCCACGCCCCCACTGGGCTGCGTGTCAGCAGTGGTGAACTCATCACCATCGTTACCCTCATTTTGCACATTTGTTTCAGCATCCATAGTCAATCAATCACCATCAAAAACACTTTGAATACACCTTTAAACACAGAAAGACCAACCACAGATTTGTTGAATACCAGTTAGAACCAATGCATTGGATTTTCAGTCAAATGTGTGCACACAATATCTAAATGGCCATGTTGGTATTGCTACACATACCCCTCCGGTCCGGTGGATTGACGCTGTCGCGGTGGTAGTCCGTGGTTACGGCTCGGTACGTAGTCCTTGCTACTCGGCCAGTAGAAGCTGTTTTATAATCCCAAACGATCCAATTGACTGAAAAGAAATCCCGCGATGGTGTCCGCGCTGGCGAAATCCAACGACGGCTTCCTCGATCAGCTGTTCAATGGCGATCCTGGCGAGTTCATTTAGCACGTTTGTACTTTAATGTAAAGCCTAACAACCGGCTCTACATTAGCCCTGGGTGGTGCGGTGTGGGAGAACTCTTGTCGTACGCGTGATGTGGTGCTCATAATAAATGTCTAATACATATTTCTGGTTTGAGTGCTGTGACCCATTTATTTCATCACTTGGTCCAGAGCAAACATATAGCGACACGCTGCCACGGTACAAACGGTTTGCTTTTCCCCAAAACACACACACCTGGCCGTGCCCGGTGATTAGTTATATGCCTTTAGTTGAGCCCAAAGCTCCACCCAGTGGTAACACACAAAACTACATATCACAAAATAAAACAAACAAAAGAGTGATATAATGGCTCCAACAGGGCCTATATTCAATCTACTGGATTTTCCAAGAGTTGGCCTATTCAAACAGCAAAAAATCCCAGTCCACTCTCTCCAACTATTTCCGCCCCCCTGTAGATTTCCAGCAGGTAGTTGACCAGGTTGTCCACCCAGGATTTGATCATTGAAGGTCCTAGATATCATTCCTGGGGAACACTATCCTTTACAACGTACTTACTAAAACCTAATGTGAACAAAAAACATCCTAAAATGTCTTACTTGCTGTTTTATCATGTTGTATTATGTAACATTAAGTTGAATATAATACAACAACAAACTGGTTTTAAACTCGTTATCAGCGGAGTGAGAGGAAGAGCTAACTCTTGACATCTTTGTACCAGGAAAACTTTTCCTTGCCAGAAAACTCCTGTCCGCCCATCCTACTATATTATGTGTGTGTGTTCCTGTTTAGAAGAAATATCTGCACTTGTGTATTCTTTGTAAATGTGGTCGCTGTTGTATAATTTGTGATTCCGTGGTTGATAGGAATCTGTTATTCTAATCCCTTTGGGGAAAAAAAAGATTTTTTTTTTTTTTTTTTTTTTTTTTTGCATTTTTTAGTAACCCAGTAGTGCAGGGGTGTCAACACTGATTTATTGGCCC
Organism: Ammodytes marinus; assembly: GCF_949987685.1. Classification (NCBI taxonomy): domain Eukaryota; kingdom Metazoa; phylum Chordata; class Actinopteri; order Uranoscopiformes; family Ammodytidae; genus Ammodytes; species Ammodytes marinus. The sequence goes on along the minus strand of NC_137214.1, from coordinate 18,951,883 downwards.
GTGGCACATTTTGAAAATATAATGTAATATGGCCCTTTTACATTTTTTAATAATTTAAACACACTCATTATATTACAGAGAAATATGTCCCATAAAAGAAAAAGAGCACCAAGCCCATCCCGGAGGACCCTGCATAATATTTTATTTTAAATTAATATTATTATAGAAAATCCATGTGTCCTTCTCCAATGGCTTGTAATTCTTCTGACACAGCGTCTCCATTTTTTTTCCATACACAATTCTTCAGCTTTAGCCTCTTAATTTCCCTCTCAAAGTGCACCAGATTCATGCATTTCACTTTAAAAACTTAAAAAAATCTCCCGGGGGGGCATACCCCCGGACCCCCCTTGGAGGGGCGGGATCTCGGCAGGCTACTATATTCACCCAGCTGGACATTGGACGCAAAAGCAGAAAACACTGGGTGTACCAATGGCATTTAGCAAGAGGGGGAATGTATCTGTTTAATGTGCAAGTAAAATGTTGCCGTGAAGAAGGATTAAATTTACGAAGACACTATGAAACTAAACATCAGGGCACCTACATGTCCTGATAAATGTGTTATTTTTGCAAAGTGGCCCAGCCCTTCGTAGATTTTTCTGTATGTGGCCCTCAGCGAAAAAAGTGTGGACACCCCTGACCTAAACATACAGACTAAAATGGTTTTGTGGACAAGGCTGTAAATAGGTTTAATAAGACTTTGAAAACGGCCTGTTTAACAAGTGAGTCAAAGAAAAATTGCTCAGTCTTGGTACCACCCCCAGTGGCCCTTCCGGTCTACTACAGTTTTGGTCACTTCCTTATTGGATGCTGGTAAAAATCGCTGAGGTTGGGGCTTGATTCAAACCAGAACAACACAGAACTTAAACACTGACAAAACAATATTTTAAATGCAGGTCAATGTGGCTATACTGTATGTCTTTTATTGTAAAAATTAATGGCAATACTCTTTGATCTTTCATTTTTTTTTCATTTTCATTTAACTTTTATTTATCCTCGAGAGACCGATTGAGGGGTGACCCTCATTTTCAATGACGTCGAGTTTAAAAGACTAATATCATAAGAGATGCATTGTAAGATTAACAACAAAACCTAATAACATTTTCTGAAAAATTTGGGGATGTTCCTCCGCCCTGGATGAGTCCAGCTGCCACTGCTTGCATTCAGAATACGCACCAGTTGACCATCAACAGTCAAATTTTTAACATAAATGATACTTGCTTGCTTTGCATTGATTTCCATTTGGTTGTCAGACTCAAATAGGAACAGGGCATTGAGGCTCGTTTTAAAGATTAATTTGTCAGTTCTAGAATGACTTGCTTTGTCATATGTATGCAGTGGTCATAAGTGTGGAGACGTTCCACAGTCAAATACACAGAACACATCAATAAACATATACATTTGTCCTTTTCCCCCTCCTTTACCTGTTCTTCTTACCCCTCCCTGATGGACCAGTTGTAAATGCCTTAGCTGGCCTCTGGCCTATTGCAGCTGTCCATGCTACATTCCCCCCTCCCACTCCAGCCACTCCTATATGTTTGTGTGTTTTTCTTGTTTGTTTGTGAACAGTAGTTTGCTGCAGGGCTCTATCATTTACCAAGGCTCTTATTTTCATCAATCTTTTCTGAAGACGTGAGGTCTTGGCGGGGCTGTGGAGAGGTGGAGGAGGAGGCCATGAGGAAGAGCGTTTCTCCGTTGCTAGGCAATGAGGGCGGGAGCTCAGCCAGCACCACGCGGGTTTTTGGTGTTCCGTTGGAGGAGGTGACACGCACTCACACAATCAGTGGCCATGAGGTCCCTGCAATGGTGAAACACATCGTTGACTACATTGAGGAGCATGGTGAGTGATAGAAGACTAAGACACACACACGCACACATACACACACACACCATTCTTAATTCTCAATAACAAATTTCCCTTTTTAATGGCGTTCATTTAAACTTTTTTTATTAATTTTTTTTTTTTTACGTTTTTGACATTTGGTCTACCGGTCTTTCTTTTCATCAAATCAATATTCACAAAGGTAAAATATCTGAGTTATCAACCAGTAATGAGGCAATTTCAGTCAATTGAAATGGCCAATACTTCCAGCTTCAAAGTTACATTTATTTAAAACAAGTGAGCTGGATATAACCCCATCAGAAACAACAGATTGGGCTCTCCCACAAAGATAGTCTTAGAACTAGTTTGGCGAGAGCTCATCCAACCCAATTGAAGGCAGCTTATATAATGTGGTCCACCCATTTGTCACAGCTCGGCTCAAGGAAATGACAAAGAGGAGACCACACATGACTTACTTTATGAATTATGATTTATTTTGCAAAAGATAAATACAGAAAAACCATACATCAAGGGAGAGAGATGTGTTATTTCAAACCATATTCTCAATAGCAAAGAACAGGGATTCACACCATTTTAAGGAATTTTACTTATTGGACTCAAAATGCAGAACCATTTAACATGGCTTTTGATTGATTTGGGAAAACACGAATGACATCACTATTATCAATTTCTCCACACTGTGATTGCACCTTTGCACATTTATAATTTGAATTTCAGTATTTGTTTCCCACTTGTAACTTAAGAATCCTCTGTAAAAGTTCACTTTACCAAGCACGCCGTGCTACTGGTGAGCTGCCGTGACTGTTGTCAGATCACTATAAACCAAAATATGTTGATTCTCGAGATCCAGTTTATGTGATAAGATGAACTCTGAATGCTCCACGGCCCGCTTCCTCCATCATTACATAACAATGGTGTCAACTGCAGCTTCACTTGTAAAAACAGAAAGGCTTAAACAGTGAAGAGAGGAACCTTCCAAAGCTCAAGGCCTTTCACATATTCCCCCCTGGAGCTTTTCTCTTCAAGCCTCACAGAGCAGCACTCCATTCTTATGTCATTGTTTCTTTAAGGTAGCAGGTTGGATTTGACCATTCACCAATCAAATTTAAGTTTTTAAACTTAACAGCCATAATAACCAGAGTTCTGGCTGTTAATGGAACTGGCTACATAAAACAAATATTAAGTTGGCTTTGTTATAAAGCCAATACACCCCTCATCCACACAATCACTCAGACAATCATTTGTGTGCGAAGGAGGCATTGTTGGCATGAACCAGAGGAAAATCATTTTTCAATTTCATTACATTTCCTGTCTCAGGGGCACTTTACACTGTGAAAACGTGACAGTTTTCCAGTTTTTGGTTTAAAAAAAAAAACCCGTTCAGACACAATTTATCTGACATCTTCACCCGTACACAAGTTTTCAGAGGAAACGGGCCGAAATCGCTGTAGCAGCAGTGCCAAGCCAATAGTCAGCGGTGACACAGCCTAGTAGATAGCTCTTCCGGTACAATTTGATGCATAAAACCTTACTGTAACCGAAAATTAATGCCACTAACGTTCATAAAGCGGTTGGTGTAAGCTTGGGGTTACAAATATTGTAAAAGACAAGCTTTCTGTCCTCTTATTTCACCGCATTGAACTCTTAAAAACAGAAGACTTGCTGATAGTGAAGGGGCTTCGTGAGCGGATACCTTCCTGTTAGGCGTACATCAAAATAAAAGTCAACTCACGTGTGTCCAGTGAAATGCTATTAATGTTTAGCCAGTGAAATGCTTTTACTTTGAAGCCGTAGCCTTAATGCTCCTTTTGTTGAACAGTAGCTGCTAGCTTAACCGCTGCACGCTGATAGTGTTTTTAATGTAGAGAGAGCCGTGTCCCTGGCATATAGAAGTGACACACGTTTATTTAGCTAGAAAAACAGGCAGAGCACAAATCTTTCCCCAGCCAAAGTGGCGGGTGGTCTCAATAACTTACTGCGGTAATCGCTTGGACTAAATTGGCGAGTGTTAGCCTATATTTTAGCGCTGCACGACACTCTCCGCTGATCACAGTGATGGTGCCGTGGAGACACCGTTCATGTTGTCTTCTAACTTTATAACTCGCTTGTGGGTATTTTGACAGCAAATGTTATAGACTACGCATGTGAGAGGGTGGAGCCGTGACGTCAGCGTTATCAGGGGAAATGGTTTCGGTGTTTACAGCAGGGCTCAACGCTAAGGTTTTTTTTCACTTGCCCGGTCGGGCAAGTGGGTCTGAATTCTACTTGCCCGAAGTAAATTTTTTACTGGCCCCTATACAATTTTTTTTATATTAGTCGTGTTCAAATAATTGTTATATTTGAATTGACAATGTATAAACAAATCATGGACAGTATTATAGATGAGTTAAGGGTCATACTGAAAGTGGAGGCTATAATTCAAATATTATTTGAGTTGGAACATTTGTAATTTTTTTGTTTCTAAACCTACAATAACTGCAAACAAGACATGTTTTATGCAAACAAAAATCATGTAAAGAACTTTAACAGCACTTATTTGTATTTGTTTTACCTTATTCGTTTTACAACAGCAAGTCTTTAAAACTTATTTCTGCAAACATTTTTAGGCCTACAACAATCTGTTTTAAAGTTAAAGGCTATTATTTTAATGTGTGTATGAGTGATTTGATTCAAAATCTCAAAATTTGGCTCAGGACAGGCTGTTTTGAACACTTTTCCAGTAGCTTACTTTTAAGCTTCCACTGCCTCATGCTATGTGAAGTCAGACACCTCTGGCCCATTTATTGAGATCTATGCAGGCTGTAGAGATGTTCCTCTGATAACTGTTGCTGATGTTTGTGTTGAACTGCACATTAACTGGTAGTAGGCTACTAGCAGCAGAGCTAACGTTAGCATCATCGCTTCTACTAGAATCACGTTGGGTGCATAATGCATTTAAAAAACGCGGATATTTTCGCTGCTTTTCAGACGGTCGGGGTAGACTTCACTCCATTTATAATGTAGGCTACTCGTTGGCTTTTGGACTTTCTGTCACACCAACCTACTGCGTATAGTTCTCTTCTCTACCTCTCTAACTGGGTGTGTGTGCTCACCGGTGTTGTGCCGAGTCTGCGTGTGTATGTGTGTGTATCGGCAGTGGAGCCCCGCCCCCCGTTCACAAAACGGAGCAGAGAGGAGAGGAGAGATGCAACGTAGCAGACACTACGCGCACAAAAATTAGCGTTATTGTAATAATTAGCACCAGTTAAATATGAAAATAGACCATAGATAGATTACGTGTATTTGGCAATTCAAAAAAATTAAATAAAAAATATGATTTTTTTTTTTATTATTCAAGAATTTCAGCGGAACCTCCCAGTTGCCCGGTCGGGCATGCCAGTTGTCATAGTTACTGGCCCGACATGGCATTTTACTTGCCCCGGGACGTCGGGCAATCCTTATTGTTGAGCCCTGGTTTACAGGAAACCAAAACCGTTAAGTTTTCCAAAAAATCCTCCCTGGGAGGTGATCTCAAAAACCTGCGGTTTCATGCCTGCGTTTGCTGTTTTCCTGTAAATGATATAGTGCAACCGCGGGAATTTTTCCGCGTTTGCACCGTGTCGTGTAAAGTGCCCCTCAGTCCTTTATCATGGAGTGAACACTGTCCCTCACAAAACATCTTTTGTTCTTTGTTTTTGTAAGACAATTTCTTGTCTGTCAGGTCAGTGGATATTTCCCCTCAATTGACCAGAGAAGCAGGTTGGCTGTTTGTGGGACCTGTGGGGCCACTCAACCATATGAGGTTATGTAATAAGTCTATAATCCTTCCTCGGGGGCCTCAGCTGGCACATTAATTAGCGTTGTGCTGCCAGAAGTTATTCAGCCAGTGAAAAGGCCTTAATCTCTCATTAATGTGTGTGCGATGTCTGAGGTTTTAGCCAGAGCTGTGTGTTAAAAATATGAATTAGAAAGGTAATCTGGTGTAGGATAAAGATTGAAAATAGAAAGCACTCGAGGACCATCGGATCAAAGCAGTTGAATATCTGACGGCTTAAATTTCTAAAAACAATTTGAACAGGATTCGACTGCATTGGTTTCATATTTTACTGTAACATTTGGCTGATCAATTGTATAATTGTCTCATTAACAGAAACCAGGGGAGGAGAGGAGTCAGGATATATCACAAAGCCGTCACTTTTATTTTGTGCACAATGAAGTGCAACACCATACAATATCAGACAGTATACTTCGTTATCCCAATTGTACAATTCATCATATCTTGCCCCCTTCTTTTCAGAACGGATTCTTGCCCAGCCTTCATGTGTGGTCATTGCGAACAATTGTAAACGTCTTCCTCATTTATGTCTGTTTAGAACTGGTTTTGTTGAAAACATACTCAACCACTCTCTGGAACCAACAGAAAATATACTCAAACAGGCAGATCAACATTCTTGTCTGGCAGTCGTTGTTTTCACACGCTGTGCTGTGTGAAAACTTCCCTGTTTAAAATGAAGTTCACTGGTTAAAACTAGCTAGTTAAAGGAATATTTCTACAAGTAGAGAATAATAAATTGCTATCTATAAATGAAGTCAGAATTTTAGAATGATATGGCTCTACGCTAGCCTGGTGCTACCAGACCATCATACTTCATTTCATTTGTACAGAAGGTCTGGCAGTGCTGTAATTGGCAAACGTTCACTCACTTGGAGGCGGGTGTCTGTTAAAGTTTAAAACTATTGGATCTGCCCAGTGCCACTCTGGATTAGCCAACCAATCGCATAACGTTTGGTCGTCACGTGTGTCATGAGCCGGCTTCTGGCAACTGAAACTGGAGCGCGACTTCGACGTCATCGTTCTCAGCCACTCGCTCGCTCTCTTCGCTGATTGGACACAGAAATTTGTTCGAGCAGAATCCCACTAATACGCTCCGTCACCAGACTGACTACTGAAGGGAAAATGAAATTTGGCCGGAAGTAGGTAGGCGGGCGCAGCCAGGCTAGCTCTACGCTATCAGTAAGTGAAAATTACAGTGAACATTCATAAAGGATTTTTTTGTCTAGACACACAGTTCCTTGTACACCTACATGTATGTTAAACTAACATAGACTAAGTATTACATTCAGGATCATATATACTGACACCAAATTACTACATCTTAAAGTATAAAGGTCCCATTTCAGAGGTGCTTCAAAATGTGGTTGAGAAGTAGAGCCTTCTTTTGCTGGAAGTTGGAAGACTCAACCGGTTTGTTCTCCATAGCAACCATTTTCCCTGAACAACAGCATTGTCGCTCAGTTATTTTTTTGGAGTCCAGATCATTATTTATTTATTCCCAAATTTGGAAATATGACATGATTACTATCTAAACCCATAAAGAAACCAATGTAAGATATAAATAATGGAAGACTTGCATTAACTCCACTGTTTGTCGTTCGTCTCACAGTCATGATATAGTATGACTCAGATAAACTGAATTTTAACGAATATATTTACTTTTAACCTGGTAAATTGTTTTCTAGTTGTTTTCCAGCTATTGTGATTCAAAATCACATGTCAGAGCTCACATTTTATACTTATATTCTGATGGCCATATGAGATCAAATTCCTGGTGATTACTGAAATGTCTGACATTATAGGTTGATGAGACGGAAGGGCCTAAGGCTCAGTCAGGCCATCAGGTTCTATGAAGAATCTGCATTTCTGAGAAGCATCTCAGTGGATTAGGTGACGGGCCAAATTAGGGCTGTGCGATATGGCGATATCGTCTGACGAAACAAAAACGTCTATCGTTTCATTTTATGCAATATCGTTTATTTCATTATGTTGCCAATCCCACTCTTTAGGACACAAACTATACATGTAGTTCGCAGTTAAATTACTGTTATTCAAACCGAAGATTTCCTACAGCGTAACTTCACATTAAAAGCCTTTAACTGCTGAAATGTGAGGAATTAAAGTCAACTTTGACTTTTATATTGAAGCAGAAACACTAGCGCTTCCTAGTTCCTGGCCCTGCTGCGCTTCCATCACACATTTCTGCCCGACCGCACCAGGCTTTTCTAGCTTGTGTGATAATCAAAGTTCATTTCGGACACTGAAACCCATCGGCAACAGACCTGTCGGTGTTTGCACCATGGGGAGAGGATCATATATCCCCGCTGACAGAGCAGTCGAGCCGGCGTTACCCGGGCAGCGCTTGACAGGCTCGCGGGGTTAACAGCCAAGCTAGCGGGTAGGGCTGGGTATCGTCAAGGACTTCGCGATACGATACGTATCACGATACAATATATCATGATGTATCACGATTTATATTGCGTCTCTTGATATATCACGATGTATTGCGATATTCCATAAACAAGTTGCCTTGTCAAACATAACAGCACCATATATTGATAATTGCACAGACAAATTAAGTCAAAACTATTTCATTCACAACTTCCTTTACTATTTTCTTCCTTTTTTTTGGTTTTGACAAATGATCAAACACTGCTGCAGCTGCCATAACATCAAAATAACAAATCCAATTCACTCTTGTACTAACTGTACAGGACACAATGAAAATGAAAACACTTCAGTGTGCTTTTGTGACACAGTGAATCTCTGCACTGTCAATAAAGCCTTGAAAAGCAATAAAAATTAAATAAAATTAATTAAAAAAATATCGATTTTTGTTATAACAATCGATACTGATATCGCGAAACTAAGTATCGCGATATATCGATATTTCGGGGCAGTTCGGCTGCTGTCCCCACGGGCTGTCGCTCGCTGCCCGGCTCGCAATGTTCCCAGAATGCGCGGCTCGGCTGCTCTCTCAGCGGTGAGAAGCTCCTGCGCTCCCCGGGGCGGTCACCCTCTCCGCGGGGTGAATTTACAAGCCGCCGCTGCCTCAGCTAAAGAGCTTGAAACCCCACACAGCCCAAAACTACTCAAATGTCACATTTGCATTTTCTATTTTGTTGAATGCTTGAAATTTTGCGTTTGAATTAAAGCAAAAAATAATCAAATATGGGTAAATACTTTATTTGTTGAGAATTTAATTATTTTTATTAAATTTTTATATTTATTAATTGAATTTACAGAAAATATGCTATATATTCAAATGTATCGTTATCGGGATATGAAATTTCTATATCGGGATATGAGATTTTGGTCATATCGCCCAGCCCTAGGCCAAATTGACTACAATAACTTGCATATTGATAAATGCAGCACAATCACACACAGCTCTTGCAGAGACTGGGCCCTTTAATTTAAAGGTTTCTCATGGAAGTTTACAAACTTTTAGCTGCTGCCCATTCTCGGTTCCAACCAAGCGTTCAATTTCAAGATTAATGAATAAATATAGCTTGTTATCAGAACAGGGATGTGATTAGGTTATTTTTCAGCCTTAAGTTCCCAATGACTCAAACAGTGACAGGTTGTGCATAGGAATGAATTATGTTTGATTCATTAATGCTCCCCCAGCAGAGAAGCACACAGGTGCTAAAGCAAAATATGACAACCCCCAGCTGTAATAATAAGAATATAAATCCCACTTGTTCATAACTTTCTTTCTAATACTCCCTTCCTGCCTTGTCCTGCACAGGAGGGTAGGTGTTGTTGAAAACAATGGCTCAATAACCATACCAAGAACAAAGACGTATTCAAATTTAGCAGCTATATAATGATGTATAAAATGCATTTGAAGTAAGTAAGCCGGTAGCCCAAATGCTAGTAACTGTGGACTATGAGTAATTATTGATGTATGTGTCATCAGGGCATCTGGACCTGGAGGGGCTCTTCCTGGTTAATGGCAATGCAGAGCGTGTGGATTGGCTGCGCCAGCGTTATGACAGCGGTGAGGAGGTGGAGCTAGAGAAGGAGGCGGATCTGGCATCAGCGGTCAGTTTGCTGCGGCTGTTCCTGCAGGAGCTTCCTGAGCCTGTTATCCCAATGGCAATACAGGGGCACATACTACAGCTGCACCAAGGTGTGTGACAGGGACTGTTGTTCTCTCCTTATTATTATTATGCCATTCTTGTTTTTATCTCCTCACCCACTGTCACCCAATTTCTCTTTTTATCTACCTTTCTTTTTTCTTGCTCTATTTTTAAGCCTTTGTACTTCCTATTACCTAAGCTTACCAAAATTAAAGCCCCAAAAGAAAAGTGACCATTATAAAACCCGTAGTAATGTCTCCTATGGCTGGAATTTTATCAAAGATGATTTTGTGATAATGTGTTTGTAAACTTGGTTATATAAGCTGTGAATACACAGTGCAAGGATAAGATCAGAAAATGAAGCAGAACCTGGTTGAACATGATTCTTTCGTTAAGCTAGGTCAACTGTATTGATACTATTCATTCATAATGCGATAAGCAGAGTTTTGCATGCAACTCTCCATGTCATGTCTTTCATTCCTCGTTCTATTTTGTTTTATAGCGGCACTGCTATGCTACATCCAGTGTTGCCCTTATAGTTACATGTACTTACTTAAACATTTCCAGATTACAGCAATGAAGAGGAGCTGTGCAGGAACTTGAAGTACCTGCTGCAGCAGCTTCCCCAGCTGAACTACGGCCTGCTGCGTTTCCTGTGCCGCTTCCTTGCCAGCGTGGTGTCACTTCAGCAGGAGAGCTGGAACATTGGGACGCTGGCTGCTGTCTTTGGGCCAGACATCTTCCAGTAAGAAGCTTATATTTAATGATGTATAATTATTGTGATTATTATGAATGTCTAATACTGTAAGATAAGGGAAAACAATTGCATGTTTTTCCACTTTACAAGTATTTCCTAAAAAATTGTAATCAGATCCAGACAGGTTATTTACTGGGAGCGAAATGTAGTGCAAGTTTACCCATATCATTAAATCGTGATAAAGTTGGAACATAAGAAAAAGATTGCTGTAAATGGTCACACTTGGGCCCCTTACCCATGCAGATATTGTATTGCTATCATATTATAACAATCCATGATCAACTGTGTACAACCAACCAAACTTACACTCTTCTCTCGTTTTCTATCTGCAGTCTGTCAACAGAAGGAGAGGATCTACGAGACCAGGAGTCTGTCAGCAGAGTCCTGGCAGGGCTGTTGGACAACCAGGAAGGCCTGTTTGACTCTGAGGACGATGACGTCTCCACCACCAATGACTACAGCTCCATCAATGAACAGGTACTGTACACCCCCTTTTTGTTTCCAACTTCTTACTTTTCTTTATCTCTTGCTCTTTATGGAATAGTAACCATGGCACATTGTATGCATTTGCTTTTAATTTACTAGTAACATCTCCATGTGTCAGTAGGTGAATGGTGACAAGGGTGTAAATGTGGTTTAAATTGACATGGAGACTCAGAGAGGCTTTCCTTTTATTCAGCTTATTCCTTCATTTAGGCTGTAGTCTCAAGCCTAGATATCTCCAACTGTTGCTGTAATATTACGTAGTTTATGTATTGTTGCATCCCCTCCATCCTCCTGAAGGCTTCTTTGTAGTTATTCCTCCCACCTAATCAGTGTATTAATCCCTTGTACAATAAGTGCCCAGGACCTTGTGATTTATTAACTTAGATTAGAACAAAGTAAAAAAAGAATAACAACAGAGAACAAAGAACAATCTACACATTGTTGGAAAGCTTTTTGTGAAAATAAATAAATAAAATGTTTATGGATACATGAATTAACTGTGAATATTCATTACATCATATCAAAGAAGTCCAGTTTCATAATCCATTAAATTCCTTCATTGTCTTCTCCTCTTGGTCCTTCTTCTTCTTGTACAGTAAATGGTGGCATTTAACTGCCAGGGTCAGGGGTAAAATTATTTGTGATTTAACAGTGACACATACAGAAATCAGACTAAACCTTCAATGAAAAGTTAGCTAGATAAAACAAACGTACATGTGCTTTGATGAAGACAAGGAACTGATATTCGTTTAGCCCATATTAATTGGTTGACTTTTAATAATGTTTGATTCCGATTACCTAGAATTTGCTTACGTTGAACATTCTGGAGTAAAGTTTTAAAGTTGTGGGTTTTTTTAATTGTTTTTAGAAGAATCCTGGATCAACATAATTCTCCATTGAGTTTTGCTGGACTATTGATATAATGTCTATATACACTCACCGGCCACTTTATTAGGTACAGCGGTTAATTTTCTTGGCCGGTGTAAATCTTATGTACAGTATTTATTGACTGAAAGTAGAATCATATTACAGTACCATGATTTTATAGATTTATTTAACCTTGACCATTTGAATTATTGCTGGCAAGATTTGATGACAAATTAACAAAAATAATTGGAAATGCTCTCATGTTAACATGTAAAGTATAACATCAAGATTTATATAATGGTTGTTTTTAGTTTATAAATCTGTTGAAACCACTGGTAAAAAATGAACAAGATGCTCAAAGTGCCACAAGAATCGCTACAAAGTTCTTCAAACATTGTCTTTTAAGGATCAAGTACAATTAGTTTGTTAATCTGACTAGGCCAAGCCACATTAGGTTACACATTTACAGGTATTGCAAATGTAAGTAAAGTTGATCTCCAACTGAACTCACTCTAGCTATTGTTGTGCAGTACATAGTATTCTTGAACAGAAAATTCTTCCAAAATATTTCTCGGCAGAAGCTAAAAGAACCCCACCCGAACATACCATGCTCATACTGTACACAGAGTCTTGGTTCAACACTGAAGTGCGATGAGATTATAATCTACAACTATCGGTTTAATGAGCATATGCCAAGCAGTGTTTCTCATCTGTTGGACTTTGTTGAAATAAACATTCCACTCGTACCCACATTTAACACACAAAACGTGACCAGCACACTTAATAAGGCCACGGCTTTTCCCCTGTTGCCCAGCAACACAGACTTGCCACTGGCCAACTTGTAAGAAGAAATGGCATGGTTAGCAAATAACGCTTTACAGTGATCTGATTGCACTGTATATTTCTAGGATAACTTAAACACAAAGTGAGTATGTTACAATAATGCTAAAATGACTAGACAACCTTTGATCGGTATCTCACGTTGCCTTTTGTACCGTAAGTCTTGTCACACTTAAAGGCCTACTTCACCGGTTTGAATATGAAGGTGTATTGAATTCTGAGATCCTATGTAGTATAAATGTGCGATTTTTTTTTAAATCGGTTCATCCTAGCCTGAGAAAAGGCAGAAAGAGTGTTTTTTTTAACCCTATATTTCTCTTTCTCGTGACATCACAGAAAGAGAAATATAGGGTTAAAAAACACTCTTTCTGCCTTTTCTCAGGCTAGGATGAACCGATTTTTTTTTTTTTTGCACATTTATACTACATAGGATCTCAGAATTCAATACACCTTCATATTCGAACCGGTGAAGTAGGCCTTTAAGAGTAAAATCTACTACAGAAGGTCATTGCAAAGTTCATGTTTAACCGTTGAAGTTAAAGGCTAAAGAGATCCATAGTATGTCGCCTATTCAAACTCTCCTGCCTGCTTTAGTTCTTCTTTTCCTTTTTTACTGATTCCCTCCTTTTGTATTCATTGTTGGTTGCTGTTTCCATCTCTATTATAGTGTATTCTTCTTAACTGACACTCTGCTCTGCAAAATTTGGATCCAATCTTATTTTATATGACTTTTTGATTTGAGTCCTTCGCGTGATTATCTGTCTCTTTTATTACATAAAAAATCTCATCTTTTTACGAAAGCTCTGTCTTGTATTAAACAAAAACAAATTAGATGGTTATTGAGCTCAGTATAGCGGTAGGCTTAAGTGTAAATATTTTTCATTTAACTATTTGAAATTTTTCTCAGTTTCCCACTGTCCTCAGTTTTATTGGTGGGCTTGTCAAATGAAAGAGAATAGAACATCACAGAGACAGAAAGGAGCAGGGACAGTGAGAAATCTCTGTGAAAGCAGATCATCAATGCACTGATGCATGTGTCTTATGTAAGAGAGAGGGTAAATGAGTGGGTGGTTTAGAGAGGTAGAGGGACAAAAAGAAGCCAGGGAGATGGGGATAAGAGTGTTGAGAGAGAAGAGGCAGAAAAAGAGAAAGCAGGGGAGAAATGGTGAAGGAGAGGAGGGAGAAAATATGCTGGTGATGATGTAACCGTGCAACTCATCTCTAGTCCCTGCATTACACTGGGGATGTCTCTCTGTTTGAACAAGCCTTCAAAAGGGGGATTATCTCCCACACACACAGGAAACACACATGCTGTATGTTTTGTATTTAGCCTGGAACAGACCTAAGAGTAAGTTCAAAATGTTTGTAAATGTTGTATTACATATATTATAATATTTTGCACATAACATATTTTTCATTTTAAATGTTGTTCCGATCTTTCATTTAAAACTGTTTTTATTGAAAATTCCTTTTTTTTAATTTTTTTTTTTTATTATTATTATTCTTTCGGACAATTCCACACAATACACAATTATCTCTTTCACGTCATACATCATACTTTGTGTTGTCCGAAGGGTGACGGAAGAAGCCAAAGGCTTATCAGGTCCCGCCCCCATTTTCATCAGATTCAGATTCAGATACACATTTACTGTTACAGATAACCAAGGCCAAGGCTGAGACCTTGTATTTCTAGTGTGAACAACGAGATAAATACAATATTCCACCTTGTATTCATGCACACATAATCCCCAAATAGTCCAGCAACACTCGGGTCCTTTCCAGGAATCCTCAAAATGAGTTTTAATTTCCATCAAAATAAAAACAGAGAGCCAACTCATCCCATCTTTAAGTTTTACAAATATGAAAATGCACTTTATCTTCATGTTTTTCTCAGTGACAACCATGTGGAAACCTTTGAAAACCCAGTCATCGTCACATTTAAATATAGGGGTACAACGTGTCGACGGAACTGATTTTTTTTAACTCATTTAGCATCAGAATGAAAGGGGCATACAAAAAGAGCTTTTAAAAAAAAACGTAGATGGAGGCCATGGTTTGAGACTTGTAATGTCAGCTGTCATTGTTCTGTGTTCTTGGCCAACTCACAACTCATCTAATGATGTAACTGGGGCTTTTTGTTTCCTCCGTTTTCCATCCTGAAACTCTGGACCCGACAGCTAAACCACTGCCAAGGCCAAGACCTTTTGTTCCAGGGTGCTGTCCGCCTTGTCTTTTCACCCACTCAGTCAAATAAACACAGCCACCATACAGAGATGTACTCTCGGATCAAAAGCCTACATAACAGACGTAGCCATAGTTCTTTTTTTAAACTATGAGTTGTGAGTTAACATCATTACATTTTCCCACAGCCTTAAATAAGGGGGTAATGTTTTCAGCTTCATTACAGACCATTCCAGGCCATCCTGACAGGGGGTTTAACAACTCTTATCCTCTAATATTGTTACGTCACCTCAAGGGCTTTCTAATAACTTACTCAGCATAGCTTTGCTCATGTTTAGAACACTGTTCATATGCATGAATACCTATAGGTCAGAGGACAATTATACACAAAAGTTTCATTCTTCATTAGATCAAATTGTGCATTTAATTGGGTAAAAACAAGTAGGCTTTTATATTTACCGAGTTATCCAGATACATTACTCCATATCACTGATCAACAGCCTTGAGGGAATATGCTCTTGGAAGTTGGTGAATAATCCAAGGTTATATTCATGGCATAGTTACTTCATATTACTGGTACATAGCTCTGAAGATATTTTACATGGTGGTTAACATAGATCAGACTTTCAGTCAAGGTCAATTTCAAATGGGGAACCCTGAATAGTTTTATTCTGTCCATGAAAGCAGTAACAGATAGAGAGAACACTGATCTGGATGATGAAAGCAGGAAGCAGCTTCTGTAATGACTGTCTTCAAAATGATATTTTACAAGGCTCTGTGCTCTGATTTAATTGATAACTGTTATATCCAGCCCTTACTTCCATAACTCCAGTTGGGAGTATTGGAATTAGTGCTGAATAACTGATTCAAATGATTTGATCAGAGTTAGTACCACCACTGTTCATGATAACAACATAGTTTATTTATTGACTTATTCAGAAAGCAGCTGACAAATTAATTACTGAGTTTTTCCCAAGATAAGGGTAACTTTTTAACTGCAATTACAACAGTTGATACAGAAGAGTGGGTAAAAAGGTGCAAAGGGATTGTATGAGGCGGAGTGAGAGGGTGTGTTGACAAATGATCATTTGTCTCAGCTATTCACACCATTTTCCAGACACCTACAGGATACACATCAAAGACCCCGTTTCCACCTGGCATTAACATGTGGTTTTTGTGATCCGATCACATGAATACAGCTCTAACTACAGGTGAGAACACTCTCAAGGCGCATTGAGATCGGATCACAAAAACCACATTCGGAGGTGGTTTACGTCGCTTGTGTCGCTTGTGTTCGCATTCATTTGGTAGTGGAAACACCAATGTGACTCCTGTCCACTTTAGGGATCTCCTACTCAACTGCTGCCCCCTGCCTGGGCGGAAATACGCTGAAAATGCATCACTGGCGTTCATTTTTTATTTTTATTTTTTTAACCTTTATTTATACAGGTATATCCCATTGAGTCCGAAGACTCTTTTGCAAGGGAGACCTGTTCCCATTTACACGTTACCATTCACACACAAATTCATACACTGATAGCAGGCTAACTATCGACATTCACACGAGGCAAGGTGGGTGAAGTGTCTTGCCCAAGGACACAACAACCATGACACAGGTGGCAGGGCGGGGATCGAACCTCCAACCCTTTGATCATCGGCCGACCCGCTCTACCAACTGAGCCACATGCAGCTTTTATAGAAGCCTCATGAACGAGTTGCAAATGACAAGTTAGTTACTCCTCTGTTTTCATTTCACTGCGTAAATCTGAAAACACAGAAATCGCTGCTATTGACTGGAGAGCTGCAAGGCAACGACTTCCTGTTCTTATCTGCTTAAGAATAAAAGTCAACTCGCGTGTGGGTAGTAACAGGCTTTTAATGTGAAGGCGCACAGGAAATATTCTGTTCACATACAGTATCTTAACTTCATACAGAAAGCCGCCCGTGTAGCCTACTGGAGGTGGTGGTGACAAGAGTGTAGCAGATGTTAGAAAAGGCGCCCCGCAAACACACATCTTTCACCAGCCAAAGAGGCGTAATAACTTACTCGCCTAAGAGTTTTTACTTTTAACTAGCCTATCTATGATATTTCCCGCATTTGGCGAGAGCCCTCTAAGCAGTGTTGTGCATCGCGCCTCCTTGTCTAAATGAGACAGTAGCATATCTCGTCAACCTAGACTGGTAATTATCTTCGCATGTAATGCATTTTAATAGCAAATGCGATTAAAACTGTGGCACTGTACAGCCCTGTATGTTTACTTGTTTGAACCCCACCGGTTAAAAACACCAATGCAAACGGAAATGATGAACGTGTTGATTTAAATACAGCGCGGGTAAATGGAATCCGATCACAAGTAGACAAAGAAGTCACATTTGAAAATACAAGTGGGAACACACGGACTGATAGCTGTCCACTTGTAACCAGATTCAAAAAGTCAGATGTTAATGCCAGGTGGAAACAGGGTCAAAGTGTGTCTCTGCTTGGCTTCACACCAACACAAAGAACATGTTAACACTTTTACTGCCAAGTTTGGCCCTTTCCTGGTTGGAAGATGGATGTTCATGTAAGAGTACACGCATAGTAGACGCTAGACGACAGTCCTGTGGTCAGTTTATATGCATCTATTCCCACTCGAAAAACATACAAAAAGATTGATGCGGTTAATACAATTTCTCTACCTATTTACTCAGACAGACAGACGCACGCACGCACGCACACACACACACACACACACACACACACACACACACACAAATAGGGCTGGTCTGAGTCACCCTTCCTTATGTGCACATGTGACAAGGCAAGAATTCTCTGACAGCCAATCAGTGCTCTTGGAATATTGGTGTTGCCTTAGCAACGGCACAGTGACAGCAGCAGATGGGATTGCTATTAAAAAGAGTGACGGAGGAAAGAGAATAGAAACGAGAAAGAAAGAATAGAGTGATATGGAGGAGAAGCAAGGCCCATGATGACTTATCTGGTCCAAAATCATTTCACCCATGTTCATGTTCTTCACAGTTTAAAAAAAAACTGCACTTGAAAAAGCTTTCTCAGCGGGGTGTAGCTTACATCAATATTTTGTCATAACAGCTGATGATATTAAAGAATACATTTAAAAATTTAAAAACCTTTTTAACTACTGAGAACAGAGTTCTCTTTTGTATTTTTGTCTTCATATTTATTACCCTCCTTTCTTCTCTTCCTCACTTCCCCTCTCTGCCTTTACTTCTGCTTCTGCTCAGATTCATTAAGCCCAGTTCAGACCAAAGATTCGCCTTGCAACTGCTTGCGACGAGACGGTTTTAGAACGTCGCGGGGGATAAATCGCAGCAGTGTGAACTGCTTGTTGCAAGCCGTTGCAAGGCATCGCAGAAGATTCAACATGTCAAATCGCAAGGTCCAGTTTTAGAACGTTTCGGCGGTCTCGTCGCAAGGAGTTGCAGTTGCAAGCAGTTGCAAGGCGAATCTTTGGTCTGAACTGGGCTTTACACTCTATCACTCCCACCTTCTCTTCCCTCTGGCTTTCTCTACGTTCTCCCGTGTGCTTTACTCCCTCAACCTAGTTTATTCATTTCTGCCCTTAACCTAGGGCTGAACTTCACTGTAAGAAAGTGTTTTGCAATATATATTGTTAAATTTTCATAAAAAGCACAATTAAAAAGATATATATTGCCTGGAGATTTTTACGTCTTAAGCTGCATTTGCAAAGAAAAATAAAGTGTTTTTGTTTCACACCATCTTCAAAAAAGATTGCAAAAACTAGCACATGTAGCATTTTTTCTTTCATAGTTTTTTCTCCTGTCAACAAAGTTACTGTGGATGGAAAACTCAATATGAAAAAGCAGTAAAATTGTTTTGATAGTTACTGCACCTTATTGCATAATTTGTAATGTAAGATGTTGTATAACACATGGGTACATTTCTAGGTCAACATGGAAAATATAAATATATCTTAGCCCTATTTTGAACCCTCCATTGCTCTTCTCTTGTTACTTTTCTGGTTTTTATCTACCTGCGTACTACTGTATCTGTAGTGCACATGTGTTACTCATTAGGTAATCACTAGTGACATATTTTCTGGAACAAACTGCAATTTCTTTAAATCACATACTGTATATCTGAACACAGGCTATCAACACCTTTCTTTGAAACTCTTTAACCAGAAAGCGTTGCTGTAATTTTCTGTACTGGACAGCTCATCTTCTAAGACCCCGTTTCCACTTTTCTTTAACATCTGATTTTTGTTATCCGATCACATAAATAAAGCTCTAACTTCAGGTGAAAACACTCTACGTCGCATGTGTCCGCATTCAGATGGTAGTGGGAACACAATGTGACTTTTGTCCACATTAGGGACCTCCTACTCAACTGCCGCCCCCTGCCTGAGCGGTAATACGTTGAAAATGCATCACTGGCGTTCATGCAGCTTTTATAGAAGCCTCATGAACGTTAGTTGCATCCGCCAGTATTGCAAATGACAAACTTTCTGTCCTCTGTTTTCATTTCACTGCGTACATCTCAAAACACGGAAATCGCTAGTATTGACTGGAGAGCTGCAAGGCAGCGACTTCCTCTTCTTATCTGCTTAAAAATAAAAGTCAACTAGCGTTTGGCTAGTAACAGGCTTTTAATGTGGAGGCGCACAGGAAATATTCTGTTCGCACATGATGCAGTAACTTAACTGCATATAGAAAGCCGTGTAGGCTACTGGTGGTGGTGACAAGAGTGTAGAGGCAGACGTTAGAAAAGCCACCCGGCGAGCAACAATCTTTCACCAGCCAAAGTGGCGTAATAACTTACTTGCATAAGAGTTTTTACTTTTATATACTATGTATGATATTTACCCGCATTTGGCGAGTGTTTATGTAGAGACCTCTACGCAGTGTTGTGCATCGCTCCTCCTTGTCTAAATGAGACAGTATCCTATCTCGTCAACCTAGACTTGTAATTATCTTCGCACGTAATGCATTTTAATAGCAAATGCGATTAAAACTGTGGCACTGTACAGCCCTGCATGTTTACTTGTTTGAACCCCACCGGTTAAAAACACCAATGCAAACGGAAATGATGTACGTGTTGATTTACATACAGAGCGGGTAAATGCTATCCGATCACAAGTAGACAAATAAGTCAGATGTGAAAAGACAAGTGTGAACACTCGAACTGAGAGCTGGCCACCTTTTTGATCGGATTACCAAAATCACATCATAATCCCAGGTGGAAACAGGGTCTAAAAGTCACATATAAACTAAAAGTAAACGAGAAAGGGTTATTTATTTATCAGGGCTCAACGCTAAGGTTTTTTTTCACTTGCCCGGTCGGGCAAGTGGGTCTGAATTCTACTTGCCCAAAGTCAATTTTTACTGGCCCCTATACAATTTTTTTTATAGGGGAAGGTGGGGTGATTTGTGCATTTTGGAAGTTGCAAAACCCCTTGTTTCTAGAAAACCGTGGAAGAAATTGGAAATGTGACCACATATTTAAGAAGAGCCATCCATTTGACTCATCCTGTAAAGAAGGGAGACACAAGGAATAAGATATAAGCACATTTAAGCTCAAAAAACTGTGTTTTGCCTTTCAAAGTAAAATTTCCATGATCAAGGTTTTTTGATTATTGTGTCTGAACAATTATAGACACGTTTGAAAACATTTGACACATGTTTTAGTGCTTTGGTATGCTACACTTTGAGTCTATATAGTTAGCACAATGTCAAACCTAAATTGCTGCATCATGCCTATTATCCAAAATTCTGGGGATGGGGTGATTTGTGCGCAAGGGCCTGGGTGAGTTATAAGTAAGTAAGTAAGTAAAATGTATTTATAAAAGCACATTTATGACAGTTTGCACTGTCCAAAGTGCTGTACATAGTGCATTCAGTAGGTAAACAATGAAGGTAAAATAACAATAACCAAAATAAAAGACGTAAAGCCCATACATCCACATAAACACAGATAGTAGTGCAGAGGTAAGTAAGTAGTGCAGAGGTTAATGGGGAGGAAACACCAGGGTGTACATTGGTGTTTTGAGCCTTGATTTAAAGGCAGAAATGTAGGGGGAATCACATTTGTCAGGTGGCAGTTGGTTCCACAAGCACGGAGCAACTAGTGCAAAGTACATTTCTGAGAGTTGTGCCAGTGGCATGGCTGTATACGCTGGTCACCAAAAGAAAGTGATTGTCTACAGTAGCTCAGAAGAGAGTGACATCTCAATTCCACTTAACGACACCACTGATGAGAGTTCAGATGGCCAGAAAGATGATGATGGTGACTTTGTCATTGTGACACAATGACGCACAAATCACCCCAATTTGTGCGACAAGACAACTTTTTTTCCGAAAGCTATATTTCTTAAACAGTTTATTCCAGATCCAAAGTTTTTATTGCCAGGGATGCACAACATCCTGAAATATATGTACATATTTGAGTTGGAGACATAACTGTCAAGGCCTCACTTTAAAATCACTTTGAGTAAAAAGTTGCACAAATCACCCCACCTTCCCCTATTAGTCGTGTTCAAATAATTGTTATATTTGCTTTTTATTGACAATGTATAAACAAATCAATTTTTTTTGTTTCTAAACCTACAATAACTGCAAACAAGACATGTTTTATGCAAACAAAAATCATGTAAAGAACTTTAACAGCACTTATTTTGATTTGTTTTACCTTATGCCTTTTGCAACAGCAATTCTTTAAAACTTATTTCTGCAAAAAACATTTTAGGCCTACAACAATCTGTTTTAAAGTTAAAGGCTATTATTTTAATGTGTGTATGAGTGATTTGATTCAAAATCTCAAAATTTGGCTCAGGACAGGCTGTTTTGAACACTTTTCCAGTAGCTTACTTTTAAGCTTCCACTGCCTCATGGTATGTGAAGTCAGACACCTCTGGGCCATTTATTGAGATCTATGCAGGCTGTAGAGATGTTTCTCTGCTAACTGTTGCTGATGTTTGTGTTGAACTGCACATTAACTGGTAGTAGGCTACTAGCAGCAGAGCTAACGTTAACATCCTCGCTACTACTAGATTCACGTTGGGTGCATAATGCATTTAAAAAACGCGGATATTTTCGCTGCTTTTCAGACGGTCGGGGTAGACTTCACTCCATTTATAATGTACTCGTTGGCTTTTGGACTTTCTGTCACACCAACCTACTGCGTGTAGTTCTCTTCTCTACCTAACTGGGTGTGTGTGCTCACCGGTGTTGTGCCGAGTCTGCGTGTGTATGTGTGTGTATCGGCAGTGGAGCTCCGCCCCCCGTTCACAAAACGGAGCAGAGAGGAGAGGACACTACGCGCACAAAAATTAGCGTTAATGTAATAATTAGCACCAGTTAAATATGAAAATAGACCATAGATAGATTACGTGTATTTGGCGATTCAAAAAAATTAAATAAAAAATATGATTTTCTTTTATTATTCAAGAATTTCAGCGGAACCTCCCAGTTGCCTGGTCGGGCATGCCAGTTGTCATAGTTACTGGCCCGACATGGCATTTTACTTGCCCCGGGACGTCGGGCAATCCTTATTGTTGAGCCCTGTTTATATATATAACAAAATTAAATCAGAATCAATTGGCAGTGTCCTTTTTATTTTTTTTGCTGAAGTACGTTATACTGTATGTGCATAAAACACTCTCTTTAGCTCGATTTTAAAATTATTTATTTATTTAACCAGCATTGGGGAAACTTGAGAGTATAGGGAATGTACTTTTCTTTGAGCCCTTTTTCCACTTTAAGTCAAGGCTGTGTTTTCCTTATGTCTATACATTTTCCTCGTAATATAATTTTCCCCAAGAGTCATCCAGTTGTAGTAACTTTACCTCATGTCCTATAATTAACTACGTATATTTTTTCCTGCTCTTTGATTTCAGTGATTACATTTTTCATACCGTAGCCTTTTGTGCCTTTTGTATTTCTGTCTTCAGATCACAGAGCTGTTGGATGACGAGAGGTGTGAGCCTGAGTGTGAAGAGCTGCCTCAGGACGGGGAGGAGGGTCCTGCCTCCTCTGACTCACCACAACATACACACACTGATGACAGCCCCACAGCCAGGTGAGGCACAACTACTGCATCTTATGTTACCATATAAGACAGTCAATAACTTATTGAGAAGAGGGTATGCCATGTGATGAAGGTCCCAAACTGTTTCATAGATTTACAGGTTATTACACTCAACAAAAATATAAACGCAACACTTTTGTTTTTGCTCCCATTTTTCATGAGATGGACTTAAAGATCTAAAATTCATTCCAGATACACAATTGTACCATTTCTCTCAAACATTGTTCACAAATCTGTCTAAATGTGTGATAGTGAGCACTTCTGCTTTGCTGAGATAATCCATCCCACCTCACAGGTGTGCCACATCAAGATGCTGATCTGACATCATGATTAGTGCACAGGTGTGCCTTAGACTGTCCACAATAAAAGGCCACTCTGAAATGTGAATTTGCCTCATGCAGTGCAACACATCTTCTTCGCATAGAGTTTATCAGATTGTCAATTGTGGCCTGTGGAATGTTGGTCCACTCCTCTTCAATGGCTGTGCGAAGTTGCTGGAGACGGCCTATGGTGGAGAAATGAACATTCAATGCATGAGCAACAGATCTGGTTGACATTCCTGCTGTCAGCATGCCAATTGCACGCTCCCTTGGCATCTGTGGCATTTTGCTGTGAGACAAAACTGCACATTTCAGGGTGGCCTTTTATTGTGGACAGTCTAAGGCACACCTGTGCACTAATCATGATGTCAGATCAGCATCTTGATGTGGCACACCTGTGAGGTGGGATGGATTATCTCAGCAAAGCAGAAGTGCTCACTATCACACATTTAGACAGATTTGTGAACAATGTTTGAGAGAAATGGTACAATTGTGTATCTGGAATGAATTTTAGATCTTTAAGTCCATCTCATGAAAAATGGGAGCAAAAACAAAAGTGTTGCGTTTATATTTTTGTTGAGTGTATATCATCCCATCACTGTCTTGTGGCATGAATTTTTTCTGAACTTGTCATGATTTTTACTACATTCAGTACACATTTTCTTGGCAAAGGACACGTCTGAACACTAGGACCCATTGACCTAGGCTGCATGAGTTTCTAGGAAATGTGTAAAACCTGTTTATTTAGAACTAGATGCACTGAGTTCGGTGTATGTGTGTGTGCCCGACCGATATGGAATTTTAAGTGCCAATGCCGATTATTTTAAGAGAAAAATTACGATAACGATTAAATTAGCCGATTAAATTTTAATTTTCCCCTCCAAAATATATATTGAAAAAATTAACTTTTTTTAACCCTTAAATATATATATATATATATATATATATATATATATATATATATATACACACACACACACACACACACACACACACACACACACACACACACACACACACACACACACACACACACACACACACACACACACTCACCGGCCACTTTATTAGGTACAGCGGTTCATTTTCTTGTTAACACGTATAACTAATCAGCCAATCACATGTCAGCAACTCGATGCATTTTGGCATGTAGACCTGGACGGGACAACTTATTGAGGTTGAAACCGAGCAACAGAATGGGGAAGAAAGGGGTTTTAAGTGACTTTGAACATGGCAATGTTGAGGGTTCCAGGAGGGCTGGTATGAGTATTTCAGAAACTGCTGATCTACTGGGATTTCCACTCGAAACCATCTCTTGGGTTTACAGAGAATGGTCCGAAAAAGAAAAAATATCCAGTGAGCGGCATTTGTGTGGACGTAAAATGCCTTGTTGAAGTCAGTTCAGTGGAGGATGGCCATACTAGTTTGAGATGATAGAAAGGCAACAGTAATTCAAATAACCACTTGTTACAACCAGGGTATGCAGAATACCTTATTTGAACGCAAAACACAACCAACCTTGAAGCAGATGGGCTACAGCAACAGAAGACCCCCCCGGGTGCCACTCCTGTCAGCTAAAACAGGAAAATGAGGCTACAATTCTCACAGGATCACCAATATTGGACAACAGAAGATTGAACAATCATGCCTGGTCTGATGAGTCACGATTTCAGTTGCGACATTCAGATGGCAGGTTCAGAATTTAGTGTAAACAACATGAAAGTATGGATCCATCCTGCCATGCACCATCAACCATGCCATGTTCAAAGTCACCTAAACCCCCTTTCTTCCCCATTCTGATGCTGGGTTTGACTTCGTACATTGTCTTGACCAAGTCTAAATGCATAAATGCATTCAACCAGGTGTACCTAATAAAGTAGCCACTTTATTAGGTACACCTGTTCAATGGCTTATAAAAGCAAAAAGCTAATCAGCCAATCACATGTCAGCAATTTAATGCATTTAGGCATTTAGACGTGGTCAAGAAAATGTTCTGAAGTCAAACCGAGCATCAGAATGGGGAAGAAAGGGGGTTAGCTGACTTTGAACATGGCATGGTATAGATCGTCGAAAATGTGTACAGGAACTTTTTCTTTATTGAAATACGTGTTGTCTTCGAAAAAATAAAGTGTTACAGATATGTCTAAACTCAGACAATTAAGCATTTTATCTTACTGCACCCAACCCTCTGGAACTCCCTACAAACATCAGCATCTCAGACTCGATAAACTCAAACTCAAAACTCAACTCTTTGAGAAAGCATAATGACACCTGACTCCACTCCAAGTAGTGTTGTTTTTGTCAACAAAATGTATGACAAAATGTCGCCGTCAACGAACATTTATCACGTGACAGAAACGAGACGAGACGCAACGTAAATGGTGGTCATGTGACGAAGACTATAATCAAATATATAATGCTTTATTGTTGACTAATAAAAACGGGACTAAATGTGGTTTACAAAAACAAAAACTCTGATAAAATATCTCTTCATGTTCATTGACAAAAACGAGAGGACACAAAATGTTATAAGGCTATTTTGTCTTGCCATTATTATTATTTTTGCAATATTTCTGTTTCCTGAGTCTCGGGGCTGCAAACAGGCTACGGCTTCAGATTAAAAGCATTTCACTGGCTTAACATGAGTATTTAACTAGACAAACGTGAGTTGGCTTTTATTTTGAAATAGCAGGAAGTTAGCAGGCGACGTTACTTCCTCAATCCCCACTCGCGGAAGATGCAGCTGCGGCGGTGGGTTAACTTTAACGACTAACGGGCTGCAGCCTGAAGTTACTGTCAATATGCGGCCAAGCGTTCTCACGTCATCTTGACTGGATTCCTGTCGGATATTAACCATGACTCCTGTGTTCCCTGCTCTCCTGATTCATGTCGAAAAAGTATTACATTTTTTTCTGAACGAGTAGTAGCCCTGTTTGTGGACGTCTATCCATCAAAACTATGACGTAGGTCCTTAGCAACGGTCATTATACCCTTGACAGAGGTCTGTCTTGCTGGAAATAACAGACCTGTAGAATGCCGTGATTTACATAGGATTTTCAAAGTGCCATGTAATAAGTTCTGTCAACGAATTCCACTGTATGCAGTCTGTGCTTCCAATCTCATGGTTCAAACCATTTGCGTTATATCTTGTAATACAAAATCTGACTTCAGTTTACAAGCAATACAAGTCATACACAAACATTTTATTTGCACTTTGTTATTATGTTATTGTAGCTCTAGCATTCAAGAACCTTTTTTCTCTTAATTAAACTTGAATGTAATGTCAATTTTTTCTGGCATTGCCATTTGAAGCTATTTTATTTAGGCCTATTTATTTTATGTAAATGTATGTCATTAGACAGGAGATTTTGAAAAACAAAGAGGAGCTGTCCGAGCTCCACCAGACTGCTGTTCAGGTTGAGGAATCCGGCATTCTTACATGTTTGGTAGCTCAAATAAATATGATGTAAATTCAATCAGAGCGTCTTCCGTGTCTGGAATTGCATGTATTCTTGAGTCTATAAGGTAAAAATAATATAATAAGATAAGATAACCTTGTTTGACTTATGAAATGGGGGACTTAAAGAACATTTTGATTTTGGCTGTACTATACTAGGTACTTGTACTATATTAACTGGGTTAAATATAATTGCATTACTAAAAAGACTAAAATACAAATGTCATTGACTAAGACTAGACTTAAATGTCATCAGTTTTTGTTGACTAAGACTAGACAAAAATAGTCCCAGATAATTCTGACTAAGAGAAGACTAAAAAGCTCAATACTTTTAGTCAACTGAAACTTGACTAGACTAAAAAGAGTTTAAATGTGACTAAGACTAATAAAAACTAAAATGACAGTTTGACACAAAGACTAGACTAAAACTAAACTTAAAACAGGCCGCCAAAAACAACACTAACTCCAAGCCTTATTTTATTTTTTTCTGTATTTTGTTAACTTTTTCTACATGTATGATTTTCTATGATGTAAAGTTTCTTTGAGGGACCTCCAAAAAAGCGCAATTTGAATTCTATCAATTATAGTTATTAACAGTCAAGCGATGACCAATGCTTCTGCTATTGGGGAAACTGTCAGGTGTAAATTAATCCAATATATTACACACCTGCTGCTGCTGTAAATAGGCTATAGCCTTAATGCTATTCATTTAGGCTACCTCCAGGGCAGCAATACATTTCACACATGATTGCTTGAAGAAGAAAAAAATTAAAAATTGGCAGAAAATCGTCCAAAAAACGGCCGATGTCGATTATTCTGAAATGTGCTATATTCAGCCGATTTGATCGGCCAGCCGATAAATCGGTCGGGGCCCTAACACAAACACCCTTTTATTACACTATACACCCTCATGCTCACATGACTTACAATATACAGCACCTACACCTGCTATGTCTGTCATCTTTGAGTCTGCATTTTAGCCAGCTAAATGGTTTAGTAGTTAATACACGGTTTGTCAAAAGGATTTCTGTCTGCCTGTCTGTCTTTTAGTTGAGGAAGGCTTTAAGTGGCAGCTGTTAGTGCTGCACTCAAAGCTTAAATCATTGCTGACAAAGATGAAGGGGGTTACATGCAGCAACTTATTTAGATTAAATGACACTGGCCAGGCTGCTTTAGTCTCATGCGATTGTTTTAGTTGGTATTAATTCTCTTTTAGCTGTGGCTACTAGCCTGTAGCCATCATCCCTGTGACCTTGTTTAACCCCAGTGTCTGGTCTGGGGGATTATGTCTGTATTCGTAGAACGCACACCACAAAGACATGTAAATAAATTAAGACCCGGAGCTTTAGAGAAATCTGTTCAATTTGCTACAAACATTGTACACGGGACCTCTTTTTTATAAAACATACTTGTGGAAACATTGTACTGATAATGGAATACTGATCTGATCCAGGATATTAAAAAGAGACTGGCTTCAGGAATTGTGAACATCGGTCACCAGATGGATTTAAATAAGCAAATAGGTAAAAGCCCTCCATTGGATGAAAACTGCATTGATTAATATAAGGGCTGCACACACACACACACACACACACACACACACACACACACACAGCCTATATTTGCCCAAAGACATAGTAAAGAAACAGACCAATTGAATTACGGTGAGGTAGGTATATATTGTATTGATTTAAATGTATTTTCAGTATTAAAATCGTCATTTTGATTTTCAATGAATAAAATACTCATTTTAAACATATCCACCTTCTGTCATTTATCTTTCTGTTCATACAGAAACAATATACAGAGAAAATTCGAATTTTTCGGGCATATTTCGAATGGTAAAATTAATCGTGATTAATCCACAGAATCCTGTGATTAATCTGATTTAAAAATTGTAATCGTTTGACAGCCCTAATTAATATGTTTCAGTTGGCAGCAAGTTATTTAACCCTAACTGAAGCAGTGAATAGCTTCTTATTTCTGAAACAAGCTGTTTCAGAAGGGTCAAATTATTGGCCTGCATCAAGCAAAGAAAATGACTAATGGTGCTCTTCCACTGCGTGGTATCAGCTCAACCCGACTCGACTCAACTCGCATTTTTGGCGTTTCCACCGCAAAAACATGGTACCTGGTAGCGGCTGCTTTTTTGGTACCGCCTCGCTCTAGGTTCCAAGCGAGATGAGCCAATGCTAAAAGGTGACGTCTGCAGTGTGCCGGCCACTGTTTGGCCAGAGACTACCTGATTCATTCTGTTTTAGGTCCATGTATATACAGTACTTCCAAACTCTCAGGGACTTTTCAAGTGTATTTTGTCTCGCCACGTGCAGCTCGGGTTGCATTTGAAAACTAGTATCCTTGTATAGTTACCTTGGGGTATGTTTTACCAGAAATTTTAAAAACCTATTTAAATATAACTTCCTCAAATTATTGGACCAGGCGAAGCAAATATTATCGAAGTGGTCTCCTCTGGCTTTCTCTCTTATAGGTAGAATAAATTCAATTAAAATGACATTACTCCCAAAATTCCTATATTTATTCCAATGTCTCCCCATCTTTCTTCCCAAATCCTTTTTTCAGGCCCTTGACTCTTTAATGATAAATTATATTTGGAATGGTAAACATCCTCGGTTACGGAAAGCTTTTCTTCAAAGACCCAAACAAACAGGTGGAATGGCTCTCCCTAATTTCCAATACTATTACTGGGCGGCTAATATCCGTTCTCTAATGTATTGGGTGCATTTTCACCTTGACGACTCAGCCCCAGTCTGGGTAACAATGGAGTCCAGCGCTATTAGCCCACTATCTCTATCTGCCTTCTTAAGCGCCGCACTTCCACTCTCTTCGGCGATTCCCAACAGTAGTCCCGTGATTAAGCACTCCCTTCGAATTTGGACCCAATTTAGGAAGAATTTTGGAATGCAGAATTTTTCACTTTTTAGTCCAATTGCAGCTAATCATTTGTTTACTCCCTCGACTGTGGATGGTGCATTCAAGATCTGGCATAAAAAAGGCTTAAAATGCATCGGTGATTTATTTATTAATGATCTATTTGTTAGTTTTTCTCAATTGACAAAAAATTTTGGTATAGAAAAGACGCATTTTTTCCGATATCTGGAAATCAGGAATTTTACGCAAAAGTTAATTCCCCAATTCCCTCACAAACCCCCAGCCAATCATGCCGATTTGTTTTTTTCTGTAAACCCCACATTAAAAGGCTCAATTTCTGTGTTTTTCAATCTTATTTCGAAGTTGCATAGCCCTTCATTAGCAGCTATAAGAACTCTGTGGGAGCAGGACCTTGGTTCTGCCTTCACAGATCACATGTGGGATTCAGTCTTGGATCAGATACATTCTACCTCTATGTGCGCACGACATGCTCTAGTGCAATTTAAAGTAGTACATCGTATCCACATGTCTAAAACTAAATTAGCTCGTATGTTCCCCGATGTAGACCCGACCTGTGATAGCTGTAAGAACGCACCGGCATCACTCTTTCACATGTACTGGTTGTGTCCCACCTTGACTGAGTTCTGGACATCAGTTTTTCAAACAATCTCTGAAGTATTGCAGCATCAAATTGAGCCGAACCCTTTCACCGCAATTTTTGGCATTGCTCCAAATCCGGGCTTGCCTAAAGTGAAGCTGAAGGTTCTGGCCTTCACCTCGCTGCTTGCTCGCAGAGCTATTTTACTCAAATGGAAAGATCCTGCTCCTCCTTCCCACTCATACTGGATTAAGGATATTATGTCATGTATGAATTTAGAGAAGATACGTTATACGGCCCAGGGATCGGAGATTAAATTTGACGAGATTTGGCGCCCCTTTATGAATTATTTTGATAGACGAACAACAATTTTACAGGAGTAGCAACCCCCTCCCCTCCTTTTTTTTATTTATTTATTTATTTTTTATTTTTTTTGTTTCTTGTAGTGTGTATTTTGTCTATGTAGTTTTCTAATATTGTGTATTGTTTTTTTTTTTTATTATTATATATATATATTTTTTTTTTTATGTGCTGCAGGATTGGTTGTGGGTGGGGGTGGGATGTGGGCGGGGTGTGTTCGGGGGGGGGGGGGGGGAAAGGGGAAAAAAAATAATTAATCATTGTATTGTATTTGCTTTGCAAATTCTTTTGATGAATAAAAAAACCTTTGAAAGAAAACTAGTATCCTGAAACAAGCACAAAACCGTCAACTTTATGATGCCCGTGTTTACGTGCATAGGGATGTACGTGACGCATCCTTACAGCTGACTGAGTGGCAGAGTTACACATTGGGACACAAATCCTCCCTTTTAATGTCCCATTGCAATATTCTTCTACATCTTTTAGCAAACAGATACAAGGGGGGTATTTCTTAAACATTTTCCATCCGTATTTTTGGCGGTTGGTTCAGTTAATAGCACAACAACTGCTCATAATTTCTGCTATGCTACTTTGCTCCAGAGTTGGCTTTCTGCCTCTTTGACAGCTCTAAAAGAGGGAAAGTTCCCTTCTAGTGACTCAACCTTTACTGTGGTTGAATTGTTTGTCTAGCACATAACACAGGGAAGTCTGTCCTCTGTTTGCCCGCTGCAGTGCTCCTTTAATGGAGTCTGACCCCACACACACACACACACACACACACACACCTACATGTAGACAGACTATGCTAATTTCAAATCTATATATAATCAATGAAGTCTTATCCTTATCACTACTTCCCTCCTTCCCTATTCTGTGAATATCCCTTTTGGCCAATGGCCCAGATGAGGAAAGGATGGATAAATGAAGGGAAAAAGAATCAGAGGGCAGAGAAGGCCATGGAAGAGAGCGAGAGAATTGAAGTGTGCCCACTTTCATTGATTTTCCAGTATGAGTGAAAACGCAATTTTAGACAATGTTATTAAAACATTATAAAACAATCTTCAATTTGGTCCTTGAATTAGAGCCCTAATACTGCCTTCATACTTAGTAGTCAGTTCTGCACAACCATCGTACCATCTCAGCATGATTGACGCATGTTCCATCTTGTGTTGCCGATAACCAGTCTTGTTCTTCCTAAAGGCCCTCTCGTGAACCCCTCAAGACATTATTTGCTTGCTATTTTATGTGGCTGTGGAAATTATTTATTTTCCAGTGTGACACTACAAAACAGCCACACAAAAAACAAACACAGATGCAGATATATGCATACTCCCCTATTCTAGGTAAAGTACTTTTTTTTGTGGGGAATAACCAGTGATTCATGCACACACAGGGAAATAAACCCTGTAGCTCTGTAAAGAAGCCATAAGCGGTGTGACTACTAAAAATATATTGGACGTTATTGGTGTCAGACTTAAAAAAAAAAGGAAATACTGTATATGGTAGCCAATGCAGTTTGAGTGATCAGTGATTACTGTGAAAAAGAAATGCTCCCTTTATACTTCAGTATGTGCCCTCCTTTCACTGCTATCCTCATCCTTCACTTCATGTCTGTGTGGA
The DNA here is from genome assembly GCF_949987685.1 of Ammodytes marinus. Lineage (NCBI taxonomy): Eukaryota > Metazoa > Chordata > Actinopteri > Uranoscopiformes > Ammodytidae > Ammodytes > Ammodytes marinus. Next base: position 18,919,704 of record NC_137214.1, on the reverse strand, counting down.
GGCCTGTGCACCAGCACTGGGCACAATGTGTAAAATGATATACTAACTGACCTAGATAGCGCCACTCACCAAGTGTGCTATCAGGTCTCACCCTCAGTTCTGGTACAGCTGTCCTATCTGGCTTTCTAAGGAGCACTCAAGGTCCTATCATCATGGAAACATATTTAATTTGATTGCCAGCCCACACTTTGCCACTGTAGTTGCTTTGTGTTAGTCACAGACGGTTAAGTTTGAGATTAGAGTTTGTTAAAACCAACAATAATTCCAGGAAGGACAAATCAAGACCAAACATTAGCCAAATCTGGTTAATATTTAAAGACCAAAGTTATAAATAAAAAGTGGGCAAGATACCTCCTGCATCGGTCAATGGTTGAACCACTGTGATAAGTTAGTGTGCAATGTACATCAAATTGCAGGTTTCTTGAGCAAACTAACTCTTCAAAAAGGCTCAGAAATTCCCTTCCCAAGATCAGAGCCCAAAGAATTGCATATTGCTTGTTGTATCCGATCAACAGTCCTTAGCCTAAGTTTTTTTTTTATTTAGAATCAAAATCAGCAAACTCTCATGATGTTCACTGGAACTAGCAAAATGTTCTATCATAAAGTTGAACTGGTATATATTAATTTGCAGTTGAAAAGATGAATCCAAATTTAAACTATTTTAGTTTGAATGAGGCTCATTCTTTATTGCACCCGTGGTCGTTCTCGGCATGTTGTTACCCTCTCTGCCCCATTTTATCTCCGTCTCTTTGCTCTATCAATAAAGAAATTAAAATGCTAAAAAACTATTTTAGTTCCTGTTCACAGTGAAGCTAACTATTGGGCAAAAGAGGCCCAGCATTTCTACAAATAAATTGTACAGTATATTAACCTTTGTTCAACTAAAGACAAAACATACCATATCTAAAAACATTATGTGGAGTTTTTTTTTATTCTTATTAGCACATTGTATCTTCCATTGTTGCTCAAATTCAGGCATAAGACTTCAGGAAGGGAAAATAATAATAATTGAAGTGTTTATTCACAAATTCATTCTATTCCTAATGTGCGTACACAATTTAGATATTGCTACAACATGGCTAATTATCCTAGATTTCAATCTGACCAGAAACCAGTCTCTGGTTGGACTGGTCTGGTCTCTGAGAACTTTTTACTGAATAAGTATTGTCCATCTCTATTGCACAGAATTTGAATTTCCCTGAAAGCGATGACTTGCATCATGAAATGGAACTATGTTGTTTTTCTGATAAACAGACGTATCTTAAAGTCCAAGCAAAATGTCCTGAGCTAATGTCAATTTGATTAAGATTAGAACAACCTTATCTTTTATTCAAGTATCAGATGTATTATTTGTCTTTTATCTCTTCTCTTCGGGATTTCACTTCAGGGGGTATCTTAGGGTATCTTATTCAAAACATACTCTTGCGAAACTCCAATTCAGATCTACTACAGTCTGGCAACAGTCAAATTGTACACCTAAAACCCCATTTATGCTAGGTTGCGTTCATTTCTAGTGCTTATGTAATCACTATAATAGTGTCTCTTTCATTGATTTCAAAAGACATTGATCTGAAGTCTTGTCTTCCTTGAAACACACTCACTGACACACTTAAATATTTTGAGGGGAAATGTTTGTCTGAGGAATTTCTTTGGGAGTGAAACAAAATTGCGTGTGTGTGCCAGCTGTAATACTTGCTCGGTTCATAGCCACAACAGAGTGGACCCAAAAATCAAACCCCCTCCCACTCTCCGCCTCACCATTGGTCAAGAGAGCTCTGTCACTCTTTACAATTGGCTCCTAATGTCAGCCCCTCCCATCCCATTGGTCCACCCGGGTTGTTGCCTGGTTACCTCAGAAGCTCATTTATTTGAGCAGAGCTCTGGATGTTTACTGCAGCACTATTCCAGACAGAGTGCAGTGTGAGGCAACCTCCCTCACACACACAAACACTCACACACAACAGTTCAGAGGACCAAACAGAATGCACCCCGGCTATCTCTCCTGGTACTGACGCAGATGCCTCAAAGTGTTCATCTGGGATATCCTACCCCACTGGATACAAGACCTATCAACAGACCCATCTGATACAGAAAGAGAAGACACAGAGTTCAGACTGAGCAACCTAACAACTGGATACTGCTCCCACATGTCAAGTGGTTAACAGGCAAAACAAAGAAAGTGACAGAAGTCGTCTTGAGTTTGGTGAAAAGTCAAGCTGCGTTCTGCAGGGTTTGAAAAATACAAAGACTGATCGGACGTAACCTTCATGTTAGCTCGCTGATTGCACTGGGCAGAAGAAGAGGGACAACAGAGGAACTGACAGAAACAGCTTACTTGACATACGAAAAGCTGTCACACTGCAGGCTGGATCCACTGGCATAAACCAACCCAAAACGAGCATAACACAGTGAGAGAGGAAAACCCCAACTGGAAAAATAAGAATGGCCTGTGACATTCTGCTGCAGAGGTAAACGTCAGGGTTACATAATTCCTCTGGTCTGACTGGAAAACATAATCGAATGGATGGATGAATGTATTAATAGATGGCCGGATGATAGATTAATGAATGAGCAATGGAGCGTGAAGGAGAGGTGAAAGGGAGAGAAATTGAATGAAAGAAGTGGTTTAGTTAACACAAATTAAAAGGGTCAAATTTACAGCAATGGATCAACTTGAGAAAAACCTTCTTGTAGAGTGATTTTAAAACCTCTCTTACTGTGAATGGGAGAAAGGAGGAAAACAAGGTTGGATTGTGTTTATTGCTTGTTGTTTTATTACAAGGGAGAGATTGAAAGTGAATAGAAAAGGACAACTGTAGCTTTTCTATTACAGGAATAGAAACAGCAGAGGGAGATGAAGAGAAGGGGGTCAGGCATGACTTAACAGATCAATCAGAGAACAATTTGCTACTTTCTGTATGCTCCTAATATTATGGATTAGAAACATACTTAAAGCAACTTTTAGCTATCAATTTGAAAACTATTGTTAAAAAAGTAGAGTATATGTGTATGTATTGATTTATCTGAACTATTGCTGAAGTGTTTTGACATTTCACAGACTAAACAGTTAGTCAAAATATTACCCATGGATGAATTAAAATATTTGTCAGTTGCAGCCCTTAAGAGTAAGATATGCACTCACAATGTTTATTGTTATATCTCATCCAGTTATATCATTCTCAGGCCGTGCTAAAAAAAAGACAACTATTAAGTACAAGGTATCAGAAATATTGCATCAGCTCCTCATGACTCTGCAAAAAGAATGATTAAATGAAGGAGGAATGAGGCAGTCGAGAGAGAGATGGGCTGTGGAAAATGTATTGAATACTAAATATCTTTATTCTTAGATGGCCAAATGTCCGTTGGACAATTAATGCAGAGCTCCACTATTCATTTCTAATCACAAGTGTGATGAAACTGATGGAAACAATCAAATGAAAACCAAATGCAGACATAACATGTTTGACTTGGTGTGTGTTTGAGTTATAGATTGTTTGAATGCACACATCTGTTGTGAGGCTCTCCGAGAGTGTCTTGGACCAGTCATGAAGAATTATCAATGTTTTTCAGCTGCAACAAGAGCTGTTTATGAGATGTAAGATGATGCTTAGGATTCTGTGAGTGATTGCGTGTGTGGATGCGTAGACTGCAGCAGTCTGTACCTCCCTGCCAGAACACAGCAGATTCAGGTTTGCTGACCACAGCATCTCTTTGAAATCACAACTAACCTCAAACTCACCTTACACACATAAACATAGACACACACACACACTGTGTGAGCCATTGGAATAACACTCGTAAATAATGTAAGGATGCCCTATATAAGCCATTTTCGAGAAATTTCCTGTGTTGTCAATTTATTCTGTTAATTTAATGCAGCAGACAAAACTATTTTACTCATTCTGATGTTTTTGTTGTTTAGTCACTCAGTCAGCTGAGATGGAGCCACTGATGCCACGTCGTAGCATTCCAGCTCTGCCCTATATACTTAGCTGTGTGAAACTAATAGTCTTGCCTTATGTGATATGTAGTACTATATGTTTGGGCCAGTGGCTTACACAACAGCAAACATGTACTGCATGTCCCCGAGGGGACACACCTGCCTAATGCAGTGATCTGCAACCACAGAGAGATCTGGGTTGTTGGCTGCAGATTATCCTGATGTGATCTAAATCAATCTGGCAAGATTTAACTTTGCTCTAACACTCACCTCAGATGCCTTTTAGGATGTAGTTCATAAGGCCATTTGGATTTCAGCATGTGAAAAATCGCTTAATCATATTTGAAAAAAAGACTGTGAGGACCATTCGTTAGCTTCTGATACATTATCAGAAACGATGTGTCTGCTTAGGTCACTTTAAAGGGCTTTACAGTCTCACTGCCAAGGAACATCAAGCTTACGATGAGACTCCTTTAGATGTTATCATGGTCTTATCTCTGTCTTTGGCTACTACTGCATTTGTGTCTGTAAGGCAGGAGCTGATCTAATTCGACCTACGTGGAAACACTTTGAAAGACAGGCCTATCTTTGCCCACTAGCCCCCTTTTTCTTTCTTTTTTTGCCAACCTTGCACATGCAGCACTTTTAGGACATTAACCTTCATACGTCTTAAAATGGTTTGGAGAAAACCATGTTTTTTTCCTAAGTTTGTTTTTATTTTATGTATTTTCATTTTATTTCAGTCTTACATCGAGAAAACAGGGAGAATTGCAGGAAACTGTCCACCTTAAAGCATAATCAAAACCTCTTTTGAAACTACTACTTCATCGGAGACCTATAATAATCTTAGTCTTATCTGCCCTGCATGGTGTTATCAGCAGAGAAGAAATGCCCAGAAGGGCCCTTTTTAAAGGGTGCCTTGTATGGTCTTCTAGGGCTCAACCGACACTGTCAGGAATGTTATTTCTACAGCTCATGGAGCTAGTAGGATGGCAAAAACGCCCCAAAAGCTGCGACAAAATGGTGTAAGGTCAGATATTATCTCTGCTACTTAAGGCACATAAAGATGATGTAACGCCCTTGAGGAGACTACCAAGGATCTATTGTTAGTGACGCAGCCACCCAACACGGCCCCTTAGGGTGCAACTCAGCGGGAGAGCCTGCTGACAGATGTTATCAGTACTTCGGAAAGGACAGTCGCTGCTGCAGGGAGACTGCACTTCTCTAGGTTGACTAAAAGGGAAAGAAATGGAGAAGGAGAGTTCCATATAAAAAAGGATCTCATGTAAACTCAGTCCAGATAATTATGAGCCCAGAAATATTTCACAGAGATGTTGACCTTCAAAAGCTAATTTCAAAATTATAAAAGTACTTAATAAGTCAACAACTGAGTGTTACTGTTATGATAACTTAATTACTCCTCTTTCTTCACAACCATGGTTGTCGTGTGGCTTTTTTGGCAGTGTTTTTGCAACGCTTATTGTCTGATCTCAACAACACTATCTCACTTTCTGTTCTTGTCTATCTCTCCAATCACACAAAGACATTCTCGATCAAGGTTACAATCAGTGCATTTACATGCAGACTCATAATCGGGTAAATAAACAAATAAGACTTCAACAGGACTTGTAAACGGCATGTAAACACCTTTATCCGATCTACTTCGCACACAAATCGTCACAATAACGGACAAGAGAAGTCGGATAAGAACACCTAGATAACTCGTTCATTGTCGGCATTCTCTCTGCATGTACAGGGATCGGACATCGCATATCGGACTTCTCGTTCTGTGCTTGTGTGCCTGCGTGTTATAGGCTACACCATGGGTTATTGCCGGAAGGGAACCGGACGTGGCTCTAAAACCACTTGTTGATAGCATGGTTGAAAGGGCTACAGCGCCACCTAGCATAGTGGAGACAGCCATGCATCGGACATTTATCCGATTCCTGAAAGGCCATGTATACTCAGACAACTGACACGGTCCGTTCAAGTGTCTAGTTCGATATATGTCTTAATCCAATCTAGTTGTGCCATGGAAACGCACTGAGTGTCTATTTGAATTTAAGTATATATGAAGAAAGGCAAAAAGAGGTTTTGAATAAAAGATAGATGAATAAGATTAAGATGGAGGGAATTTTTCCCTATCGGCTATTAATAATTAAATCTGTATCAATCTAAATTAAGACTCCTTGCTGCTTTAGGTTTGTGTTTGTGTTAATAAAGAGACAACACATATCCAGACAAAAATCTTGCATAACGCCAGCTGCTGTTTTTCTAATTAGATGAGTTTGCAGCCTGACACACACACACACACACGCACACATGTACCCTTGCACTTTGGCATAATGTGAGCGACCTTGTGTTTTGTGTGTGTAGGACTGTTATATAAATCTGAAGCCCTGGAATGCCTGTGTGTGTGTGGCCAACGGCAGGTTGCTGAATGAACGGCCATAGCTCAGCCGCCTCCCTGTTTCATGCTGCGCACACACACACACACACACACACACACACACACACACACACACTTCCTTGCTTGTGAAGGAACATTGAAGAACAAACGTGACTTGACGCACACCCTTCTATCTGATCAGTAGAGTTAGTGGAGCTCTGTAGCCTAAATAACAATCTGCCCACCCAGGGTGGCGCCAGTGACTGAAACTTTGTGTATTTGGGTGTGTGGTGCATTTCTTGAGATTTCTTGTCATTTGGCACAGGGGATCCTAGATTAGGAGACAATTGCACTGAGAACATAAACTCATCATGCTGATTTACACAAATGGCTCTGTCTCTCAGAACAAAGATGTATTTATTGTGCAGTTATAGTCATTTTTCCCCCTGTTTAAACTCTTGCTGCCCGACATTTACACCCTCCAAGGTCCTTTCGTGTAAATATTGGAAGTGAGTCGAGGAGCAGTACGTGATGTTCTAACCATGTTGTCCTCCCTCTCTCTCTCTACAGCTCCCACCTCTCCCCTTTATCCATCCTGCCTGCTGACTCTGCTGAGTAAGTACACACACACACACACACACACACACACACACACACACACATACACACACAGCAGAAATTTTACCCTCTTAAAATAATATACAGTCACTCCTTATGTAAACCCAGTCATATATCTCTTTACAGTATATGCCGGTACCTGTAAAATCTACGGACAAACGCTCCTAAAATTCCAGATACACCAAGAAATTTCATCTGACAAATCCTTTTTATGAGTAAATTAATTAGAAATAAATCTTAGCGAAAGCAGTTATATCCTGCAAACTTTTTTGAGACAATTATAGGAAAACGTCAAATGTGGCAAGAGAGATACAAACAGATTTGCTTATGTGGAAGGAGGAAAGACCCATCTGCTCAAGGGGCAGATAGAATAACAGGAATCAAGGAAGGCAGTGCTAAGAAGAGTAGAGGTGGGAGAAAGGTAAGAGAAGTGATAAGGAGGAGGCAGGGAAGCAGGCCTTGTTTGGATTGTGAAGCTATACTCAAGCATTTTGCATTGCTTAGTGCTTTTAGAGCCCAGAGGACAAGAATTCAGCAATCACATGACTGTCAGGCCTGTTCCTCTTTACTGCATGGCATGGAAATATAAATAAAGTCATGCTCTTAACAGAAATGTGAGTACAGTTTACTGACCTAAAGGCTAGTGGGCACAAACACAAGATGGCTCTAGAGCAACACATGAAAACTAAAATTCATCAGTCTTATGCATTAATAACAAATGAGAATAAAATGGGAGCAAATGTCAAGCAAACATCGTCATATTCAATTTGAACATTTTCACTGTTGACATCAACATAACATAAATTAATCTGCTGCTTAGTTCCTTACCTTATGCCTATAGACTGTCTAACTAAGGTAGCACAGCAGTTCTCCATCAGAGTGACTTTATTCATAGTTTTAGTAACTTAGCTTGACTTTAGCTGTGTTTTACAAGTACAAGTGTTTATAAGTACATGTGTGCATTATTTAAACTTCATCTTGATTAATGAAATGAATGATTTTTAACTTCCAATATGGGGGATGAATTCCTCTTGGACCCCTCAGTTCCTTTAGCTGAACAGTTTGAGACACATACTGTGTGCTATACAGTTCGAAGGTTGAAAATACTAACATACTTAAGCAATAGCACACGAGAGGGAGCATGTTGTCGCTCTATATCAGCACTGCTGTGATTCGGTCGTAGGTACGAGGCCGCAGGCCCAGTGCCGAAGAGAAACACAGCAGTGCTTATATAGAGCGACAACATGCGACCTCGAGTGTGCTATTGCTTTTATACAGCAGTTTCACAACTGAAATTCACAAGTTAACTTTAAAATGTTATCTTTAATCATTTAAGAATGTATTTGCTTCCGCCAACACAAATAGTTCGACAACAGCAGTCAGAGCGTAGCGCGTTGCTAAGCAACAACTTTACGTGAGTGAGCTGAGCTCGTCTTGCTTTGTTTACTCTGGTCACATTAACCACGGCGGCCCGATGTCCCGTAAAAATCACCAAAGAAACGGAACGGCGGATCTTAATCTAGTTGGTAATAAGGTCCGCTGCCCAATCCAAACCCCCACGCTTCATTTCCCAGAGTTTATGAGTGTATTTCGGCCCGGGGGAAGTAACGTTATACAATGAGGTGGGAAAGCTAGGCTAGTCTAAAGCTATGCTGCGCTCGTATTATTCAGCAGCCTGAGTTTATCTCCACACACTATTGCTGTCTTCAGTAACAGAGTGTGAGCGACTCCGCACACTGTCTCTGTCTGTGTGTCTGTGTGTGGCAGCGATGCCCTCTCACAGGGGAGAGACTCGCCACAGTCAACCTGAGTCACACACACACAGATAACACAAGTGAAGCTACGGCTCATCAGTGAGCCGCGGAGTGATTTTGACAGTTGGTCTACAGTTTTGTGAACAGTCCCGAGTGATGTTGTTCGCTAATATCAGCACTCCTTCAGAATGCTCAGAAGGTCTCTCGTCCAATCAAATCACTCGCTCAGAACCAACTGCTATAATAGAACACTAATCATCCCAGCTTGTTGGGGGGAATTGTGTCACTTGCAGTACATATGACTAGAGATGTTAACTAATAAAGTGTTTGGGGAACATGGTTAATACCAGATAGATGGATGGATGAAGTATGATCCATCAGGAGCAGTATCTTCCTACCAGGTCTCAACCTATAATGTTGTCCCAGCTGGAGAAGAAAGAAACCAAGCTAACAGCCACACGCGGTCCAGCAAGTTAAATAACGTCTCATTAGAGCCTGTGGATCAGCCATCGCATGTCAGTGTAGAAAATGTTGGAGTGTGACTGCTGTTGTTACCTTTTATAGGCCGTAATGTCCTCTCCTCCTTGGCTCTAGTTTAAGCATTATTAATCCTGTCAGAACTGAATCAGGTTATTGACTAAATAAGGACTTGTTAAATAGCCCAGAATGGAAAATGAATAATTCCACTGATGAGGTTCTCGAAATATTTTAGTTATGATAAAACTGTAGTGTACGTCTCTTAAGGTATAGACATCAGAGCTAGGTGCATTCCTGTGTTTCTCATTTAAATCTCCAGTCAGTAGTCTGTCAATTAAATAGAAGGGGTCTTTCTATTCATTAAGAGGCTGCTGTCAGGTAGGATTATTTGAGGAGGCTTACGTGTGGTTCGAGAGATGACGGTATTAACCTGTGCATCAATATTGTGTCCTGCTATACCTTATTACTTTATAAACACAAAGATCTTGTATTATTTGATTCAGTATAACTATATAAAAGAACACAATTCAATTGAGAACATTGAAGAGCATCAAACAACATTGAGCATTTAGAACAGAAGCAACTATATAAAACAGCACAAGTTATTTCACTGTTAAACGTTAACATGATCACCTTTTGTATCATGCGCATTTACGTGGATTTACCTTGTTATTTGAAATAGCTGTTGTGGGATTTATTTATTTTGGCCAGTCTCACTACTGCTGAATAAACAGCAAACATGATCTTATCCAAAGTAGTTAAGTAAACCTTGGCTTTGATCCTGTGTTGACACAATCACTTAGCTGTTAAAGTTTACACTCATTATAGTTCAACTAAACTCATTGCAGTGGAGGAAACATGGACTTATTCGGTATTTAAAACACTTTGAAACACAGACTGCAATTACACAGAAACTGCCTTGCCAAAGTGTGACGCTCATATACAACTGACACTCACAGGGTGTTATATCCACTTGGGTTACCCTAATAAACTGATGACTGTGCATTTAATGTGTCACAGGAATCTTTGTTTGAACAGAAGCTAGGATGCAGCACAAAATGTAAAAACATTCAAACTTTTGGGAGGAGAATGCCCTATTTTAAATGTCAAATGTAATGCATTATTCATTACCAAACACCACACACAGTAAAATAAATGTGGCTACACATTTTGCTCAATTACTTTTTTTTTTGTTTCAGGATAATTCAGCGCACCATCAGAGCTGCAGTGGAGCAACACTTCTATGATCTGAAAACCTCCCTCGACCAAGACCTCAGCAACTACGACAGCCAGGGGTGAGAGCTCATACACACATACAGTACTCACACACACACACACACGATATAAAACTAAAACACTTGTATTAAGCATATGAACATATACACATTGGATTGTGTACTGCTTTCCTCAAACTGTGCACTTGTAGAAACAAACTGCTGTGTTCTGCTTTTGTCCTTTGTGCACCTGCTGGTAGAAATATTTGTCACACAGATTCCTCAGTGGCTGAAAGTGGCATCAGATGACTTTTAAGAAACATATTTGTCATAGTGAACATAGTGTAACAGATGGCTCAGTTTACTGTTAAACATGTTGACAAGTGTGATGTTAATAAGCAAACCCTACGTGTTGAGGGAACAGCTGTTCGGTGGTCAGTCACCTTAAAGACAAAACAAGATGTACGGTACGCTTCATTCTGAAATAACTCTTTATTTTAGCACAGTGGCATTTTGGTGGTTTAGGTTAATAAAAATGTATCAAACTATTAATTCTGTTCAAAACTGTACATTTTAGGGGTTGTCTCGTTTGATGAACTTTAATCAATCTTTTATCTTTCAGGCTGAGTCCAAGTGAGTCTGCAGACCAGGGTTGCCTCGGAGACGAGGATCAACAAACTGACCCTGAGGACAGTCCCTGTGAAACTGAAGGGGAGACCCCACTCTCACAGACCGAGCAGCTCATACAACAAGGCCAGAAAGACACACAGGTGTGTGGGGGACACAGAAAAACACACGTACACACAAATTCATGCCACACATACAGCTGCAAATAAACGCACACTACTAGATTTTAGTCAGCTTTAGCAACAGCACACATTTATTTCCAACACATACTAAATGTAAACTTAAATGGGTCTGCAATAAAGAAGTATATATAATAGCAAAAAGCTTACCCCTGTGTACACAAATTGAAAGTGAAATCAGATGAAAACACACACAGTGTCTGAGACCAGATTGTCCTCACATGCACACAAACAATACACAGACGTTGAGCAGTTGCTGTGTGGGCTCACAGCATATTTCCCATTGCTAACCTCCTTCCTGTCTCTGTCTGTCGGTTCATTCCAACGCTGATTGTTTGATATTATCAGCACAGTCCATCTTTGTTCTGCTCGGATTGCTACAATGGCTGGAATTCTACCAGGGTACAAGCAGAGACAACAACAACCCTGTTTTACAAACAAACACTCAGATCAATCAATACACCGATACATACAGGCAACGATTTGTTCTAATTAACTTGTGCTGTTTACTCTGTGTAACTTTCTGAGATAAAATATAATATCCACGCTATACACCACTTTGTGCCAGGGCTATTAAATTATTGACTCCACATTCTTAACATTCTGATGAAAAAAAAGTACGACCCAAATCCACTGAAGATGAAAGGTTTTATTAAAATCTCTAAGATTTGCCATTAGAGAAAGTGTTTGATACTTTGTTAATGTCTGGACATTTGGTTTTCAGTCAGTCATGTACACTCTTAGAAAGTATTGTCACTGTGGAAATCAAATCCCCTTTAATGCTACTACTCCCCTTGAACCCCCCTTGAGCCTCAGTGGCCGTCGTCCCAAGAACCATTTTAGTGTCCAGACGGCTAGAGAGAGGTGAGGACTGGTCTGGGACTGTTGAGAAACCTGTCACCCTTAAATAGATCAGCCAAGAGCCAACGACAGCAGCACCTGTGCGCCAAACTAGAAAACACACACACACACACACACACACACACACACACACACACACACACACACACACACACACACACACACACAGCATTTCCTCTCTTTACATAACATGTGTTACATGTGCTGTACACATAGAAGGTCACATATTACACTTTGAGTCGTCACTACAACTCACTTGTCCCCCAAAGGCATGTGATGGCAACCACTTCATTGAGATTCTATTCTGACAAACCTTTACAGTTCAGATTCCGTGAGCACATTCAAGCAAAAGTTCAACCTTCAGCAATAAAGCAGTGGTTTTAGATATGAAGATAACAATAAAAACTTAGCGGTTTTGGGTATCCAGTTACAAAGGTTAGTGGTTGTGATGGTTGAAGCTGATTTAAAATAACTTTGGAAATTATTTTAAATCATGCACTCCCTAATACTCAATGAAAACAGAATGAAAACATTTCTGTATATTTTTCTAAGAGCATGGATGTCCCTGTTTATGTGAGATGTCCTATTAGTTTCTATTCTCTTACCCACTTATATATTTTGCTATGCTTTACTGGTTTATTCCAATTTCAGGTTTTCGACTCATAAAATAAATAACATTAGTCTTACTTTCTTCCTATTTCTTTCTCCCAGGATTCATTGGACTCTGGCGCCACCCTGGAGGAGAGCTCGAGCATGGACCTAGATGCGGAGGCCGTCGTAGATGCTGAGAACAACATCAACAATGCCAGGTGGGTTGTTGTCTTTCAAGCCTTTCTTGAGTTAATTTTAACTTTTTTAAAGTTAAAATATCAAGACCCGGATGAGGATATCAAAGAACATTATGGCCAGCCTAAGGCTTCATTTGGATGACGTAGATAGATGTGTGTATGCTATGTTGCTGTGATATGGAATGAGGGCTTCTTCCTTTCCCACATTGAGATATATTCATTTTCTTTGACACGTACTGGATTGCTTTCTTGCACTGATCACTTGACACTTCATTTTCACAAATCCCCTCGCCATGCTGTCTCCTCCACAACTCATTTTATGCTGCATCAGCATCAATAGACCTTTTGTTATCTCCGTCTCTGTATCACAGCTCTGGCTTGTGATTCGTAACAAGCATATTTAATGTACCATGGTTTGATGCGGCATGCAGTGTTTAATTGTAGAAATGGTTCAAGCAGCCAAGTATTAGATGTTGTTCAACCCTATTCAGGAAAAATGGGCAAAAGAAACAGCCTTTTTAGTTGTAACAAATGTGAGACTTCCCGGCAGAAGTTCTGTGAAGTTCTTCCCCACAAGATATCATTCATGACGTACACAAAGGCTTTTAGTCGTGTGACTCTTCCTCAGCTGTTGTTCTGATTTGCCACAAACAGGAACAATGAGTCAGCAAGACTCAAAATAAAGTAGCATTATGACTAGAAAATTAAACTATTATATTATTCCATTCTTAAAAATGTGATGAATTTTGCTCTACAGAATAACACGTCTCAATTTTAATGTGTTTGACCCTTTTCAGTAAATTTTACTCACTATTATTTAAATGTTTTTAATCTTTGTTTCCAGGCAGGACAATCAACCCTGTGACATCATGGATCAGACTCAAACTGACACCATAAGTTGTGTAAGTAGCAATATGTCAGAATAGATCAGTGTTAGCCTGGGTGAACCCAGCCAAGTCTGCTGGCGATTTCATTTAGCTCTGCAGACTAGTCTGGACCCAACCACTGTTCACAAACGCCAAGGTGCGCTATAGGTGGGCTTAACCCGATAACAACAGTGAAGCAAGGGCGATCGTTGGACTGATTGGTTCAAGGTCTACCCAGTTGCATACAGCCGCATTTTGTTCCATTGATCACACCTCTTCAAACTCGGAAATGACAATGTTGATTCCAGACCCATGTTAAATCTTAAATAAGATTGAGCTGTGGTCCGGCGAGGCTACTAGCTAGGCTAGTATATCATGTGTGTTCTGGGCCTTTTAAATGTACATTTAATTGCATAAGACTCACAGAAGAGTAATTTTAGATCTGTTAAAAACAGTTGGCAACATTTTACCTCAGATTGCTTTTACAGTATCCGTCCAACTGTTGTATTATGTCATTTTGTCTTCCATCTGTGCCTTTTCCCTACTTGTTCTTTTATCTTAAATCTCTCTCTCTCCGTCCCTCCAGAACTCTGGTTCATGTAGCTGTGATCAGAATGCAAACACCAGTGAGAGCAACAGGAACTACCTTTCGCCATGCCAACCAAACTCTGGCCACAACCCTCACCTCCAGCTCTTTACAGACAACCAATGGGAAGGTAGGTACCTGCTCGTCTCCGTCATCATTCTGTTTGCAAAAACAAACATCAAAATCGAATGAATTTGAGATATTCTGAAAGGTACTGTTCACGTAATAAGATTTTTATTTTATTTTTAAACTTAGCATTCAAACTCAAATCTTGATTTGATTCATAGACTGACGAGACACACTCAAACCAAGGAAAGTATCTTTAATTGAGAAAACTTCCCTCCAACATGCTCTTGATTATTTTATTGTCAGTTTGGTAGAATCCAGTTATTCTGTCATATTTGTTAATACAATAAACAAATAATCAGTTAACATTAGTTAATATCAGTTTAAATTAAATATAGATGCATTTCAAAAAAACTTATTTAAGCAGTTTTACATGTTATTTAAATGTTTTCATGAAATCATTAAGCATTTGTTCAAAGACATTTTGGGAGCTGTTCTTTCATTTCCCCATAATCCCTTTCAAAAATCAAGTTTGACTGAGGTAAACGTTTGATTGAAACGCACCATTGTGTTGCAGTTAAACCCAACACGTGTGTACTGTATGAAAGCGTTTGAATGACTGACCTCACTGTTCCTTTTCTCTGCCATCTCTCTTCCTGTCCCTCCTCCTTTTCCTCCGTCTTGTCCTCCGTCCATCCGAACAGCGTCACACCCCTCTCATATCCACCTCCCACCCATAGACTTCTCATGTATGCATCTGCAAAAAGAAGGCCAAGGTAAGTGGTTGATATCTGCCCACACGTCCAGCAGTCTAACCATCCCTCCTTGCATCCTCTCTCGTTGATTTTTTTTATGTTTGCTGCTTGGTTTGGACACAGTACTGGAAGCTTAATTAATATTTTTACTCATTAAAATGTGCTTGTGTTATATTGATCAGGAATAGGGTCCCAAATTAACATGGTTGCTTACCTGCCAAGGTGGCTGGAAGATTGTAGGCAAGATAGATTTTTTACCAGCCAGAAATAACAAATAGATTTTCACTACTGCAATGAGCTATTAGCATGTCATCTACAGGTATGTCTCATGTGAAATTCTCAATCAATATTATGGTAGTGTGCAGTATCAATAGTACTACCATAAACTGCATGCAGAAATATGAATGAAACTGATTTAACTCTAAAGTGTAACACATTTAATGTAGTGGTATTTGCCTTTTGAGTGCAAGAAGGCCAATTTATTAAGGAGATTCAGAGTATAACTACCACAAAGACTTGATACTGCATGCAATCACGGTGACATTTAAAAAAAAGATTTTCTCTATTTTTTTATAGTAGTACCAACAATAAAGGAACCACCTTTGCGCTTGTCCTTTGTGTGGACATGGTACAAACTATAAAACATGACCCCTCTTTTAACTTATTTTTTTCTCTCAAGGCTACGAATGACCCAAAGTCTCACTAACTTACTATGACTAAATGTACCCGCATTTGGCCAGTTTTTGATCAGGAATAAATCCCTGGATTTGAAACTTTCATCAGGTGTGATGGTGGACGTTTCCTTCCTCTCGTCCCTCCTACTTCAAGGCACTGGACAGACTGATCAGAGACCGTTTCTCTGTCTATACATTTTCCATCAGACTCGGCCTCTCTATTTCTCACCTCTGTCTCAACATCTTTTCAGCCCTCTCCCTCCCTCTGCTTTTATGTGTGTCTCGTGATATGTACAGCCTGTTCCTCACATGTTATACTCTGCTTAGCCAGGGAAATTGATGTCTGTGATCTCTCCCGCTCTGACTCCTCCCTTTATCTCTTTGCTCCTCTCTCCAGACCCTGTCCCTGCCTACAAATCGTGGCATGACGACAGTGACAGCGGAGAGGCGCAGCTCTCGCCGCTGGCCGGTCGGCTGCTCCCTCTGCCTCTGCTGCTTCCTCTGGAGGACGGAGAGGGGGAGGAGGAGGGAGGGCAGGACTCCCCCTCCCCTTCCCGATCACACCATCACCTCCCGGCACGACGATTCCTAGACTTTGGAGGGCACGGGGCCCAGCGATTCCTCCAGCAGGACGCAGACGCCACCTCACCCACCAAAGCACAGAGGTAAGAGGAGCGGCACGCACCCGGAGGCACCTCACTCACTAGCACTGCACCTGGATCCTGTTTCTAGGTTTCAGAGCGCATCCATACACATCACTCATTACTGATGATTACTGACTTTCATGCACCACTTCAACTTGCTTTAATTAAACCTTGGTTAAATAAACTATTAGTGTTAAGCCTAAAGTCATGTGTGGTCTCCTCTTTGCATTCCCTTGAATGACAAAGAGGCAGAGTGACAGAGTGTTTGAGTATTTTGGATTTGATTGGTCTTTCACTCCAGGCCACGGCGAGCATCGTGTGGCTCCAAGGAGGCGATGAGAGGAGGAGGAGATTCAGTGATCCATCAACTCACCAAGAAGCTCCAGCACCTGAAGAAGAAAATCAAACAGTTTGAAGAGCAGTTTGAGAAGGAGAGGAACTATAAGGTAACGCTAGAAATTGAAATTGGCTGTAGAATATATTATACAAATTATGCACATGAATGTGCAGTAAAATGCCAACTCTTTCAAAAGTGGTAACATTAATTAAAAATGTAATGAAAGCCGGACTGTGAATCAATCAATGATTATACTCACTTTCTTCACAATATTTAACCTAAAGTTAGTACCAGGTTGACAGTGTGCTGGACTTTTTGATTCATCCACACAGTTTATGATCCAAGGCACCTGTAAGCGTTCTTGAAGTACAAGAACATTTTAATTGAATTGAATTGCTTGAATTCAATTCAATTAAAATATAAAAAATGTAAAAAAAGGCTAGAATGTGGCAAACATTTAGTGTTGTAAATAGTGAAGAGGACTATCCCCAGCATGGACATCGCGTCTAAAGCCTCTTTTCATTTGAATAATTTACACTTTGTATAAGTCTCTTTATGTGAAAACAAGAGCTTTACTTGATGATGTTAACCTCATCACCGAAGCAGCTCTGACTCTCCTCACTTCTCTGTGCAGCCCTCTCATGGAGACAAGGCAGCTAACTCCAAAGTCCTCAAGTGGATGACCGACATCACCAAAATCCGCAGGCAGATTAAAGGTAGAACCGCTCACTCTTTCTCCTGTGAATGTACATCTGTGTGTGTTGTGTGTCTGGGTTAGAGTGTCTGTGTGCCATCCTGTTCAATGCTGGACAGCTTGACCCTCTCCACTCCCAGCCTTTGACCTTTGTAGCAACATCGCATGTATGCTGGTCTAACACACACGTAGACACGCACATGCCAAGAGCTGTTTACCTGGCTCTCACGTGCGTGGCTCCCACCCTCCAGTGTGCTGGTGCGTCCTTGTGAACCCACATCCATTACCTCTGTGGTGAATTCAGTAAGGTGAAACGGTGGATAAGACTTTAAGAAATACACCCATAAACACTTTGCAGAATATCTGAAAATATCAAAGACTCTACTACATAATCTACAATTTGATCAGAATTAGAATTGCAGCTACAGAAGGTTTTCCTAGCCACGGAGTCCAAACACAGGTATAAGAATGTCATTTCTACACTTTGCCGTGTCTCTTGTGCACCGTTTCACCATTCTGATCCAGCCACATGACACTCGTCCACCTTCTCTATGTGAGGTGACAGCTCTTCTTTTCGGAGAACACAGTGGCCAAAACATTTCTCTCTCTGTCTCAAATCAAAAATTGAAAACAAAAATAACGCGAGCACCCGCTCTCCACTTTCCTCCCTGCTCCTCCAATCGCCCAACGACTGATTGATTGATTGATTGACTGATCGGCCAACCAGGACGCCAGCACCACCTTTTACCCAGAAGCACGCTGAGGCACCAGGCTTTGCTCCATTCATACAGACGCCACCATGCTCCCTCCTCCCCTTCCTCCTCCTCTTCCTCCTCCTCCTCCTCCTCTATTTGCTCACCTCCCCATCACACACTCACCCCCCCGCTCCACCCCTACTCAGGCCTGAGCTCTAGACCGTGTCACCTCAGTAAGTACCAACACCTTCAGTAAGTAGACAATACATACACACTACTGACACAGTCACAATGACGCAGCATTGTGAGAGCATCTTGCTTCTTTGCTTTGGTGTCTTTCCTGTGGAAACTTCATGTTGGGACAGGACATTAAATAATAGGTGTCTCTCAGAAGTGGAAAGTAACTAGAGGACATTTTTTTAAAGATATTTTCAGGGTTTTTTTTCACCTTTTTATTAGAAAGTTTGAAGTTTTTGAAATGGGGAGAGATTGAGGGGGAGAATATGCAGTAAACGGCCTGGGCTGGAGTCTGCGCCAAGGTCCTAGCCTTAATGGTAAGCTCTACTCTCTACTGGTGAGCCACCGGCCCACCGGCTCAAATGTTTACATAGTAATAAATGTATGTTTAGTTGTGACCTTTTGTGGACAACGTTAAAAAATATAATGTACTGTAGCACTGTACTGTGGGCATTATTCAATAGAGAGATAGTGCTTTGGGCACATAATTGAAAAAAATATATAATTTCAATTCAAAATTTACCCTGAACACTTACACTTACAGTATATACTGTTATTACAAGGTCACAACCGTATCAGACCGACTCAGAGGCTTTTGGATCCTTTGTTTTTATATTATATATACTATCAATCGCTGTTCAGGAACAGGTTTTTGCTTGCTGTGTTTGGGTTTGGACTGTGTGCAGTTATATGTTTTTGTTTGGCGTGCGTTTGTCTTTCTCCTCATATTGTGACTGGCTGATTATAAACTCCGCAGCTATCAGACTCCTGCTTGTCTGATGGTCCAGTGAAAGATGTTTTGTCAAGTGCTGTCTGACCACTTGATGTTTTCTCCACCATTCTCTTCTTGTCCTGATTCTTTCTCTCCTAGTTCATCCATTGTGTCCCCTCATTATTTCTCTCTTTCATCTCCTCTCTAATGACTGTCTTCCTCCTTCCCCAGATGCCAAACACCGTGCAGAGAGTGAGCTGGGCCCTCTGACTCGTCCTCGGAGCAACACCTTACCCAAGAGCTTTGGCTCCACGCTCGGCCAAGGCGTTTATGAAGCAGCAGCGGAGGTGAAGGGTCAACATCCCACCAGGGAGGAAACACTGGACCTCATCCAGTGCAGGGTCAAAGGGAAGAAGCAGGAGGACGGCTGGCCCGATGACATCAAGGTTAGCAGCAGATATTTGTTTTGATCAGGAACTGGATCTTGTGTGAAAGGCCCGGCACACCCACACACAGGTTTTAATCTTTGTTAAATTAGACCTTGAGTCACATGCCACCAATTTCTTCTTGAGCATGGTTGGCACATGCTCAGTAGTAAAAAATAATTGACACCATCGTTTCTCCAAACCTCCGGTTTCCCTATTCCCAGTGCTGGGTTTCCCATGGATAAAGAAATACAAAGTTTTCCACCTTCAACGGAGGTTTCAAAAATCTCCGGTTTTAGTGTCTGTTTGGGTGTGTACATGGCCTTAGAACAATGCAAAAGCACATAATATACATGCCCACTGTGAAAAAGGGAAGTCGCAGAGACCAGGGGAAGAACATGTTTTGTACCACAAATGTAACATACATATGCCCTACAGTATGACACTATCTTGACACAAAACATGTAGATATTACATTGAAAAGCATAGCTTGTGTTGCATAATATGTCAAAATGGCATGATGAACTGTGTCTGTCTCTGCAGAAGATGACCAAGGATCAGTTGTCCTGTGAGAAGACGGTCCTACAGAAGAACCTGCTGCACTATGAGGGCCTGCATGGTCGACCGGTATGTTACGCACATCCTAAAGTCCTGTCTGGATTCCATTTGTTCTATGAAGCTGTGTTTTTCTAACTCTTTTTTTTCTCCCTCAGGTGACTAGAGAGGAACGTCTGGTGGTGAAGCCTCTGTACGATCGCTACAGATTGGTCAAACAGATGCTCACCAGAGTCAGCATTACACCTGTCACAGTACGTGCACGCAAAATTGCAATTCCTGCTTTACTGCATATTGAACTAGTAAACACACACACATACCACTGCTTTATTAACTTCCCCTCCCTCTGCTCCCAGGTGTCCCCCTCCAGTAAGAGGCGAAGTCAGACCCTGCAGCCAATCATCGAGGGTGAAACCGCTCATTTCTGGGAGGAGATCAAAGAAGAGGAGGAGGACGAGCGGAAGGAAAGAGAAGGAGGAAAAGAGGACGGGAGGGATGAGGAAAAGGAGGAAGAGGAGGAGGAGGAGGACGAAGAGGAGGAAGAAGGAGAGAGCAGCAGCGGTGGGGAGATGCAAAGCTCTGAGGTCATCATGGCCGTCGACCTCGTGACTGACGGACCAGTGAGGAGCCAGAACCAACCGGACGGACAGAGTGACTGTCCAATGAGGGCCAAGCTGGAGGAAGGGTCAGGCAGGCTGGCGCTGGACCTGCGGCTGTCCAGCTCAAACGCCTCGTCCATGTAAGAACACAGACACAGCTCAGTGTAGACAACCCCTGTGTCACATTTACCCGTTATTCTGTTTACATTTACGTTACAATTCATTGGAAAATGCTGCGTTGATTGACATATTTTAAAAAAAAATGTAACTGCATTAATTACATCAGCCATACCGTTGCTGACCTGTGCAGAAACCAGCATGAAAAATGCGAGACAGTTCTGAAATTAAAGACGGTTCTGTAATCTGGTTAACGTGTCACTGATCTTGTAGCTGTATATCATAGCAGTGCGCCCGCACACACACACACACATCCTCTAATCTTCATCAGCTCAGGTGTGTAAATCCAGGTCTCTTATCTGGACATGATCCTTGCAGCTGATTCCTCATGCCACCACAGGCCAGCTTATAGCAACCTCACTTACAGCGGCCCTTCTCTTCTGCCTTGAATCAATTCTTAGTTTAGATCCAAACGATTGCTGTAGAATAAAAATACATATTTTACATATACCCAACTGCTGTCCAGCCATATACTATGTATTCATCTAGTCTTGTTATATAAGTAAGATTGCAGCATGTGTATGCATTCTCTTCATGTATCCCATCATCCTCCAGGCCAGAGCTGCTGGAACAGCTGTGGAAGGCCAGAGCAGAGAAGAAAAAACTGAGGAAGACCATCCGAGAGTTTGAGGAAGATTTTTACCAGCGTAATGGAAGGTAGGTGGAGGACACAAGTCGCACACATGCAAACTCCAAATCCTGTTTTATTCTTCTGCTGAAAAATGTAACATAGTGGCTACGCACGCACATCTAGATCTAGGAAATCTCTTAGGTTTTCATATTTTAATCATTCTTCAGCCACAAAAGTTGACTGAAATCAACAATTGCTAACCAGGAAGGCCATTTACAAACATACAACAGTCATGTGAGTGGAAACAGTAAAATAATGCATTGATAATTGGATAAAACACAGGTATGAATCTAGCCTAACTCAAAATAACCTGGAAATCAGTTAATTAAACATTTCACTTTTTAGCTTATAATTTAATTTTAGCTGGTGTAAACACTAGTCTTCACAAGAAGGGTATTATTAATTTAATTTATTTTTCATTCATTCCTCAAGGGGAAATGTTTTGCGTCAGTGACAATGAACCAAACAGTGAAGGAAGCTGCCATTCGCCAAATTCAAATCAACGATTATGGTCATGAATAAGAACGGATTAAATGTGAAGTCAACATACAAACGACAGTGCCCGTGCACCGTTTATCAGAGTGATTGCAGAGTCTCAAAAACCCCCCCCAAAAAAAACGTATACTTTTCATATCGCGGATTCCTAGAACATTTTGCAGAGCCCATTTGAGGATCAGTTTTTCTCAAAGACAAGGCAGGGAAACCTCTTCATGACATAAACATTTCTCAAACCTGTCTTGTTTTCTGTCTCCCTCCTTTGCTGTAGAAATGTTCTGAAGGAGGAGCGTGTGCTGCTGCTGGAGGAGTACAGGGAGTACAAGAGGATCAAAGCCAAACTCCGCCTCCTGGAAGTTCTCATAAGCAAACAGGATTCCTCCAAATCCATCTAGACCCGCCCCCTCAGACACCCGCCATCTTTCATCAGTGCTGTGAGGATCGCCCAGGACGTCCATCAGTCTGTCAGACATCATCACACCTGGGATGGGTCAACATCACACACTCACAATCACAGCACGGCTTCAAAGGAAGTTAACATCTGCATCTGGTGTGCTGCATTTATGTCCTGTAGAAAACAGAGTAAAGTTTTGGTTCTTGGGTCTTAATTCCTGCACCACAACGTCCCTGAGGAAGTTACTATCCAACAATCACAAGAAAAGACCTGCGTTCAGCCTCCTTAAGACTGCAACAAAACACTGGTTGTTTTTAGCATCAGTTTCTGGAGTAGGGATGATAATTAAGTAAATAGTAGTAAATTAAAAAGGACAACATGATGACGAGGAGTTGTTGACATCCCAAATAGTTTTTAATATTTAGAATCAACCTTATGACAAACAACAAGCAAATGTTAAGCATCAATATCACTATATCAATATCTATTTAGAGTTAACTCATGTGGACATATATTGGGGTCCTTTACCTGAAATGCTTAGTTTCTGAGTTCATTCAGTTTTAAGACATAATATGTGCATTTACAGCTATTTTCCCACGACATGAATGCAGCAAAACCAACAGACCATCTTAAAATCACTGCTGTCAGCCACAACTGATCTCTGCTGCCTCACCTGACTGCATATCGTTTGAAAACATGGAGAAAAAGGAACCCTCACCACTGTTTTTCTTCATCTTCGCACCAACTTAACTCAAGACTTTGAACTTGTGTGAGAAGGAAAAATAATGACTTTTTCAGTTGGGAAATGTTCTTTTGTTCTATTTTTTTCCTTCATACTGAGGAATTTTATTGGACGTTATTTTCTCAAGACGCTCATTCTTTCTTTCAGAAAGAGTCCCTGTTTTGCCTTGCGTCAGGGAGTCACACTTTCTCAAAGCGGCTCTGTTGGCACGAGGTGATTCGTTATTTTATTCTGTCAGTAAAACTTAATTGAACATCCAGGATGCTCCACCTTCTGACTGATTTTAAAATTCATTCACAAGTTTAAAAACAAGTTTGCGTGTGATTTGTTGTTAAAAAATATTCTATACATACATGTTTGTGAGACACTGCTGTTCACATCTTTCTCTTGAATGAAAAAGAATGTGTTGTATTCCCAGGGAAAATTGACAAAAAAAGAAATTATTAACTCCCAGTGTAACCGTGGACCTGATTTGAAAGACAGATTCTGATTTTCCTTTTCATTTATTTGTTGCTCATTTTCTAGAAGTTTTTTTGTTTTTTTCTCTTTTGGCAATATTTGTCAATGAGTTGCCACAAGCTGACATTCCCAGTAGCTTCTTGCAAAAAACGCTGCTTTTAAGTCATATGGTCTGTCGTCTGAGTTTTTAAGTCATATACTCGTTATTTTGATATTTCTGACAGCACTTAAAGGCAGCAATAGACTGGAGATGCTACTAGGAAGCGGTCATACTCAGATTTTAAGATGTAGATAGATGTGGTTGTTTTGGAAATCAAATGGAAAATGACTTCTTTCTTTGTTTTTGACCTGTCTCTTCACCTATTCAGTTTGCTGCATGGAGATGTGGCAGGATTAGAGGGACTATGGGTAATTAATGCAGAGGAGAGGAGCCAGTATCTGGTCCACGTTGCTTCTGCTTCTGTGAAACCAAAGCATGTTGGCTACAGGCAGTTAGATAGTGACACAGTCAGCAGTTGCTGTGCAGCTGATGTGACTGTTACTGAAGAACCGATTTAACTCTTCGGTTAAAGTTTGATTGTAGCTTTAAAGGCTTGTTGTATTGATGATTTGCCGCACTGCAAGCACTGATTTTAAACGCAGAGAAGCGACTCCGTCTGTGGTTCACTGATATAAGTGAGTCATTGCTGTAGCATGATGTACACAATGCTATGAGACAAGGAAGAAGTTTTACGGCCAACATCAAAACAATCCTCGGCTGTGTTTCTCTTCGGTCAGGTCTACGTCCCAGCGAAGTTTCTTTTCCTGCTGGCAGGTAAAATGAGGACCGGGTTGTCAACAAACTCATCCTCTTTATTTTTCTTGTTCATAGAGGCTGTGTTGTCTTGTATCAGGCGGGAGTTGAGATGTCACCGTGTGATTTGAAATGGGACGAAGAAATTCACAACGTAAAGCTGGTAAACTGGCAGAGGAGGTTCTATTATCAGAACCTATTTAGCCTGCAAAGTCCGGTGTTTAAGGCCAATAAGACAAAGCAGTCATTTTCAATGACTTGCCAGGATGGAAGTTGGCTGCAGTCTTCAGTCAGTCAGTGACGACGGATGTGACTGTTTGAAATCAAAGTTTTAATTGAGTCAGGAGTTGAACCTTTTGTGTTTGTGAATGCTTTTGAAGAATATGAGGGAGGGTGTGTTTGTCAGGACGGTTTAGTTTGATGTAAAAAGATGTTATTTGCACAGCATTCACAGAATGCAGCCCTTTTGTTTTTTCATTTGTATTTCTAAAAATGAAGCACTACTTCTATACAAATATAAATATATCTGTACATA
The DNA here is from genome assembly GCF_949987685.1 of Ammodytes marinus. Taxonomy (NCBI): domain Eukaryota; kingdom Metazoa; phylum Chordata; class Actinopteri; order Uranoscopiformes; family Ammodytidae; genus Ammodytes; species Ammodytes marinus. The sequence goes on along the minus strand of NC_137214.1, from coordinate 18,894,786 downwards.
AAAAAAAAAATACCCGAAGGAATGAATGTCAGAAATGTTTAAATTATTTCAAACATTATGTTTGGCCCCCTTTGGTTCATTATATTTGTGGTGCCCTGAGAATGTGTTTTTTATTATAATTATAAATATTGCTATAACTATCATAACCATTATTTGTGTGATAATGACAATAATCCTTTTGTATCTACTCAAACTGTAAAACCAGGCTGTAGAAGTTAGTCTGTCACTGTGTGTGGCTAATCAAACATGAACCTGCTCTGTACTCTATTTTATTTTGTCGCTCTGTGTAATATAAGCTAAAAATAGAAGCAGTACTGTAGTGAGCTTGCATGGGAAAAAGAGAACATAGTCTGAATAACGTGATGTATTGTTTGTATTATTTGTGCCATGAAGAAGCAGCAATAATAAAAGTTTGCCTGGAGGCTTTACAGTATCTTGTAATGTTGGGTGGGAGTGTGAATACTTATATATACAGGTCCTTCTCATATAATTAGCATATTGTGATAAAGTTGATTATTTTCCATAATGTAATGATAACAATTGAACTTTCATATATTTTAGATTCATTGCACACCAACTGAAATATTTCAGGTCTTTTGTTGTTTTAATACTGATGATTTTGGCATACAGCTCATGAAAACCCCAAATTCCTATCTCAAAAAATTAGCATATCATGAAAAGGTACTCTAAACGAGCTCTTAACCTAATCATCTGAATCAACTAATTAACTCTAAACACCTGCAAAAGATTCCTGAGGCTTTTAAAAACTCCCAACCTGGTTCATTACTCAAAACCGCAATCATGGGTATGACTGCCGACCTGACTGCTGTCCAGAAGGCCATCATTGACACCCTCAAGCAAGAGGGTAAGACACAGAAAGAAATTTCTGAGCGAATAGGCTGTTCCCAGAGTGCTGTATCAAGGCACCTCAGTGGGAAGTCTGTGGGAAGGAAAAAGTGTGGCAGAAAACGCTGCACAACCAGAAGAGGTGACCGGACCCTGAGGAGGATTGTGGAGAAGGGCCGATTCCAGACCTTGGGGGACCTGCGGAAGCAGTGGACTGAGTCTGGAGTAGAAACATCCAGAGCCACCGTGCACAGGCGTGTGCAGGAAATGGGCTACAGGTGCCGCATTCCCCAGGTCAAGCCACTTTTGAACCAGCGGCAGAAGCGCCTGACCTGGGCTACAGAGAAGCAGCACTGGACTGTTGTTCAGTGGTCCAAAGTACTTTTTTCGGATGAAAGCAAATTTTGCATGTCATTCGGAAATCAAGGTGCCAGAGTCTGGAGGAAGACTGGGGAGAAGGAAATGCCAAAATGCCTGAAGTCCAGTGTCAAGTACCCACAGTCAGTGATGGTCTGGGGTGCCATGTCAGCTGCTGGTGTTGGTCCACTGTGTTTTATCAAAGGCAGGGTCAATGCAGCTAGCTATCAGGAGATTTTGGAGCACTTCATGCTTCCATCTGCTGAAACGCTTTATGGAGATGAAGATTTCATTTTTCAACAAGACCTGGCACCTGCTCACAGTGCCAAAACCACTGGTAAATGGTTTACTGACCATGGTATTACTGTGCTCAATTGGCCTGCCAACTCTCCTGACCTGAACCCCATAGAGAATCTGTGGGATATTGTGAAGAGGAAGTTGAGAGACACCAGACCCAACACTGTGGATGAGCTTAAGGCCGCTATCGAAGCATCCTGGGCCTCCATAACACCTCAGCAGTGCCACAGGCTGATTGCCTCCATGCCACGCCGCATTGAAGCAGTCATTTCTGCGAAAGGATTCCCGACCAAGTATTGAGTGCATAACTGAACATAATTATTTGAAGGTTGACTTTTTTTGTATTAAAAACACTTTTCTTTTATTGGTCGGATTAAATATGCTAATTCTTTGAGATAGGGATTTTTGGTTTTTCTTTACTTTTTTGCCAAAATCATCAATATTAAAACAATAAAAGGCTTGAACTACTTCAGTTGTGTGTAATGAATCTAAAATATATGAAAGTCTAATGTTTATCAGTACATTACAGAAAATATTGAACTTTATCACAATATGCTAATTATACGAGAAGGACCTGTATATATATATAGGTTTTTTTCACCTACTTTTATTTTCAGCCTGACACACACATGGCCACACATACTCTCTACTCAGATGGTGTGTTTTTACCACTGTTGTTGCATAATGTTCATGTTGGCGCTGCTGAAAAACCAAAACAAGAAGATGTGTTGAGTAGACGGATAAACAGGGAGCCAATGACAGATGTGTCATATCTGAGTACATTCCCGTTTTTATCATTGTTCAAAAATTGAAACAATCCATTATCCCTCTTCAATGTCTGAAGGGCTTTTCTTTTGGTTTTTATCTTCTTTGTTTTGGGTAAAAAAAAAGTGAACAACAGATTTTTTTCAAACAGTTTTCTCATTGTACCTGCAACATAGTGGTAAAATTCATATTGTAAACTATAAACCTGGTCTGTCTGTCAGTGTACAGTATGTTTCATCTCACACTCGCACATCTCAACATGCATGGTTGTTTCACACATCTGGAACTCACAGCAGAAGTCACTGTCAAAGATATCTCGCAGCAGGTCACCGCTCCTCCTGGAAAAGTTGAACAAATTAACAGAAATGATCAGGGAGATCAAAAATTGACAAGTCTGCAAAGGGATTTCTGAGCAAATCTTTCAGATTTAAAGGATAAATGGTCATGTTGCTCACAGTTGTGATCAAATTAGTAATTAGATGCTTCGTGACATCTTTTGACACTGAATTTGTGCTGTAAATTCCTTTGACCAGAGAGGTTTCTATCTCCCTCCAGGCCACCTACTGGTGATGCTGTTCTTTCACATCAATATAATGTACGTACGTATGTATCTATATATGTTTTTCTTACTTTGTGAATGCTTTTTTTTCTTCAGTTTCCTTCATTTACAGATGAGAAAAATAAATCCAGTAACATTTACAAACGGAAATAAAACCTTACAAGCTTGCCACATCAGTTCTCCTGTGCTTGAGTCGCTTAAAGTTAAATGTTATCAAGATAATGTATGCTGTCAACCCACCCTAAATAAAAGTTAAATAACTGAAATATGTAGACCAACATTATAAATAATTTGTACACAAATTGTGGACACATCTAATTTAATTATTTCATATTTTGAGAAATCGATGAAGGACCAAATGTAGGCAGGAAAGAGACAGGAAACTTACTAAATTAAATAATACATTTGCCGATGATGCAGCGTCCTCCAGTGGACAACAGCAGTACAAGCAAAACTTCACTGACCTAACAGTAAAAATATATATTTACATTTTAAAATAATAATAAACTTAGCAACTTGACCTTTATGCTGATCAGGCAACGATCAGAATAAAATATTGGCTATTATAAATAGTGGACTGGATTCCAATTCGTAAAGCAGCACTTGCACATGATGAAGGTGCAGCTAATTTCAACGACTTTTACTTCCGGTTAGCTTGAACATAATAATCAACCACAAATTATCATGTGGCATATAACAATGTCAATTTAAAAACAAATTACAGTTAGGTTAAGTAAATGGAGAAAAGGTAGAACTGGCCTCACACGTGGTGGAATATGCCTACCGGCTAAAGCAACGTAAAATGCTAATACTCAAGTAGCCTGGTACAGCCTATGGCTAGCCTAATTAAAAAGTACAAATAGCCTACTCATAGCCTATGCTAAATCCCCCTGTAGGATTAGGCTCCTAAACTATTATTTCTTGACTTGAGTAAATTAATAATTCGACCACTGCAAAAGGAGAAACAATTGTTTGCAGGTCAAACAAATTAAACACCTGAGAAACGATACCGTCTTAAGTCACGTGCACCTGACAGGTGAGACAAAAACCGTCTGTAGGTTGGAGCGCTGGAGTCGTCCCTCGGTGACTGTGAACTATTCTGTGAACTCAACTGCTGCGCGCTGTCCTGCACGTGTCCAGGCCGGACTGAATATAAATTACATTCGTCATGAGTTTATTAGGATTTTTTAATAATGGAAAATGTCAGTCCAATTGACTTTTTCAGTGACAGTTGCCTCCGAAAGTGGTCAGACTCGGAGATATGCTAATTGAGCTGATTGCACATGTCAATCAAATGTTAAAGACCACCCCCAGCGGTGAGTGTGATCACCGGCTAATCAAAAAGCTAATCAGCCAATCACATGGCAGCAATTTAATGCATTTAGGCATTTAGACTTGGTCTTGCCATCTGAATGTCGCAACTGAAATCGAGACTCATCAGACCAGGCATGATTTTTCAATCGTCTATTGTCCAATTTTGGTGATCCTGTGAGAATTGTAGCCTTAGTTTCCTGTTTTTAGCTGAAATAAGTGGCACCCGGTGGGGTCTTCTGTTGCTCTGTGGCCCATCTGCTTCAAGGTTGGTCGTGTTTTGCATTCAGAGATGGTATTCTGCATACCCTGGTTGTAACGAGTAGTTATTTGAGTTAGCCTACTGTTGCCTTTCTATCGTCTCAAACCAGTATGCCCATCCTCCACTGACCTCCCTCTGACTTCAACAAGGCATTATACGTCCACACAAATGCCGCTCACTGGATATTTTTTCTTTTTCGGAAAATTCTCTGTAAGCCCTATAGATGGTTGTGCGTGAAACTCCCAGTAAATCAGCAGTTTCCGAAATACTCATACCAGTCCTCCTGGCACCCTCAACATTGCCATGTTCAAAGTAACTTAAAACCCCTTTCTGTTGCTTGGTTTTAACTTCAATAAGTTGTCATGTCTTGGTCTACATGCCTAAATGCATTGAGTTTCTGCCATGTGATTGGCTGATAAGTTATGTGTTAACAAGAAAATAAACCTCTGTACCTAATAAAGTGGCTGGTGAGTGTCTATATACTGTATATATATCACTTAGTTATCACTCAGTTAGGTAAAGGTATGGCAGATGACAAATCAGCCATACCTTTACCTAACTGCTTCTTAACTAGCTCTGCAGAATCTCATCAGTGTATTGTATTGAGATTCCTAAAGGTGACACCAAATGTTCATCTTAACTTCATGAACATTGAACATCAACAAACTGTCTTTTTTGGTGGATGGTTGGCCAGTTTTAATCAAATTGCATATCATTAGGCTATAACTAACTTTTGAAAGGCCAATTGTTTACAGTGTATCCACTGGTTTCCATTTCTATCCAGAACAATATAAACATCATCTAACAGACTTTAATTTGCTTCAGATAGATTATTTAAACATGACAACATAAAACATGACACATCATCATCAACCACATTGCATGTTGTTTTGATCACTAGAGTCACTATTTTGTGTCTATAACGCAGGGAAAAGTAATAGAACGAAAGCTGGAGTGGATTAAAAGAGAAATTGTGTTGCTTAATATGCAACACAGGAAGCTGCTCATTCGACTGCATGCTCACCTTTCGTTTGACTTTGGGAAACTGCTGAAGTTATACACGTGACTTGTAAATGGATGAAACACAAACAACAGTAAAGTGGTTTGTTTAGTGTATTTATGTACTATTATTTGTCAGAAGGCCTTGAAATGATAGCTGATCGCGGCTCAGATACTCCATAGCTTCTGGACGATCGCTGGCAGAAATGAAAAGTCGGCTGAGGTCACTCACCTCCCATTAAAACGGATCCTATAAATCTTTTCACCTCAAAAGCTATGGCACCAGTCAGTCTTTTAAATAACTACACCTAAAAACATCTGAATGAATGTGTGAGTGGAACGCCAGGAACGAATGTGATCAAATGTCCCAAAACAATAAATAGAAAAACTTAAATCTTCTACATAATAATGTGACACTTGACTTTCTCCAGTGCATTTTGACACGCTCCCTTACATAATAAACAGAAATAATTTATTATTTCAGTTCGATAATACCAGATAAAAACACCACGTGACTTCCAGCATTATTCTGATGATCATAACTGGCACTTTTTACAATTTCAGATGACATTATTGGCCTTTGAGCGGTGACTTTAAATGCTTCCATGAGTGCGATTGGTAACAGACAGCAGGTCAGTGATTCAGTCGGACAGTCAAAAAAGACGGGCAGGCGTCTTGACCGGCCAATCAGTGAGAACAGCCAGGCAGCATCAGTCAGTGCAAGTGATCAGTGCATCAGTAGTGTGTCCACAACAGAATCAAGTCCTGCTGTTTCGGAAGTCTCAGCAGCGCTTGTTAACCTCTTTAAAAACAATCTCAACAGTATGAAATATGATCATGTGTATATAAGATGTTTTTTTACATTCTTTAAATTATCTTGCAGAGGTCCAGGCTCAAGGTACAGGCTGCTGGATTTTCAAAGACTCCACGCAACAGCTCCGTTAACACCGCGACTCTCCAGAAAGCTGGTTTCAATGTACTTCCACAGCTGGACCCGTCACGTTCAGCACATGGTAAATAGTTGCCATAAGCTGATTTATATTTAGGGAACTTTGGCCAGTCTCATACTTCAATAAAAATAAAAAATAATAATAAAAAAGGCCCCATGGTATGCCAAGGTTTCCAGGTAAGACCTCAGTATACAGGCCGCTGTTACATCACAGAGCATCCTTACAACCTAGCTCTGTCAGTTCTTTGCGAAGACGACGGCGTCTGAGCGAGACTTGTGTAAGCTGATACAGCCACTCAATATGTGCTTGGCATTTGAAAATATCTCACCAAGTCAAAGTTCGTATAAGCCTACTATCGTGTGGCTACTTCTTCTTGTCTAGTGCAACAGTGTCCTTAAAACATTTTGGACACGGCAACAAAATCCATTTGTAGTTCAGCACCGTGAAAAAATCCCCAGGATGCATCCTTGATTATCGGAAATGAGGGCGTCCCGACCATTTGGTGAGATTATCTCAGGCGCTATTTCTCCAGTGGCCTGTGGAGTTTCAGACGTCAGTGTGAGTCTCTGTGAAAGCGGCTTCCCACGCAGAGCTCATGCTGTGGGAGAGGCCCCTGGTCATAGAGGCTTGTCAATCACTGCCACTCCTGCAGGAGGGAGGGAAAAAAACGGAGTGAGTGAGTGAAAACGGCTACATTAACAGGTACTGGATGTAATGTGTTTGTCTCAATGACATGGAAGTGTAGCATGTGGCACGATGACACTCACCGGCATAGCTGCGTCCATTGGTCATGTTTGTGGGAATGAGGCTCCACTTGTCTGTGGCCGGGTTGTAGAACTCTACAGACGAAAGGTTACAGGACCCGTCGTCTCCGCCAATCACGTACAGCAGCCCGTTAATGGCACACACACCTTAAGGACACACATTTATCAACATTTAACAAATCCCGATACATTTCTTTGCCCATTGCATATGTTATCTATGTTAAGTCATCAAGGTTAGGGCTGTCCCAATATAGCTAAGTAAGATTCAAGCTCCATACAATGTACACTGGTAGGTAATGTTCACAGTTAGTGTTTTGTACGTGAAATAAACAAAATCATATGTCACCATGTGTTCATCAGGACAAAAATAACAAATATGGACTTCCCTTGATCTGTGGGGCTCCAAAACTAGTATCAATTAAAACAACAAAGGCCAATTTTCAGTTGAAATTTTCATACTGAACGTCAGGCTTCAATCTTTGAGCTTCTGTGAATAGCTGTTTCAGCAGCAGTGATAATATGCTCTTGAAACCACAGCAACATTTGACACTAATTTGGGATATCTAGTGTGTGTGTGTGTGTGTGTGTGTGTGTGTGTGTGTGTGTGTGTGTGTGTGTGTGTGTGTGTGTGTGTAGTCGTGGTCTGACCTGCGTTTCGCCGGCACATGTTCATGTCACAGACCAGTCTCCAGGTGTTGGTATGAGGGTCGTACAACTCCACGCTCTTTCTCACCAGAGGGCCGTCATGTCCTCCTGCTGCATACAGCTGACCGCCCAATACACCCACACCTGGAACCACAGACGCTTCACAGTGAGCTCAGATGACAGATGTCATAACACCAGAATATAGATTTTAATTTCCTTTTTTCATTTGACCTGCAGTCATTGTGCTCACTGAAATTAATGGCAATATTCCTTTCAAGTACTGTCCACCAGGTGCTGCTGTTGCACCATATGCAGTTACTTGACATTGTGTCATTAACGTACAGTAGATAGTATATAAAATGGATGTAGCATCCAGGCTGACCTCAGTTATTTCAACTGCATCTAATCCTCCTGGCCTATGCGCGTCCCCATCTTGTCAGATTTTTACTCCGCCTCAATTCCTCTTACCGAAAAGCGGCATTGATATGACGTCGGGGGGGGGGGGGGGACGTATACCACCGAGGTGAAGTGAGGGTCAGCGGGCGGCTAACTGTCACTCAAGAGATCGCGCCCCTATTTACTCATACATTTTAACCTCCAATAGAAAAAAACTAGCCTAATAGAACAAAATTCAACCCCCTCAGTGTTGTAATAGAGATATGAACTAAACATAGAGACTAGAATGTTTTTTTTGTACCAGGCCTTAAATAGGTTTATTAATGCTGTGAAAACTGCATATTTAACATGGGAGTCAATGAGAAATTGCTCTGTTTATGTTACCACGTCTTAGTGGCCACTCTGAACTACAATTTGTGTCACTTCCGCATTGGATGCTGATAGAACTCGCTGTGGTTGGGGCTTGGTCATTAACTAGAATACAGCATCATGTGCTGTATTCTAGTTAATGACACAATATTAATTATATACACACACGCACATACACACACAAATGACAGTGCCAGGCTGAAAAACATGTACAAATGACATAAAAAATAAATACCGTACTTTTCGGCCTACAAGCCGCGACTTTTTCCCCGTTTTTCGACCCTGTTATTACACAGCTACTGGGGATGGGCGTTAGTAATCGAGTACTCGAGTACTCCTCGTTTCAAATGATCTCGATTGGTGGATGAGGAAAATAGTTTTTTGTTTTTTTTAGTGTTTGTAGCCTTTAGGCCGGCCGGCGGGCCACCCCTATTTTAAAATGTTATATACGTGTACAAAACGGCACAAAACGGATGTAAAGTTTAACAAAATTAAATATTTGGATCCAAGTTAAATAAACTAAGCGTTGTGTCAAACAGAAACCGCAAATAACTGCCACCTCCGTGCAGAATGCGGTGCTGGAAAACTTGGAAAGGCACGTACAGAAGCCAGGCTGACTTCGGGCACATTCGAGCAAACGATAAGAAGCCTTTATTATGGAATATAGGATTGAGATTCAAAAGCCGACGGTGTAACGTTCCGTTAACGAGGAATTAGTCGCGGTAATTAGTCACGGACAGGAGTGAGCATACGCGGTTGGATATACTAGCCTACTACTTCTACTGCTTTGGTGAGTTATTTAGCCTATCTATGTGTTTAAATTGTAGGACAATAATTGTATTGTATTGCTGCCCTTCTTATTTAAAATGTCTATTTTGAATGTTAGCCAACTGCAGCCCATGCTTTTTTTCTCTCTATTTTTTCTCTCTCCACCGCAGACCTACTCGATCGGTTTAAATTGTGGCCCGCTTATTTAATTACTTTCAGTTAGGAAAATGTGTTTTAAACTTGTGGAAAATAAATCCTTAATATCATATGGCAACTGTGACTGTTTGACATAAGCATTGAGCGCTTTATTGCGGTCAACCGTTGTTCTGTAGACAGATGCGTTGCGTTCTAAAATAGAAAAAAGTTTAACGAGGAATCGATTGATCCTCGAGGAATGCAAGCGATCACACGAGTAGCGAAAACACTCGTGCCCATCCCTAATAGCTACTATTGCACAAAATGGTAACACTTACGTACGTTATGCAAATATGCAACTTGTTTGTTGAAATGTGGGAGCTTCCTCAAGCAGCCATCTCTTTCCCGACAATCCCCTCTGTGCACGAACTCTTACATATGGTAATTAAACATTATAACACCTGCGGCTTATTGTCCAGTGCGGCATATAGTACGGAAAGTACGGTATATATAAAATAAAAAATCGAAATTTTTTGTCGCGTCTTGCTTGTGTTATGTACGTCATGCAGTTTAGAATACTGTGGGTGTGTGTGTGTACCTGCTCCACTGCGCCGTGTGCTCATGTCTGCGACATAACACCACTGATCAGCGAAAGGGTCGTATTCTTCCACAGTACTGAGACACTGACGGGATGCTCCATCATAGCCTCCTACTGCATACAATTTACCTGTAGGCAGACAGACAGACAGGTGGTCATTCAAAAAGGTTACTTTCACTTGAAATGGCATATGATATAACAATAGTCACACACACTTCTGTCTTACCATCGACCACCCCGACCCCCACACTGCTGCGTCGTGTGTTCATGGAGGCGACATACATCCACTCGTTGGTTTTATTATTGAAGACCTCTACGGTGGCCAGACCTGAAGGACACATTAACAGAGAGAACAGAAACACATTAGGAGGTTAAAATAGTTGTGTGTGATGATCAGGCTGTAGGTGTGAACACTTTGCATCCAGCTTGCAAAAAAGAGAGGAAAATGGCTGCCATGTCTCCTGTTTTTACTGTAAACACTGCAGTGTAGTAGGTTACTGTACTTTACTAAGTAATTAAGTAACTAATTAATGACTAAGTACTTATATTCTGTTCCCCCTTGTGTGGTAACCAGATAAGGATGCTAAGCCAGATGAGATAATTTTAAATGTATTATTCTAAATTAAGCATTTTCCCAGACTTTTTCTAACCAAAACATGTACAAGTACCTGGCAGTGTGCCTTGACAAAAAACTGGACTGGGCAATCAATACCGACCACCTCTACAAGAAAGGCCAAAGCAGACTGTATTTTTTAAGGAGGCTGCGATCTTTTTATATCTGTAGTAAACTTCTGTTAATGTTCTATCAGTCGGTGGTCGCCAGCATCCTTTTTTACGCTGTGGTGTGTTGGGGAGGCAGCACAACAAAGAGGGACTCCTCCAGGCTTGACAAGCTCATCAGGCGGGCCGGCTCTGTGGCCGGCTTCAAGCTGGATTGTCTGGTGACAGTGGCAGAGAAAATAACCACAAAGAAGCTTCTGGCCATCCTGGATGACAACAGCCACCCTCTGCACACTGTCATCAGCAACCAGAGAAGCTCCTTCAGCGACAGGCTGCTCCTCCCCAGATGCCGCACCAACAGACTAAAAAACTTCTTTGTCCATCGTGCCATCACACTCCACAACTCCGCACTTGGAGGGAGGAGGGGGCAGCAGGAGGAATACGGTGGATAAAGAAAAATAGAAATAGGATAGACTGATCGAGCTTGCATAATCTATTTATTTATTGGTACACACTCCATTTATTTAAAAAAAGAACACAAATATGATATAATAACTGCTGCTAACAGCTGTTGCTGCTTCTTTTTAAAATGTATTTATTTATAAATATAAACCTGTATTTATTTTTTTACCATGTCTACTGGTGCATTTTAGCTTGTGTTTTTCTTGCTTTTTTATGTGTATTATCTGTACTACCGCTGCTGGAATTTTTAATTTCCCTGAAGGAGCATTCCCAAGGGATCAATAAAGTGTCTATCTATCTATCTATCTATCTATCTATCTATCTATCTATCTATCTATCTATCTACAAAGGCTTTTCCCAAACCTGTCTATCAGGGACATTAATTATTGTTTACAGTGGACAAGAAATAAGAGTATACACCTGATATTATAAACTAATTCAGTTGCAATTGCGCAGCCCTTTTGGTGTGTAAGTATGTTTGTGTACCTATGCTTCCGTTAAAGCCTCCCACAGCGTACAGTAAATCTGCCAACACTGCAGCTCCCAGTGTGCTGCGTCTCTCCTGCATGCTTGCCACTGCACTCCACTGGTCTCTCACTCCGTCGTACATGTCCACTGTCCGCTCCCGCAGTGAACTGTTGAACCCCCCGATAGCATACACTTGGCCTGTCATGGAAACAACTCCTAGACACAAAGACAGAAGGACATAGCGTGTGGGATAATGCAATGATTGTGACCTGCAATACACAAGCGCTCGGTTCAGGATGTAATCATTATTTGTTTTTGACCAAACACTGATGACACTTTAAAAAGCACCCTACAAGTGCCTGTTTACATTACACTACAAAGCATAGCTCAGGTCTTGGTTCCCTGTCTTTCAGGCGGACTCAGCAGTTTCAACTTGTTTTAAGTGGAGGAATCAACTTGCAGAGACTCCTATTTAAAATCTAATACATTTACTTTCACATTTAGGCAAGGTTGTGTTTATGTTTTTCAGTAAGGTGGGTTGTAGGTTGGGACCATTTCAAAAACGGAGTGAACTAATTCTCTGCATTTATGAGGGGAATTTGTGCAGTTGTTTCATTGTACTGTTAAGTATACGTAGGTGCAAGTCAAACATCCACAATATATATCCAACCTGGCGTTATGTCCTGGTGCCAACTACTGTAAATTTGCAGAATTTAGAATTTAGAGGTATCCAGATTTGACATGAAAAATGCAGAGACAAATAGAAAAAACAGAGACAGTGCACCAGCTGACCTGCCCGGCAGCGTCTCGATGGCATGTCTGCTACTTGGTACCATCGGTCTTCCTGGAAGTCGTAGCACTCCACACCGCGGATGGCCTTAGGAGCCTGGCCGCCCACCACGATCATCACCTGCACAAGCACACAGTGTCAGCCCTTTCATTTATTACGTACAGTATGTGTGCAAGAGGAGGTGATACAGCTGCTTTGTACTAGAGTAAACACACAATGTATCATTACTGTGTTGTTGAGCGCCGCGAGTGTCTGTGTACCTTTGGGATACTGATGGGAGTCCTTGGCCGCGTCCGGTCTGTTTTGATGAGGTGCCGCTGGTCGGCCGGCAGCAGGTGATACTTCATTGCTTCGATGAGAAAGTCTTTACAGGTGTTGTTGTTCTTTATCAAAGCCTCTTCCTCCACGATCTGAAACAGGCACCACATTTCAGGCACGTTTCCCCTTAACGAAAATAGTTCTGTCTCATGTTATTATAGCTACCAATACCGTTTAACCTGCACATCCATGCAGCAGTGCAGTAACTAGTTTTCTCCCACATAACATATTTTAAGTCATGACCAAAAAAAAGGTTCCTGATTTGGTTTTGCTGGGTGTCTGCATGGGAGCAATGGGAGGACAGACAGACGGACAGCCAGAATGTCTGATTTGCTATAGTATTCTGAGATATTCTATGATCCTAATGAATGAGAATCTTGACTGATACTGTTACTCATAGCACTCACAACATTATTTAACATATTTTATGTGAGTGATACGCACAGCGAGGCAGGTGGGAGTGTTGGGGGGGAGAAGAGAAACATGGTGTAGAGACTTATATACAGTCTATGTGTAGAGATAGCAGAGCAGAACAGAAAAGTGGTTTTACCTGCACCAGGTAATCTCTGGAGAGCAGTGGAAGTCTGACATGCTCCATCAGTTTGGGCATGTTCTCCAGACGAGCTGGCTTGTCGTGCTTGATCCATGCTATCATCGCCTCAAACACCTAGGACAGCGATGGAGAGTCAGACAGCAGCCATGCAGAAAACATCACAGGGTATGGCAGGTAGTGAATTGTTTAAACTAGTTCAGATTTATTATTAAAGTCCTCCACTTTGACCTAAAAATACAAAAGCACTTTCTTTTTGTGCTTGTGTGTGTTTGAGTTTCAGGACCTGTTAAATGTTCTTCAGACACACCCCAGACTGTTACAATGATTTAAGTGACCGATTGTGTGAATTGCATCGTTGAAGCTGCTCTTTCATAGCAGGATATCAACATAACAGAGGTGGCAGACCTTTGTGATTCAGTGAATGTGACTAACACACAGTTGTACTTGGTCATCTCCCGTTGGCCCAGCCCTGTCATGCACAAAGGCAAAGCAATGATGGTAGTTACAGGGGAGTGGACCGTTAATCATCGACTCCACAGACTTATTTTTTTTCCTAGTTCAAACGATACAACTTCTAGACCAATACAGTACAACCTCCTTTTACCTCAGGTTTACACATGCCACAAAAATACACACATTTATAATGTAATCAAATTCAGCATAATGAAACTACATTAATATATTATTAATATATATTAGATTAATCAAAAATAATGCAGTCTCCCTTCGCTATCGAAGTGGGATTGGGGTGAAAAATACAGGTCAGGGGGGCGCCCTTAGCTCAGTTGGTAGGGCGTCCCCCCCATGGGCCTCGGCCAGCAGCGGACCCGGGTTCGATTCCAGCCTGCGGTCGTTCTGTGCATGTCACTCCCCTCTTTGCCCCATTTCAACTCTGTCTCTACACTATCAATAAAGCATAAAAATGCCAAAAAAAAATAGATAAAAAAAAAATACAGATCATAACTTTTATTTACTTTTGACAGTACCATGCCACATATGCAGAGTTCGAGTAACACCATACAGACTGTAGGAGAAACCCTATCGAAGCCAACTTCAATATTTCTAAATTGAATTCAACATCATCATTAATAGAACTTCAACAAGGAAGCACACACTTTGTTTGTAAAGATTAGTTCTTGAGAAATTATCTAAGGCAATGAAAATATATTTTTTAGGAGTTGACTCTGTATCTGGTTTGAGCACAAAGTTAACAACCATCTTTGAATAATGAGTGAAAGCTCCCATAAAGCTCTCATTCTTAAAGTCTTGACTGCCTATGTGTGACACAGGATTGACTTAGTTCACTATGATGGCACTAGAACTTTCAACATAAGTTTCAAATCCATCCCACTCAGAATGAAAACGAAAAAGGGGCTTTTGTATCCATCCATCCATCCACCCACCCACTAATAAATTGCAGCGGATAATTCCGTGGCAATTCCTGCTGCAGCCAGTTTGACATTGAACAGACGATATGACAGCGCCCTCTGCGACTCTGTCTGACCGTACCAGCAGTCACTTCGACATCCGCTGTTCAGACAGCAGGATTGAAAAACAGATGCTCTGTCACACACTCCCTGTTGACTGGCTAACAGCAGACATACACGCCATTCTCTGGAATACTTCTGCTGACAAGGTAAGCAAATCAGACGCAGAGAGTTTGATGATGCCTGTCTGTTTTCCCTGGTGGAGACGAGACGGTGTGGATCCTCTGGCAGTATCTGAAGTCTTCCTGCATCCACACTATTCACACTTTACTTAGTATTACCATGTAATCACCTGGTCAATGATCAAATTCCTTCGTGTTTTTCTCTACTTATGACATCTATTGCAGTATGTCCGTCCTGGGAGAGGGATCCCTTACTCTGTCGAATCTCCCTGAGATTTCTTAATTTTTTTTTATTCCCGGTAAAGGGTTTTTACTGGGAGGTTTTTCTCAGCCGAGCTAAGGGTGTAAGGGCAGGGTGTCATATCATATTGTATCATATATCATATTGTATCATATATCATATTGTATGAAATGTAAAGCCCACTGAGACAAATGTATTTGTGATTTTGGGCTATACAAATAAAACTGATTTGATTTGATTTTGATTTGATCTGTGACAGCTCCCACTTAAGCTACAATTTCTTACTGTCCTCCCTTTCCATGTGGTCCTTATCTCTTAAGTTCTGTGTTTCTGAAAAATGTCTCTAATGAAGGTTATTCTCACATATACAGCATTTTCACACACAAGTAAAGACAATAACTGCTTTTGTTAAATGCACAGGCATAGTGATGTCAGACCTTCTCCTCTGTTGAGACAGTGAGTTTGTCGCTGGAGATGAGGCTGCACACCTGCTGCAGAGAAAGGCCCAGAAACTCCTCTCCCTGCACCACCTCGATGAAATGCTGCTCTGAGAGACACAAACAAACTGAATATTTTAGCTAATGAGCTCGGAAACATTCAAACACAACATCCAGCATTGGTCAAATATTAGCATGTTTTTGCTAAAAGATTCCTTATGTGTTCTTTCTCAACATCACTTAGAACATGACATTCAAAAACTCAACAAGCTTTTCAGTGCTGGTGAAGCTAACCATTACCACACAGACACAGACACACAAACCAGCTAAGATGAGTCAGGATTTGCAGTGTACCCATAGGGAAGCTTACCAGCATATGCATGGGCCTGGTCCAGAAGCTGTGTGCATGTGTGCAGGTCAGCAAAGGCTCTGATGCCCAGACAGTTGGTGGGGTGAAGCTGAGACTGCAGGAACTCACAACAAACCTGACGGACGTCCATCAGCTGCAGGAGACTGGCTGCCTGCAGCAGAACCTGTGATGAGGTCACACACATGATGAAGTCAATGTAAAACTGGTGGGAGGAGGGCAGAGATATTCCAAAATAACATGGTAGGGCACAAATACTACTAGCTGGAAGTCAGTTAGCTGCTAACTTCCAACATCTACTCTGTGTGAACAACTCATTACTTAGTTAATTGGTCATTAATTATTAGCCATCCACTCAAAACAACAAGCCAACATGCATCTGTAAAGGTGTTTTTCAAAAGCACTGTGATTGTTTCACTGTGGCTGGTCCTTTAGCCAAAGGGCTGTGTTAACGGAGGTGTGCTGTGTTCTGGTGACAATGAGAACATTATCATGATAGCATGATCATTTGATCTTTAGGTGATTGTGTGTTGCTCAACAAAATTACAGCACTGAAGCCTCCTGCGCAAACTGACTGGCCTGATTCAAGTGAATGAGAGGGGTTCTTCTTGTGTCAATCAGAGGGGCAGGTAGGCAGTGTAGTGTGGGAAGTTCTTTACTGTGTCCCTACAAATAAACATAACCAAGTCCGTCACTTTCTGCCTCTTCACCTCTCCGTCCTAACACTCACTCATGCTCTGAGTCTGTATTGTTATCGTCACATTTGTTTGCTGTGCTCAGCAGCCTGAAGCCTCAAGCAGCTGTTCCACCCTAGCTACACTGACTGTTAGACTGAGGGCAGCACAAACAACACACACATTCTACAGTGAGAGCTGCTTCAAGAAATGAAAAGCAATATATTTAACTGAACCTTAGCCTATAGTCAAAACATGCACATAGACGTCACATTTTCAGAAGTGAGCAAATCAGGCAGGCACGCTGCTAACAGTGGGAGGATTTCCTGCCTCTCTCCATGCAGACTTCCTGTGCTAATAATCAGAGGAAGTATCCTGCCTGCTGCTTGATCCCGCTGCATGTATTCAAGGTAAATGCCACAGAGATAAATGAGGCCTCAATACACGGCTTTCACAGCAAAGCACAGCTCAAAACAATTACCAGCTTTGTACTCAACATCTGCACCTCAGGCATCTGCACCTCACCTTTCTCCACTTTCTGTACGTACCCATGGGTCAGAGTTTACGTGGAGGATCGCACATCTTCCCGTCAAGTTTGTTTTTTTATAAATCCCAATGTTTGTGTAGAAAGTGGCGAGGGCCCTCTTCTGGGCGTATGCCACGTTTATAAATGATGCCCCAGATCTTTTTGTTGGGAGCAGCAGCGCAACTTTGTTTTAATTATCCAAACTGAACTGCAAACTGAACCAAGAACTCCTTGTTCTCTCACACACAAACTGACCTGGACGTTGTCCTCCGTCACCTCTATCTCAGCTGTGTAGATGTAGTCCACCAGTTTTTTCAGTGTCTGTCCGTCCACCTCTCTGATCTCCACCTGATGGGCCTTGCTCTCACTCATATCGCCTAAAAAACACACAAACGTAGTTACGAACATACAAACATCAGTCAGACACATCGGATATGATGCAAAGCAAAACAACAGTCAGTACGTTTACATGGTTTAAGAGAAACTTGACTTCTGTCAATTCCCGACTGAAACCTGACTTTAAAAATACATGTAAAAAAGTTAGCCGGGATTGAATTCGTACAGTACTTAATTGAATTTCTCAAACTCAAGCTTACACACCCAGATAACACGATTGGGAGTCAAATTACTACTGCATTTATACGGTCAATGGTGTACCTGTGAACATGGCACAGAAGTAGGGGCTACTGGACGCCAGGACCACCCGGTGAGCTGGCACTACCACGCTGCCCGCCAGCAGCTGGACATCACACAGCATCTTTTTACTGAAGTATGAGAGAGAAACGGGTAGTTAAGTAATTACTCTTAATCTGCATTTACTCAAGGCTTTCTGATAACTTTGTCTTTAAAGCCAAGTATAAACAAGACGGCTGCCTGCAAATGTGAAATGTATGTTGTTAATCTCCGGGGTTGTAGTAGAACATTCCTATGAATATTTAGATTTGATGGAGTTGGGGGTGAAATGTTTAAATGTTGATACCTGGCAGGCATGGTAGCATTCTTGTCTAACTTGAAGATGTGTCATACATTACATATTTCTCTAATTTAAATCAGGATCAAAAACGAAACAAATAAATAAATCTTTCCATTCCCTATACGATTAATGCTCATCTGCCTGGGAGCTTCAGTACGCTGCATGTGCTGTCTGTTGTTTCGGCTCAAAGCAGCAGCCACGGCGAATGGCACTGACAGAAAGCAACACACCTCCTAAGGTCGTTCATCAGCTGGAAAGCCTTCCTCATATGCGTCTGGTTGAAGGTGTGCATCCCTCCATTCGCCGTGTCCTCCTCGGGGTCGGTAGCACAGTTTGGATGTGGTGAGGCCGGTGCAGACACCAGACTGGTGAGACATGAGAGGCAGTGTCTGGATCATTGGAGATAGATGGTGACCCAAACAGTTAGGCTACTTTCAGAGGCTTCATCAAATGCTATAAAACTATAATGAAACAAAGTTTTGTTGATTGAGTTGAAGTTCGAACATGTTGTTTTGACAAGGTTGTAATTATTGTTATGCACCACAGGAAAACATTTTAAGTTTATTTCAATGTCCCTCTATTTGGGGTTATTCCCTGGTTGAAAGAAAAGGCGGCACACAAAAATATGTATTAATGTATGGGATGTGTTTGTTATTTTTTAATAATGATAATATAATTGTTATAAACTTCATTTGTATTGTACCTTTCATACAAGAATTGCAGCTCAATGTGCTTTGCGATATAGAAATTACATGCAGAGTCCTTTCAAATATAAATGTAAAAGAATTAACATTAAAATAGAAATGGAATGAACCGAAGAAAAAAAGAATCAAAATAAGTTTAAAAAATATATATTTATAATAACAGTAAACATAGAATCAAATGAACCTTTTCAATGACTTGGCACTATAAGAAAAAAATACTGCCCTGTTAAGCCCTCCTCATACAGAAAGACAATGAAAAGAGGAAAAACAAAAACATTTCCTGTTTACCCAATGTTCCACAAAGAAGCCTGAAGTCACTCAAGTAAACCTGGCGTTTTTATTATCCAAGCAACATTTGACAACGCGTAAAGTAAGACTTTAATATTTGTTTTAATTTTGCAGTTGGCAGAAAGAAAACAATACAGTGTGAGACCATAGGGACATGAGCAGGTTTTGCCATGTTTCACATTATTTACTACTAAGAGAATGGATGAGTGTGTTCATGAACAGTACTGCAGGTCCTGACTCTCACAATGACCCGTCTCTTCTCCACAGACAACCGAAGAATAAACAGAAGAAATAATGATGCAGCATTAACAAAGCCACATGATTAGAAGGTTAATGCAAGACTCAACAGCACAAGTCCGTATAACAAGCGTTGCACATTCATTCACGACTGAGGGTTTACAGAAAACCAGTCCAAATATCAAAAAGTAATTCACGAGACAATGTTTGTTTGAGTTTGCGGAGTGTTAAGTTGGTCAGGCTGGCTAGCTCTTAGCATTGCTAACCATTATACACAAGCTTTTGATAGCTACCGAACTTAACTTCCACATGTCCGTTTAAACGTTGTTAAAAACTTCTAATTTGGGAGCCAGTCAACACTCCACTCACTGTCTATGAGAGCGACGACTTGATGTCAGTCACCGAATGCCTATATGTTCATTTTGAAGTTGGATTTGCAACTCAACCGCATCAGCTGGGCACCCAATGGTGCTATGGCTAACTCACCCAAGCTAACTGGTTAACAGGGGCCAGGGCTAGCCTGCGCTCGCGAGACAGGAGAAAAACTGTCCGCACAGTCTGTGTTGGATTCATGGCCGGTGGACCATATGGGGTAAATGTAACCCAACCGATGAAGGAGCAGCGTGAATCACAGATTTGCTAAATAATCCCTACAGCTGAGCAAACTCACCCCAACGACACACCGTCCATCCTCCCGGAGTCACACACAAACACACACACAGCACCGCGGGCAGCAGCGCGCCGCAGCCGCTCACAGCTCGTGTATTAGCGAGATGCAACACTCCACAGTTTAAACTATACACTCACACATGCAGTTTTACCCATTGTTTTACCATACAGCCTATGAGTTTTGCTTTTTTTGGATGACTGCTTCCCTACCAAAAAAAGGTTTAATAGAATGCATTTATACATTTGTATTAAAATGCTTTTCTTTATCGAACGTCCAAAGTTGATATAAAGGAGAATCTCCTACACAGCCACATCACTCCCTCACAACAGGCTACTAGGCCTGCCTACATTTAAAAATGTAAAATAATAAATTACTCATACTACACAAATAAATAATATGTTGCGTCGCTATTTTCCAAATAGAAAATTCAGTTCTTGACTTGATTTTCGCTAGTTTTACTGTTTACAATATGCATATGTGAGGCTACTTATGATTATATTATTTTCACATGATTGTTTCCCAGAATAATCAAACAAACGCTTGATCTTGAACATTTCTGAAAATAGTGAAATATACCCAAACTGAAAAATTACTTAATTGATAAATTGATCATACAAATGTTTCCAATTACTATTCCATTTTAAGGCGGAATATAACATGAAACCACCTGGGTAGTACAATATCAATTGAGCATTATGCAGCCATATCATGCAGACATTGAATTCACATAATTCAAAATAATGTTTTATTTAGTCAAGCATCAGGTTTTATTCCATCATAAAGCCTACTGGTGGCTTCGACTTTACTAGTACATAGCAGGTTTCATGGAGGGCAGTAGATTGAGGTCAAAAGGGGCACACAAACAAAGCTTGGGGCCACACAGGTTGATCCAACCATACTAGGGCAGCTAACTGGTTTTACTCACATTAAAAAGGTTTGATAGTGCAGTGAAAAATAACATGCACTATGTTTTTTTTCCTCTTTTTTTCCCTGGGTATTTATTTACACACTCTGCCTATAGCAACACAACCAACACAAGTGCAGAACATTCTCCAGTTTTCAGATATTTACAGTGACTTCCTGTGTCAAATCATTTTTCTTGAAAATAGGCTACTACTATACATACTGAATGCTTTTTGGCTCAAAATACTTCTCTAACCTGCTGCAAGCTTAAGAACTATCTTCTCAGATGTTATGGGACAAGTCAGCTTTCTGTACCCCAAGGCAAAGAGGCAGCATTCAGGCCTGAAAAAAATTCCCAAGGTTCATGAAATTACACTTGGAAATGTATTCATATATTGAAGTGCACTGTGATATTTATTCCCCGGTATTAATTTAAACATGTTGAATAAGAAATTTTAACAAAAAGCCTTTTCACATAATTGTATATTGCCATATATTTATTTCATGTTGTTCTGGAATCGCTTTCTTATTGAAAGACCAATCACTATTTTGTAAACATAAATTGGGTCAGAGTGAGAGCTCTTAATTTTCTCTGCTGCCAGTGTAATTACCAACAACAAAAAAAACTTTAGTATTGTAGGCGCAAAAGGGGGCCGCACATGGCATCATCCTCAAGTTAAAGTTTTGTTTTTTGCTCATTGTATTGAAAGTTGTCATATAAATAAAAAGCTTTTAGTGATGCACAGCATTTAGTCTTTTGATATAAAATGGCTGATGAAGTGGAAAACTCATGAATTCACAGGCAATACTCCCTCCTGGTGGTAGCTTCATGAACAAAAGGATTATCCGAGTAATAAACTGGTGCCATAAATTCACCAATTACCAGTTTTATATGAATTTGAAATCGTATGCAATGTACACCAAGTGATTTGAATTAAGACTGAGATTAGATAAGATTTTTCAAAACATTAAAAACTTTAATAAAAGCAGAATAAAACAGGGTTGAACTGAACACATTGATTTCAAACTGTTTAATCTAAACAAAAGCCAATAATGGGACGGGAAAAGTGGAACAAATTAACAGTTAACAAAACAATACTGTGACATTTCTCCCAAAAAAAATACTCTGTCACATGTGTTTTAAGATCAAGAAACTCAAGCAATCGAGTCCCATGCTGCCCGACACTGCCACCAACTTCACTTAAAACCCTGAGTTCATGATGCAAAAAAAAATAAACAGACACATCTGGCTGGTTTGCAAGACAAACAAACTCAATTCTGAGTTGAGAAGCAGTGACTGACATTGATTTACGGCTTTTACAAATGGTTCAAAACATGTCTTTCCCCATAACACAACAAAAGTACAATTCAATAAATTCACAATTCTTAGTAGTAAAGTCCATAATGTGTGGAATAAGAGGACAGATGGGGTTTTGGATGGGGTGGGAGGGAGCCAGGATCCAGAGGACAGTCTCATTCATTCCGTGTGGGTGATGGGCACTGCTCTTTTCAAACTGAACTCAAAAAAGACACCCTCACCCCCCACCTGGGCTTGTGTTTTATGTGTGCATGTGTGTACGTGTTTGTGTAAATTCAAGTTCGTTGTATTCAGAATTTTCCCCATGAACATCTGAAAACCAGGAGGGAACCAGAGCCACTAATAGCCGCCGCTGTACCCACCACCCCGGCCGTAGCCGCCGCCTCCACCGCCTCTGTTGTAAGGCGCTCCGCTCCTGTAGGAGTAGCCTGAGCCCTTCACTGCACCATAGCTGGAGTGCTGCTGTCCATAGCCGTCTCCAAAGTCCCCACCATTACTATAGCCACCCCCCATCGGGTTCTCGTATTCTTCGTAACCCCCACCATACCCGCCGTATCCTCCTCCTCCGCCGCCGTTGTAACCCCCGCCATAACCGCCGCCGTAGCCGCCTTCGTAACTGCTGCCGTAGCCTCCGTAGCCGCCACCTCCTCTTCCGCCGCCATAGCTAGGCATGCCTCTGCCTCGACCACGTCCGCCTCTGCCGCCCCCTGTAGACATCTCCTGTTTGGTCAGCGCTTTCTTCACCTCCATCTTGTTCCCGTTGATGGTGTGGTATTTGGTCAGCACCGCCTTGGTGGCCGAGTCGGTGTCCTCGAAGAAGACAAAGCCGAAGCCTCTTTTCCTGCCTGTCTGCTTATCAGAGATGATCTCGACCTTCTCCACCACGCCGAACTGGGAGAAGTAGTCGGTTAGGTTGTCCTCCTCTATGTGGTCCTTCACGCCGCCTACGAAGATTTTCTTTACATTTGCGAGGATGTCAGGGTTGTTGGCGTCCTCTCGCGCAATGGCTCTTTTCAGTTCCACGTTTTGGCCGTCGACGCCATGTGGCTTAGCCGCCATTGCTGCGTCGGCCTCCTCTGGTGCCGAGTAGGTGATAAAGCCGAAACAGCGGGACCGTCCGAGTTGCTGGTTCATGACCACCACGCAGTCGGTGAGAGCGCCATACTGTTCGAAGTGCTGGCGGAGGCTTTCTTCCGTGGTCTCCACCTTCAAACCCCCGACAAAAAGCTTACAAAGTTTGTCCGTCATGATTGAATTTCTTCTAAGGATGGTAAGCCGAGACCGTCCCTCTTCTTCTTCAATGAACGACGTCAGGGCGGGCCGCTCGACGCACTTGTCTTCGTAGGACGTAACCGTGGCTGATTGGTCAACTCGAAAATATCTTCACCCCCATTGGCTCTTGGGCGATTCACGTCGCCGCTGCCTTCAAGTGGTGTCGAAAATCTGATGTTCATCTGCTGAGGAGAAAGGGAAGCGTAGATTTCAGCCTTGGTTGTCGTTCGTTTTGTTCTAGTATGGTACAAATCACCCTAATATAACTATGTCCCAATCAATTCCCATATCCTTTATCACTGATTCTAAGTCATAACTACCAAACACAACTGCAAGGCAAAGATAATGCCTATATAAATGTAACAGCCAGGAAGACTTACATCAGTGTAAAGCCCCATGTTCTTTAAATACACCAGAAACCGACATTTTATATTTTACTAGATTAGGATAGTGAATATAATTGAAATACAGATAGTTTAGGACTCAAACCATATGTCGATTGTAGCGGTTCAATAATAGCCTATACGCTTATTTCTGAACAGAATCACTACACATTTTTCATATATACAGGCATAATCTAAGTGATTAATGGTTTGCTATGACTGAAGACAGGAAAACTGGTCACACTTAGACTTTGAAAACAGCAGCTGCCTCTTTAATGTTACCTACATTTTTAGTTGATTTGAGTGGTCAGAAGCAGCAAATTTAATTTTAAATAGAATCTAAATTATTTTGATATCAAACTATTTCTCCGGTATCTGCCTCAATAAATTATCTCATATGAAATTAGTTTAGTCGATCCAGCAGGCTTGGGGTGAGGATTAGATAATGAGGGAATTGTAAAGGGCAATGATAGACATTGGCCCTTATTTACCAACAGTGTGTATGCAGACTTATTGAACCTGTATCAAATTGTATACTAACATGCAAAGTCAACTACTAATCATGCACACGTTTGTTTAAATGAACCATACCGGCCCACTTATTATTTTCTGTAGATAAATGGCATATATCTCAATAGTGTAGGTCAGCTCAAGTCTTTCACGTTTTTCAAACTTGTCTCACTTTTATCTCAGCCTGCTGAAAAAAAAAACTTCAAACTGCTTCTCCAACCTGGTTCAAAAGAATCTACAGGAAATGTTTGTATGCTGCAACATGCCTCTATTTAAAGACAGTTGGAGCTGTAATAGCTGCCATTGTCCTTGTTTATAACTTTTGGACAGGAGAGCTGCAGTATCCGGTTGGGGGACATTATTTGTGATATTGGCTATAAAAATAAAACCGACTTGATTCTAGTCAAGTGTTTTTTCATACAATGATTCCCATTCAGCTCATAGTCTTTGATGCATCTGATTTCTAATTCCATTTACTCTTTAACTTTTGTTTACATGAAAACTCCACAGAGCACCTTAGAAATTGCCACAATAAAATGTAGAAATTGCAGGTGGTTGCTTTGCCTTTACTCTAATGACAAAAACTATATTACTACAGCATGGCCAGGTAGGGTACCCATACAGGCACCAAAAGTTTGAAGAGTAGAATTGGACACACTTTACAGTACTCAAACAACCTAGGAATGTATTCAGATCAGACGATTTTCTGTGATTCCAGCCTCTTGAATGATACAGGAATACATCCATCAATCTTTAGATTTTTGGCCTCGCCACATCTGTACACCTTCTGTCCAATACAATGGGAAACAGTGTGACCATCAGTTCACAGCCTTTTTAATCCCTTCATCAATAGGTATCAACAAGGGAGACATGCAACCAAACAATCTGCAATGCAAGAAAGCAAAATAACAAGTCTCTTGGTGTATAAAAAAATATATATTTATTGTAGATTCATAAAAAGCCCGGCCAACACAACAGGGGTTTCCTTTCCTATGGGGTGATCAGAAAATGTCAAGCACTATAATCCTATAAAATGTTAGAACACAAATAATATTTACACTCCAACATGTCAAGCATAAATTAAAACAGTACTATGGCTGCTGAATCACAGTACATCTGACAGGATTTAAATTACCCATGTCCTTGTTTTTTGAGGTAGGGTTAATTTTACTGACACTCTAGTTTAGCCAGAGTATACATTATAAGTCTCGAAGTGCAGTGGCTATGCTAAATCGAGAAGTTAATATCATACAGTAGGATCTATTGATTGGTCATAATCAAGCATTGGAAGCAAACTTCCAAGCATTGAACATCACTGAGAAACGAGTAGCGTCCTTTAAATTTACAAATATACAATGTGTTTAAAGGACTTATCCCTCACACATATTCTCACCAGCTGTGAGTGCAGAGCACCCCTTACAAACTGATCCACACAGGAGTATAGTGATGTAATGGATCAGTTCAACCATACCCCAATTTCAATTAATCATTCAAAGGTGTTGTGCAACATAGAGCACAGCAGTCTAAATGTAGATAGAGCCACAAGAATATACTTAAGGCTATGAGCCTGTTTTCCCCAAAAATATTCAATAAAAAAAAAGGATAAGACATGTTTCGTTCATTTTGGTAATGAGCAGTACATCAAGGTCAACACCTAAATTACTGCCGAGGTCAATGTCTTGACTAAGTTACCGAGACATATGTTGAGCCATAAAAACATGCCACTTGTTCCTCATCTTGGAAGCAAGTCGACAGACAACTTTCATTTAAAAATACGAATGTAAAGCCTTTATACCCAGTTAAATTGTATTATTTATTTGTAGTATTGCTTAATGGAAATAAACCACACTGTGGCCAAGCTTACAAAAAAAAGTGTTACGGAAGTTATAAAAACACAAGACAACCATTATAATAAATCAATAATTTATTGTCGTTTGAAACCCACAGTGCCCTAAGTGAAAACAAACTCCTGTGTCTTTATCTCTTCAGGTGTTATACCATCCTTCTAAATCAAAACCACCCAGGGAGGGAACTATTAACAACTGATCTCCTCACCCCAAGTAGAAAAAACCCTATTTAAAAAATATATATAAAATTATTCGGTTTGGGCGATACTGCACAGGTCCATTTTAATAAGCCAGATCCCTTACTGGATAAATAACTTTTGATTACACTAGGGCACTATGTTTTCAAAAACTTACCAAACATTAAAACTCCTCCAAACCTTCAATAAAAAAAAACTTCAACAATCTCTTTGAAGCACATTTAGAGCACACTGGGGGAATCCTTTGTGAAAACTGACTTCACCTTAGGAGGAGAAGTCACAACCACTCTCCGGTCCCACATCTGCGTGGAGACACACACCCAATGGTTTTCAGGGTGATGTCCTCCTGCCCGGGTTACCGTAGCAACCTGGAGGAAATGGGAGAGAAACAGAGTGAGAAACTGGACAGCTCAAGGTTCCTTGGATGAGACACCAATTTACTTGTTCCATACTTTACTTAAATGGTGGAACACAATTTGGGTCCCCTTCCAACCCACTTAAGATTTAAACCAAATTAAATACCCCCCCCTTTGGATATATATATTTAGCTATTTAAGACGCATTGTGCTATTTTTTATAAAGCGTTACGTTGTTTTGGATTCATTAATGGCACGCATGTGCTCCATCTCAAAAGATGTTCCATACATGGTTGACCAACACAGAGTGAAGTTGATTTACATACCTAGTTTGCTGGATGTGGATATCCTAAAGAGATATTTCAGACTCCTATCACAATCGACCCCAGGTAATCAACAGGGTCCTGATGTAGCCTAAAAACAAACTGCTAGGGCTATTTTGGCTGGAATAGCCTACTGGAATACAAGTAAGAACACCTAAATGTAGGAATAATCAAAGATAAAAGTCCACATAGATATATATATTCAAATATGTTAAAAACATAAGTAATTAGCAGTGTCTAAAACCACATTAAAAACATGGTCAAACCCTACAAAGCCTACATGCATTGGCTGTGGGTAGACTACAACCATTCTGTAACCATTTCACCCACCTGAATGTAAGGGGAAAAACTGGGAGAGATGCCATGTAACTAAAGATCAAGAAGATGTCACTAAAACCTGTGGATGAACTTGAGGAAGCCTGGTTAAATAAGTAAAATAACTAAGCTAAGTGGTATAAGGTTTTATTTAAAATGAACATACATAAGCAAGTGTTTTAACAGTAGGTTTTGTTCTCCAGACATGAAAGTATACAATATACATTTGATATTGCTACAGGTAATGAAAAATTAACAATATTTAGACTGAAACTATTACTATGCATGAGGAGAGTTCGAGTACAGTATTGGGAAGGAAACAAGGAGACTGGATCCTGCAGTGTCACGTTCCCGCCTTTGCTGAATAATTATACAAAATTGGTATAAGTAGTAAGACAGCTATGAAATCCAAAACCACAAAACATGTTTCTCATCCTCATACATTGAAATCACACTAAGTTTACTCCAGGAAAAAACAAAATCTAATTGCTTAAAATGCAAACGTTAAGATAACAAAAGTCGTCAGCAAAACAATCCTACATCGAGATGAGAACGCAAATAAAAAATAATATTCCAACTAACGACAACTACACGCCATCGGCGTGGGTACATAATAAAAAGGGATCGCTGTTTTAATCTTCATCTTAACGTGTCCTAGTTGAACGGCAACGACAGCTGTTCGCTTTCTGGGAAGAGACCTTCCTACCTGTTTTGGGCTTTGAGGTCTTCATTATGATTAGAGGGGGAGGGGTCTCTGTGTCCGTATCTCTGCCATTGTTGGAATTCACGGCAGACGACCCGTTACTGAATTTGAGTTTTGGCGTCCGAATCCTGGCTGGAGGTCATTTATGGCAGGTGATGGGGTGATGTTCCGCTGTACAGTCTCTAGTAGCCACCACCGTAGCCCCCCCTTGGGTAGCCGCCACCGCCGCCACCACCACCACCTCGTGCGTAGGGAGCAGCGCTCCTTTGTGCGCCGCCGAAGGGTGGCCCTTTCATGGGGCCGTAACCAGAAGAATGCTGGCCATAGCCGCTGCCAAACTCATTGTAGCCGTTTCCACCTCCGTAGCCGCTTCCTTGGTCTCCGTAGCCACCTCCATAGGGTCCACCATAACCACCGTAGCCGCCGCCACCGCCGCCGTTGTAGCCGCCGCCATTTCCATAGTTGTAGTTTCCGCCTCCGTACTCCCTGCTGCCGTAGCCATTTTGATTTCCCCTCATGCCTCTGCCTGGTCTCCTCTGCGACATGCCGCCTCTGCCGGACGCCTGCATCTCCTGCTTGGTCAGGGCTTTCTTCACCTCGACTTTGTGTCCATTGACTGTGTGGAATTTCAACAAAACGGCTTTGTCTGCCGCGTCGTGATCGGTGAAGTAAACAAAGCCGAAGCCCCTTTTCTTTCCAGTCTCCTTCTCAGAGATGACTTCGGTCTTCTCGATCTCGCCGTACTGGGCGAAGTACTCGTTAAGGTGGTACTCCTCGATGTCGTCTTTCAAACCACCGACGAAGATTTTCTTCACCTTAGCAAGGGCCTCTGGCTTGTTGGCGTCTTCTCTCGCCACGGCCCGTTTCACCTCGACTGTGCTGCCGTCGACGGTGTGAGGCCTAGCCGCCACTGCTGCGTCGGCCTCCTCCGGCGTGGAGTAGGTTACAAAGCCGAAGCAACGGGATCGCTGAAGCTGCTTGTTCACCACGACCACGCAGTCGGTGAGCGTGCCGTACTGCTCGAAATGCTTGCGCAGGCCATCGTCGTCGGTGTCCACGTTTAGGCCTCCGACAAAGAGTTTGCAAAGCTGGTCACTCATTTTTGAAAAAAGGCGAGCTGGTAATTACACAACGACTTCTACTGCTCACGAATCTCAAGATGGAGGAGGAGATGAACGCAGCTATATTTATAGCGAACGCGCTGTGACGTCAGACTAGCTACCAGTGACGCCTTTTCCGGTCTGCTAATCTCTTTGTGAAATGAAAGACAACCTACACTGCGTAAATCGCATAAAGAAGATTTTAAACCACTGCAATATATTTTTGAAATAGTAGATATATGCAAAATGTTTGACTGTCGTTGCGTTTGTCAGGCCGGTTTTGTTGTGTCACATGGTTTCAAAAGGCAGAAACGTATTACACGTGGCCTCTTTTTTTTTTAAAGCAACTAAACGCAACATTTGGAATTGCAGTACCAATATGTTTTTTTTCCTTATCATAATCATATTGAATTATTATCTTTTGAGCTGATAATTTAACACGATTTGCCCACAACGATACCATTCACCCTCCGAAGAGCGTTCTTTGCCAACTTATTTTTTGTTTACAGGCCTACATCCATGATTCCACCACATTTTTAACCATACATGGGTTAGGTTTAAGTTTGAAAGCTAATAATTAGGCTTGCATGTAAAGCCTTTAGACGTGGCTTCTAATATAATGAAAAAAGTTAACGTAGTCATAATTATTACATTATGACATTATTACACATAACTGTTGAAGTTGAAGTCCATACAGGCTATAAGTGAACTGGGTATACCAATTGAATTAGAATGAAAGTTTATGGCAATGAGGCAAAGTAATTGATTTATCGCAGAACATTACCACAATTATGTCTAGGCATATCGTATTTAAAAAAAAATAAGAGCTAAAACTAAACTTCCATCTTTTGCTGTTATATATTAGCCTACTGTAGAGTGAGTATTTTAGGAGTCTGTTGTGGGAAAAAAAACATTTTAGAACTTGTAATAGGCCTTTTCAACCTTCTTTTCATAGACTGAACAATGATTTAATTGAAAGAAAAAAAACGAAAATTACTAATTTGCAGCCAAGCACACAGGAGCCTTGCTGGTGACATTAATTTGCTTTGCAGCGCAACTTAAATTGGACCTTTGTGACATAATATCAACGTTTTATTTTACAAATGTCAGTTTTTATGAAAACCCATTGCAATATCTTTAAGTCAACCATACTGCCCAACTTGCCTGGTTCTTTTTATCCTGCTCTTGAATTTCCATGAAATCCACATTACATATGAGTGATCCACAGTCCACACTAGCATATATTACCATCTGTAAGCATGCTTTTTCAATGGATGCTATACTAAGAAACGCCCATGTGAAATGCTAAACTCCTTAGACCATGGAGATGTAGTTTCGGGTGAGAGACAGCACTTGGTTGAATTTCCATGCCAACAGAATTGATGTGAATCGTTCCCTTAGGCAACACCTACCTGAACTTATGGTGATGCTTAATTAAGACCCATCACATAAGAGCAAAGAAGACATTGCAAATGAAGAAACACTGAAGTTAAATTTCACTGAAATCTTTATGGGGCATATTGCTCATTAAAAACAATCCCTTAAACTATTCTACAACACAAACACACAGGACAGTATGTGTCCTCACAGATACAGTTCCAGATCATCCATGGACACAAATGAGGCAACTTCCGGTTTGTCAAAAAAAAAAATGAAGAAATTATTGACTGCTCATGTTATATCCATACAATATGACACACAACTACATTATTTTGATTGCTTAGTGTGGGATGTTTGGGTTAAATGTTGACAAGTACAAGGGTGGTTATTTGTCCACTGATTGTCACTAAAGTGGTGAACCTTCCAGATTTGTGTCAATCTCATTCCCAGTCCGTCAATATTTCACAGTAGGGTTACAAAGTCATAAATGATGGGGGTGAGTTGTGCTTTCTGTCCAAGTTTACAAGAAAGGGCAGGATTCTTTAACTAACAGCTAATGTTGAAGCCGTCTGTGTACTTTTATGTTACCTAAACCCTGTGGTGTTGATGCCGCAAGCAGCTTTAACATTTCAACACTGAGAAAACTATCATCACAGCCCATCTCTTATCATCTTGTTCATTCTTAAAATAGTTAAGAAATTAAATACTAAATAGTCAACTTAAACCAACCAGGGTTTCATCTTTGAACAGACTTCCTATCCCACTGAAATGGGCTGTACTGTGTCTTTTAAACTGTAGAAGAAAAAATTAATTGAAGAGAACTGAAAATGGCAAACCTCACACACAAAAAAAGGAAGACAATTTGTTTAATAATAATAATAATAATAATAAAAATAATAAAACATCACAGATGGTTGTCTTGTTTGAATATCGAGTAAATATTGAAATTACTATAACCAAGTTTGTTAAACAAACCACTTCCTCAGAAAAGAGAAGTTCTAATGAACAATGTTATATCTCTAGCATACTGTGGGCTATATCAGGTTTACAACACCCAAGAAAAGACTTGTTCAGTTCACACAGCAATATTTGTAGGTGTATCTTCTTTGTTGTTGCTTGTCCCCAAAACCCCCAAATTTACACATGAGGATGACCAATTCCTATTTAATATTTACATTTGAAAATCAGACTATGGTTTCACAGCCAAGAGGTGTGTGTGTGGGGGGGTGAAATGCAAAATAAAGTCAGTTGAAAGGACGCATTTAACACATCCCCCCCCAACAACTTACCCAAAAAACATGGCATCACAGAATGGGATGCTACCATGTGACCAAAAAGCCAGCCATGTTTGTTTGGAAAAAAAGGCCTGAATGATGTGTTAATCTGGTTAAAAGGAGCAAGTTAACACTGTCTGGCCACATGTTATTTATGTAACACAAAACACCACTAGTGAACGGAAAAGGTCAAAGTCACTCAACAAGTTTTTATTTGTTGTAGTAAACTCAAAGTAAAATCAAGTATCTAGATAGCAGAGTTTCACCCCCTCAGTCGCTTTCTGGAGTGAGGGTCTGTAAAGACAATGTCGATAGTCCATGTGCTTGGAAGGATCAGCTCAAACAACGTGTTGTTTTTTTTAGCTATATCTAAAACAGAGTCCGAAAGGAGAGGAGTCCAGTTTCTGTGTGATCAAAATAAATGGGGGGGGGGGCTGGCGAACTTGAGCTGATCATGTATTGGGGACGAGGAGGTTGTGGAAAATGTTGGGTGTGTCTGTGGGGATGGGGGGCACTGGATCACAGCTCCACAGGTGGCTCTCTGAGTAGGCCAGGTCACATGAGTTGAATGACGGGCCATTTTCAATCATGTTAATACTCCAGACGGGCTATCTGAGTGATCACATGATGTAGACCTTCTCAGCTTGGGAGAAGTTGAAGACTTCTTTGGTTCTGGGACACACCACTTTGTCATCTTGGCGAATGGACAAAAGGGACTAGAAGAAATAATAAGCAGAGGTAATAATACATGAAGACCTGTTGAAGTTCCATCAATGGATAGAAATAGCTTTATTATCTAATCGCCTGTACTTGTGTCTGTAGTTCATTGTGCCGTCTACTCACATTGTATCCGTAGACATATCCGTTAGGAAGCATCATTGGAGGGTTGTTTTCATTCATGACCTCCCCGGAGATTTTACAGACTAGTCTGGAGTTGGCACAGTGGGCCATGGGTAGCGGTTGGGCCAACTTGTTGAGGGATTTACTGCACACTGGACAGTCTGGGTTCTTAGAGGTACCATCCTCCTTGTAGCACTGACTGGAATAGGTGTGGAGGTCAAGGACCAAAATGTAAATCTCTTTATGAAAACAATTCTCAACGTGTGTTATTACAGATCACACAGCAGACAGCGTCAGTAATAAATGTACTTTCACTTGTAGAAGCCAAGAGAAGAAAGATGGATAAAGTAATGTGTGATTACCACACCACTCTTCAGTTTTTGTTTTTTCTAATGTAATTTTTCACCAGTTTAGTTAACGAAAATGAATTCACAAAAACTCCCTTTTTGCATCCGTAGAAAAATCTAACTGAGGAGCATAAATCCAAAGGGCAGAAGCCACTCATTATGGAGAATAAAGTCTGGTAGGATACGGTGTCTTAATGGCAGACAGACCAGCCTGTAGGGTGATGGTGAAGACAGAGTTGTTTCCCAGCTGATGCAGTCTGTAGTTGTCATATCGGAATTGCTGGATCAGCATCTTCCAGCGGGCTGGATCCAACAGATCCTGATGGAACAGAAAGAACAGGAGACAGAAGAGAGAGTTTTACAATAACAGCCATTTCATGACAGATACCAGGCCCAGTCATTTCTAATTTGGAGTACACACCTACAAGTCTTAACAACATCAGGGTAGAGCATGATTAAAGACCATTACAGATACCAAGTATTTGAGGTAGTTCCTTCTTTCTTTGTTATTAATCTCTGTCTGCTTCCAAACACAGCAAGGTCTGTAGGCAGGAGTGTTTTCACTGCAAAGAAATTCTGCAAGTGTAACGTAAATACATTTTCATTACAGTTAAATCCTTTGATTTGGCTTGAAGCTGTGATGCAACATTTATTATAGAGCCTGATTTTATTAACATGTAGTGGTGCCCTTTCACACTGATGTCACGCAAAGGAAAGTGAGGGCATTTATTTACATTTGTTTCCAAAGATGGATTGCTAATTGATCCAGATTTCAACATTGTGCAAAGCCAATTGTGTTGAATTAAGCTCTAGCCCTACAAAGATATTGGATTAGGACAGAGATTCTCAGTTCTGCTTCTGTCCCCCTGGCACAAGAGGCGTCACACTAGTTTGGCTTGGGCCATCTAATTTGCTTGCAGAAGAAGAGATAAAACCTTTTATTTAGACAGAACATTGTCGTCGTTGTCATTCTTAGGAACAACTCTGTGACTCCGATGATTTTGAAGTGGAGGTGAAAAGTAAAAATAACACAGCTAGTTAAAATAGTAAGCAACTCAGGGGCAAGGGTAAAGTAGCATTTTTTTTTAGAAGACAACAGAGGCCCTCTGGTGGCTGGTCTGCAGCTACAGCACTTACACAGCTTACATAGATACATCCATTATTTGAATCATTTCAGTGGCGTATTTTTATTAATAATAAGTAAGTTGATGGAAGTGAATCAGTATTAGTTATGTTTATGATTAATCCAAAGTCTGCAGTCATGAGTTCATCAGAACGTAAACACACAGAACGTAAATGCAGCTGCATTTATTGAGATAATAAGGCTATATCCACTGAGAAGAACAAGTAAGCTAAGTGATGTTTTCAGCTGTCATTGGGGGGTACTGGCATTTCTGTGTGTGAAGTCATGTGTCAATTACTTTTAAATGGTAGAAAACCAGATGAGTAGATACCAAAATGTTGCTTTGTTGTACGTGTGTGTGTCCAAAAATAAAATGTCATAAAAGTACATATTAACATCAGGAAAGACCTTGTGTTTTACCTTGTATGGGGAGATATGTGTATCTGATGGGAAGGCCAGCATACCCATCACCTGCCGAACCTCATCCAACTGTCCACCCTCTGCTTGGCTGAAGTGCTTCCTTGCATGTCTGGCATAAAACAGAGTGACACAAGATTAGTGTGAGACGTGATAGGTTTGTATTTGCGGCTCCATTGATAGTTAAACTCAGCCACGTAACAGAACACTTGTTGATATTTGAACTGAGCTCCCAGAGTGTCAATAACTAACACTTGGTCAGGGCCCATCCACAGCTTTATTTGTCGCTCAAAGCGAGTGCTCCAGCGGTCCAGACCCGAGCGTGGTGCTTAAAGACACTGGCCCTCATTTATCAATCTTGCGTAGACCAGAAAAATGGGTGTATGTACATTTCCACGCAAATCTCGGCATTTATCAATATGGACGTGAGCGTAGGGTACGCTCAAATCCCACGCCAGCTCTCAGCTCGTGTACGCAAATTTGAAAACAGCTTGGACTCGCAGTGCAGGCTGTGCCGGGTAGCCGATGACTTTGTTGGACAATTATTAGAAGATAATACAAATGCAGTGCAAATAAGACCGAAATAAAGATATTAATCACTTAAAAATGAGCAGCTTATGGTGTGCAACTGAGTAGGAGAGCTGATACAATAGTGCGCACACCGGCCACTTAGGAGGGCTGCATGGGACTGCGTACTGGCAGTTGTCTCCGTCTTGGAGCAGCTGGGGGGACACTGAGGCACGGGGGCTGCATTCATTCAAAATGTTAGCCTAAGTATTAAATATGTAGTAGACATACACTGCTCTTTATGATACAAAAAAATACATGGCACAACATTCAGCTTAACATTTTATTTATTTGACGCACTTTGTAGATGTTAGTTCCTCTTTTAATGTGTCATTAATGCTAAAGCGAGCGATTTATTTCCACCGTTAACCGGCACGTTGTTCCTATCTGCTGGTGGAGCAGGACGGTGGGCGCTCTCACAGCTGATCGCTGCCGGGTCGGCTTGTGCAGCTGACGGCCGGGCTGACCACTCGTGCCAAGCGCATGCTGTCATACAGTAAAACGCTAAATGTGTTATTTTTAGTTTTTAAAACCCTTTTGAATAGTACTATCTAAAAGGGCCAATACATTCTAATCATTCAAATCTCTGCAGACGTGTATTTATTTTATGGGGACCATTATCGGAAAGTTGGTGCGTCTTTTTCTCCTCCACCACTTATATTATGCCCGCAGCCCCGCACCCCCAGTTGGTTGCATTTCAGAACAGCAACACACTTTTTTTAGTGGCGATTTTGAGTCACCAACGCTGTTGACCGCAGCAGTTATTTCCTTCCTAACTGCTGCCTTCTGTCGTTCTTTGATGCTGCTTGTAGGCTAATGCTCCGAAATGAAACTCTTTTTTTTTTCTACTTTCGCTGTTATTCTGTCAATTTCTACTTCAGGGAAGTGCCGTATTGCGCATATCCATGTCGTAAAACCTCTGGGCGAGGCCTCTAAACTGAGAAAATATAGGGGCGTGATACGCTAGTTTTCATCCGCCACATTTATCAATAATGGCCTGGCGTACGCTGAGATTGGCAAGATACGCCTGTTTGATAAATCCCACGCGATACCTGGCGTAGGGAGGTATTTGCGCCAGAATCTGCACCAGTTTCCACGCAAAATTGATAAATGAGGGCCACTGTGAGAATCCGCTCCATCGGATATGCCACATCACGTCTAATAAAGATGCTAAAAGGAGACCTTTTGTGTCATTTTACCAACGGCAAAGACCAAGCGTCATGTTTCGATACTGTGGGGCTCACATATTCACTGATTTTGACAAAAGTGTTTCGGATTACAATGACGAAGTATGCCTTTAAATTAAGTAATTTTTAATTCAAGGGATTTAAGGATTGTGTGTTGTGTGTTGTGGTTCTATGTCTAGTACCTGACTGCATCCATGCGTTTGTTTTGTCTGATGAGTTCAATGAACTCCTGGATTCTCAGACTGAACTCAAGACAGCTCTGCCAAAGAAAGAGACAACATATGACATTAGACCACCTCGTAAGAGCATCAAAAATCATCATAGTTTCTATGAAACCTCAGAGCTCTCCAATACTCCTTCTATGGAGGTAGATTTTCAAGATTCTCAAGCAGCTTTATGGTTTAATAGGATTATCATGGGATTAACACCCTAACTTCATGCCAACACTAACAGGGCAAAACCCCAAGGAAGAGGAATTAAATCTTAAGAGGTCTGTTTCTGAGCACAAACTTTACTTTGCCAATTCTTGTTAATGAAGAGCGCACATTTGTAATATACACAACCAGAAATCATTTGTCTACATGTCTTTCCGCTTGCTTGATTTGTTTGATTTCAAATCTGAGCTTGAATTTAACATTTTTTTTGTCATGGTAATGTAAAGCCTTAACCTCTAAAATTCATGAGATAACATTAGACTCTTAACAAGAATACCTTCATCTTGCGCAGACGGGACTTATTGTCATGGCACCATGCTAGGCAAGTGGCTGTCTCCTGCCTCTCCAGAGACTCCTCCACCTCTTTAGCTGTTAGGAACATCTCAATGTTCACCAGATCCTAAAAAAATACAACAGATTGGTTGTTAAAGTAGAACATCAGAAATGAAAAGAAACAGTGCTGAACAAAATATAAAGAAACTTCAGGTAAACAATGGATGAATGAACTTCAATAATAATCAATAAAGCGCAATGTTTCAGTTTTCAGGATGACAAAACGCACACGCACAGAACGTTTTGTATTTTGAACAGGGCCAGGGTGTCTTTTAGTTTTGTCCCCAATGTTGAACCCAAATGACATTGAGACAAGAGAGATCCTTCACACACAGATTATTACCTCTATACCGCTCTGTCTGGCCAGTTTGACGGCTGTGTTGTAGTAGCCACAGCGCAGCAGGTGCTCCACCATCATGCGGTCCATCCGTTTCTTCTTCCACAGGTTGACTGAGGCCGGCTGGTCGCTGCTGTGCTCCTTCAAGTGCTCGATGCGACGCTTGCACAGCTTGGCACTCTCGTCTTCTGCTTGGATGGACTCGGCAGCCTATAGGACGCGCACACACACACACACACACACACACACACACACACACACACACACACACACACACACACACACACACACACACACACACACACACACACACACACACACACACACACACACACACACACACACACACACACACACACACACACACACACACACACACACACACACACACACACACACACACACACACACACACACACACACACACAGAGCTTGAGATCTTTCAAAGGAAGAAACACTACATTTTGTATAAACATTTTGCATAGCTGATTGCATTAAACAGATAATCAAGCCAAACTTTTCAAGTACAATAGAGAAGAAAAAATATATTTACAGAAACTATTCAAATGGATTAATGACATAATGAAACAACACTTATAGTTTAAGTGATATGTTACCTGTTATGTTAACTAACCAACTAACCAAACCATAGCCATCAGATACATGTAGTAAAGTAAAAAGTACAATATTTCTCAGACAAGTAGTATAGT
Source organism: Ammodytes marinus (assembly GCF_949987685.1). Taxonomy (NCBI): domain Eukaryota; kingdom Metazoa; phylum Chordata; class Actinopteri; order Uranoscopiformes; family Ammodytidae; genus Ammodytes; species Ammodytes marinus. The sequence continues at coordinate 18,856,552 of NC_137214.1, read as the reverse complement.
ATATATTGAAGCTTAAAAACAGAAAGTGTTATTGTAGTTCCTGTGTAACTAATGTTACTATGAAGACTTCTTCCGCAAATTCTCAGAATATTTTTGGAAAAACAAAATAATTTTCTTTGCTAATTTTCCCAAATTTGGAACAAACAGAGCTGGGCAAGCCTTTCTGAACATTGTTGAGGACATGCCAGAGTTAACAGCTGCTTCCTGTATGATAAACTCTTGATGTGATATGATGGATGCAAACTGGGTGTCGTAAACACAAAGGCCAAGGTTCACACACATTTTCAAAAATGCAAAATGTGTTAGATTTGGATTCAACACATGTTTACTGCATGTGCACACTTCCTTGCCCACAACCATTTCAGATTATATTTATTTCAAAATTAAAAAGCATTGGTTTGCTTTTCTCGGTTATTTCTCAGTTTGTTTTTGAGCGTTGATAAAACTCCAGCTTTCTGATTTTGACAATTGGAATACTTTTCTCTGCCCAGCCGAAACCAGACTGGGCCCAACATATTTGGGAGGGAATAAAGGCTCCCACGGCCCCCGCATATCGGTGAAGAGTCCGGTATGACCAACACAATGACCCAGGGTTTATATGTCACAAAGTACCTGCTGGACAATAGGTTGGAACAGAGGACAAAAAAACTGCACAAGTGTGTTTTGATCGCTTGTTTTCTGTCGTTTTTCAAAGGATTGATAGAAGAACCAGCCAGGCAGCATTCCGCCACTGACAAACACAATTCAGTAAGACTACAGTTATACAATTATAGAGAAACCACATCCACAGAAAAGGGGCTTTTGTCAACACGGGCAATGTATGTGGCTTTGAACAGTTGGCTCTGGCTGAAGGGAGATTCTGTTTGTAGATACTGCTGCTGGTATGAGTACAGGGGCCAATATTAGTCCTTTTTATTTGTTTAACTTAAAAGAACTGAGACTGAACTGAGTTTTCTTCCTCAATTAAATTTTTTTTTTTTTTTGTACCTTCTCAAAGAAAAAAGTGCCAGCCTCTGTCTTGCTCAGAGCTTCTCAATGAGTTGTTAATGTATTTTGGAAAATGATCTCCTAAGTGCTTACAAGTGGAGCCTAAACTGTGGCTCAGGTGGTTAAGCTGGTTGGCCAATGATCCTAGAGTTGGCGGTTCGATCCCAGCCCGGCCACTTGTGTCATGGTCGTTGTGTCCCTGGGCAAGACACTTCACCCACCTTGCCTCGTGTGAATGTGTATGACTGCTGTATGTTTGAGGTGGTGGTCGGAGGGGCCGATGGCGCTGAATGGCAGCCTCGCTTCTGTCAGTCTGCCCCAGGGCAGCTGTGGCTACTATGGTAGTTTACCACCACCGGTATGACTGTGTGTGAACGAATTGTCTGGAACCCTGTAAAGCGCTTTGAGTATCATGAAAGGCGCTATATAAATCCAAGCAATTATTATTATTATTATAAACACACAGACGTGATTGTTGGGATAAACCTCTGAACAGAAATGGAACGACATGACAATGGCGGAACCTCTATTGTGGAATTTGTTTTAAAGAACCACAAAACTACTGAGAGAATCAGAGGCAAAAAGAACTGGGATTCATCACAGAGGGTTACTGGCTGTATTGTTTAGACACTGTTGATAACATACAGTTCGACTCTGGTAATCAGACAAATTCTAACTCAGAACATTTTTCACAGTGGCATGTTCTCAGTCAGTCTGGAGGGAAATAGACTCACCAAGGATTGTGCATGTAGCTGATGTTTTTACACGTGTGCCCAAATGATTTTTTTAAATCAAGATATACAGAATAACACTTCTTGAAAGTTGACAGACAGAGAGAACATTGTTGATTTAAAAGTGTGTGCGAGTGAACACGGATTCCCTCACCTTCCTCTTGAGTGCGCTCAGTTTCTCCACCACGCCGTCCAGCAGTGACACCACAGAGTCCACCACCGGGAAGCTGCTCAGTGTCTTCTCCAGCTCTGCTACCACCATGGTCACGTGACTCGTCTCCCGGTCGATGTTCTTCTGAGCCGCCCGGAAACGTTTGTTCAGGGTCTCGTAGGGGACCTGCAAAGACAACGCCATCAGACGTTTACCTCAGTCCAACAGGCACTTAGAGCGCAAAAGACAATAGCGCAGAGAGCAGTCTCTGATACGGATTAAAAAAAAAGTTTTTTATTCATTTTACACAGTAATGATATTAAGAATGTAATTCCCTTGTATATATCTCTAGTTTGTATAATACGAACTTGAATCAACAAGTGAATCCACTTAATCCAAACAAATTGCTGTTGGAAGTTTTCCTAATACCCTATGTGACAATATCTTATTGACGAAGCCTCTGATCTGTGATTTATAAATCATTTCATATTCTGTCTTACAGTTTCTGATAAAAACTACGGTATCAAGAAGCTTCTTCTGTCTCACCCTTATGGCTCCAATCACCACATCATCTTTGCTGAATATATTTAAGTACAGTAGGAAAAGAAAATCCCATTAAAATGAGTGTTGTAAAATTCAACAATCTGTTTATTACTTTTGGAATAGGAATCTACCGATGAAAATACCTCACCCAATCCACAGCGAGAGCTAAACAAATGAAACGCTACAGTAAAGAATGTTCTCAACCTATGTATGCACACTGCTAGTAATTTTTTTTCAGTTGTTTTTAAGATATATATATATTTTTTTAAAGATATTTTTTGGCATTTTTATGCTTTTATTGATAGTGTAGAGACAGAGTTAAAATGGGGCAGAGAGGGGAGTGACATGCAGAGAACGACCGCGGGCTGGAATCAAACCCGGGTCCGCTGCTGGCCGAGGCCCATGGGGGGGGGGGGGGGGGGGGGGGACGCCCTACCAACTGAGCTAAGGGCGCCCCCGTTTTTCAGTAAAATAAAAGCACAGGTTAAAAAAAATTAGGAAAAAAAGAACATTCATAAAGCACAACATTTTCACAGAGACACCTGAAACTATGAGATCTTTATGACAGAAGAACATCTGGATTCAACTAAATCTAATGACGACAGAATAGTGCTTTCCTCCTTTGTACTCGAGTGTGAACCAGATTCAAATCAACCAAAACACGATGGAGTGAACAAGGTGATGCGCTTATGCAATTAATATTATTATTTTTTTAAATCCAGTCTGGATTTTGCCAAATGAGAAAAGCCCAGAATGAGACCAAATGATTCAGAAAATGTAATTGGAGCACAGAACAGTTTTGTACGTCTTAGTAAATATCCATTAGTGTCCTCCTGTTGACAGAAACATTCTGTCAAAGAATGAGTATGGATGCTCTATGAGAGGGACAAGATGGAAAAAGAATTGGCTTCGTGTTATTCTCCTATTGTTTTTTCCTTAGGGCTACTACATCAAGGACAGGGTTTGCCATCGACCCATACAACTTATCTGTTTTTCAGTGACACAGTTGGCCACAGATCAACAAATTAATTGGGGGTCATGAAAGGAAAAGCTTCAGTAACACTAGCTACAGAACAAGGAAATTATTGGAGAAAGCCACATCAGTTGATAAAATATGAATATAATTCACAGTGTATGCAAACAGAACTGACCAGTATAACACCGAAGGCCTTAAGATCATTTGTCAAATTGAAGAGATCATTCTATTATATCTACTGAACATGTATTTAATATTTCTGGTTATATATGGCTATAGAGAAATAGTTTTCAAATCAATGAGCATAATGTGATGAAATACCTTGATTTCCAATGTATTTCAATGAGTAAGTCAAATTAACCTTGATTATGTGACATGTTCAGTAATTCAGTTTTGTTAACACGTTATATACACAAAATAATGGCTGGTTTGACACTGTGCCAGAGGCTATCTTTTATGATATGTTGGATTTAATTCCAAACAATGCCCATTATACCATTCAATTCTAATTCAGAATAGCTATAACCTAATCATTAAGAGGTTAGGTAAGTGATAAGTGTACGTACCACATCTAAATGATAATGCTGACCTACCTTGACCAAAGAAGACATGAGTCTAATGGGCCTGTACTTTCACATAGCCCTGGATTTTAGTCATGGTCACAAAGCCTATCTATTTCAGCATGAAAAAGAGTAAATATATATTAAGGTTGCCATTCCCTGACTATGAAAGGACATAGGCCTACTACCCAACACATATTGTATATTGTTGGTCATGCAGATTAACATACCGATTCCTCACACTTGCCCGGCCACATTGTGACATTGTAATTACACTCAACATAGCTCCAAATGTAATCGACCAACTTATAAACTCCCATTTGATGCCAATTATAACCATCAGTCCTGTCTTAAAATGGTGCCCATCATCCTTACCGCAGCATCCAAGCAAAGACGGACACCCCCCCCCCCCAAACCACGCTTTCTGAAAGCGGAGACGTCTTTACATCGCCAAGTTACATTGATCATGACAACAACATACCATGAGTTACCACACAAAAGCTTTCAATACGTTGCTACTCACGAAACGTGTTTTAAACGGTGACGCTTCCCTGCCCTTTCTTGAGACGGACAGACACGGAAAGCAGCCGGGGCTTGTTACAGCTCGTCTTTTAGCGGTGGTGTCGCAGTAACGTTGTGTGGAATGGAGGAACAGTGCTTGAGTGCGGCAGCAGCCTGTGATTTCTCTCGCTGGCCATTTTGGAGTGCAGAGAGGCAGCAGCAATCTGATGACACTGCGCTAACTCGCACGGCCGCCTGTCCGCCTGACAGCGTAGCGTTACGGGCTCTCCCCCTTGTGATTTCAACCCAGTTAGTTCCAATGTGCATGCTCGACGTTACGCGTCGGGTACGCTGTTCATCTTTAGCGACGGTAAAGATGGCTAATACTGGATCCTGCCAATGCAAACTAGCAAGCAGGCCAATCAAGCTTGACAGCCATTTCGTTGACGCCATGCCTTGTTGTTGAAAGGATGAGCAACCGCACGCTCTGTCAGTAGCCATGTTTGAATATGTATATCCTCCTCCTTTAACTGAAACCTTCTGCCACACGGTGTATTTTCCAGATTAATTTAACATCTCAGATTGTTCTCACACATTGATGAACGCGCCGACACAGCGCTAGATACAAAATAATGTTAGCTAGCACGAGTAGAAAACGTCAACCGACATGTCATATCTAATGTCAAAATATTATTTTGACCAAACCAACAAGCTTACTGTTAAGCTAACAGCCCCGAGGCCCTGGACACACTTAGCGTCATTAAAATGGGACTCATTTAGTCAATGGACAGTCAGCTAACTAGCCACCAACAATTTGTATTTATCAAGCTAACTGATCTTTGCTGTCGCTTCTGAAACACAGCTATTTATTGGACGCTGCTATCTGGCTAAGCTAGTCCAGCTAGCGTTAGCCTCCCTGTCAAGTTTGCTGCTCTCGCTGTCAAATTAAAGACATATCCCTATTTTCCAAATAGCATCGAACCCGTCTTGTATTGTTGGCGCACCAGAATCGTTACACTAATAATATATGCCAGTTTCGGCTTGTGTTTACCTTCAGGGTGGGATATTCTTGGACTTTGAGGGCCATGGACAGTTGAGATGCTGTCTCTTGCACCGCCATCTTGGTTTTGTGGTTTTCTTGTGGTTGTTTGTTTTGTTTTTTCTATCAACTCAGAATGGCCTCGGTCCTCACTACCGCCATCTGGTGGTACGGTGTCAGCACCACAGCATCGACTGTGTCTGTGGCGGTGTGGGTGCTTTTTTTCAAATGTTTTTCTTATCTGAAGTGGCTTAAAGTTAGAGTTTTCTTCGATTCAAAGGGAAATACAGCGTGTTATTTACATAGCCAATGTTCCACTGTTGCAGACAAAACAATCTCACCACAATATGTACTTAGTAGGTTATCTGTTCCTGGGCTCTCGTTCACATATGCTTTCATGGGATTTCACAAGCAGTTTTGTCCAGTTGACTGGACAATGTTAAAATGTCTATTTTTTCCTTACCACTTTATTGGCCTTTAACCTGATGACCTGCACACTCATTCCAATCCATAAAGAATTAGGTGAGAATAGGCTACCTAAACTTGCTTCTAAATATTTCTGTAATTAGGCTAAATGTAGTCTCGCGAAGCCAGACCAAACTACAGCAAGTAGTAGGCTAAATGAAACACTCCAGTAAAGAATGAACAACTGAATAAGCCAGAGTCATTAATTCTGTGTTTTTGTATTCCATAGCACTGCTCACTCCAGCAAAGTTGAGTTTGAGATACTTCATCATGAGAGTGTAATTGTTAATACAGCACATATAACAGACAGAGAAGATGATAGTGGCAGTGTAATGCTTAGAAGATTTTTTTTTCGTTTTTAGAGTGGATGATGAATCAACAGCAATTTTGGTAACCAGGAATACAAATTATTTTAAGTCACTGATAAATAAAACAAAGAAAAAATATCATCAAATGAAGATGCCTCCCTTGGCTCTGTGAATAAGTATGCTACATTATTTTGTGATCATTAATAAATATGTTATAGAGAAGATTATTGATTAAATGTAAAAAAAAAAAACTATGTGAATATTTATTTTATCATCACAATTTTTACATTTTACTATTGATGAGAAAAATATTTGTAAAAGAGTGAACACCTTTTAAACACTGACCTACATAGTATTTATATAATTGCTATATAAAGAAGTTATGACAAATATTGTAGAATTTCTAGTCTATTTAGATAAAAAAAAATAGATGTAACAGTCCATAAGTACAACCAGAGAGAGAACACCCTCCCCGGGCCTTGTTGAACATATTGCCATTGGCAGCTGTCCAGAGCCAAGCTGTGGTTATTGGCTGACAAAAATTATAATCAATTACAATTGGCCCATTATCTGCTGCATGACCCACCCTCACCTCAATTTTGGAACAAACCGGAACGGTATAGACACACAGAGAGGAAGTGGATGTAAGGGTTGGGATGTATTTTTGGCCCCAAATGCTTCCTGTGTGTAATTTGTGTGTGTGTGTGTGTGTGTGTGTGTGTGTGTGTGTGTGTGTGTGTGTGTGTGTGAAAACGGTGGCACTTTACATGATTGCATACATAGAATCTACATTTATTTAAAAAATAACCAGCAGGTTATTGATCATAAACACAATTGTTGGTGGCAAGCAGCCTTCTCAATTCCAGTGCCATTAACGATAGATAGACACAGGGACTTTGGATGATATTAGACATTGAAGGGCTTTAACCCTTTCTCTGTTTAGGGAGTCGAATACCAATATCTGAAACTTTTCTGACAACCTGTTCCTCAATTCATCTCATGGGTTTCTGTACTGCTGCTCTTCTACTTTATCTATTCCACCTCCTTTCACTCTTTGCTTCCTCCTTCCCCTCCCTCTCTTCTATACGTGGGTTAGATTCTTCATGCCGGCGCTATGCATCTCTTCCTACAGTAGATTAGATTGCTATTTTCTCCATTATCTTATCTCTCCTATGTAGTAGCATCCACACTGGTTCTGCAGCTCACTGTCAGTATCCATAAATCCAATTTATGTGTGTATATGTGACGCTTGTTTGTGTGTGCCTGCATATGCACAAGCTGCCTTGTCAATGTGAAGCATCTGCAGCTCTGTGTGTGTATGCATTTGCGTGCGGTTTTGCACGGGTGAATCCAGCTGCATCTTTTTGCATCGCGTGTAACTGCATTTCAACCTGTGCCACAGTATGGCAGTGCATTTGTTTTGCATGTGACTGCTTGTGTGAGCGTACACTTCTTTTGTTCTCCGTGCACAAGCATGTGTCTTTGGAATTATTGTGTGTGTGTGTGTGTGTGTGTGTGTGTGTGTGTGTGTGTGTGTGTGTGTGTGTGTGTGTGTGTGTGTGTGTGTGTGTGTGTGTGTGTGTTAGCAATAGCTCTAGGTCTAGCCAGCTGTCAGTCTTGATAAGGCCAGCAGTTGGGAGGCGTTAGCCGAGGCCGTCGCTCGGCTGGCCTCTGCTTGGTGGATCTGCTGAGAGGGAGCTGAACCATTAGACACGCTGCAGTGACTACACTGGGAGAGATTGGATGGGAGGGGGGGTGGGAGCAAGGCAGAGATGGAAAAACCGAGAAAATGAGAGTGAAAGAAATGCAGGAAAGAAGGGAGGGGAGTGATGGAGTGCGAATGGGATCGAGGAAGAAATTTGGGGAAAGATGGCAGATACAAAAGCAAGATGGGCAGATGGAAGAGGAGGAAATAAAAAAAATAGATTAGGGAGAGTAAAGGCAGACAGAGGGGAGGAAGGTGGGTGGGGAAGGAGGGAGGTTGGGCGTGGAGTGATAATGACAAGAGAGTGTGAATACCTTTGCACACATGAAAATACATGACAGACATGTGCCTTTAAATAAACACAATCTATGGCAAGCAATCTCTACACACTCTGTCAACTCTTTCCTATATTCTGCAAAATTCAACATATTTCCACACCCTAAAAAATCTCCTTAATCCCACAGTAAACTATCACGACTAAAGTAGCTATTGTGATTTGAAGATGATTTATGGTTCAGTACCAGTGCTTTTTCTTGCCTCGAATATGAGCAGCAACATAAGTTGTTTGACGTTGTTCTAGATTTGAAGTTAAAAAAGAGGAACAGGCCGCCATTCTTTTCATTTCTGAAACCCAGGGACAGCCTCAGGTCTGTGCAGAGTGGCTATACTGTCGGCAACAATTTAAAAGGTTTCAAATCAACTTTTGCATGACAAACTCAGATTTTTTTTGACTTTTTTCCTGCTCCACTGCTGCCACAAAACAGGGCATGGGTCAGGCCAACAGTAAACTCTATTCACAAGTGCATTTGTTAAATATGTTCATGGGTTTGTAACCAAAGATAAGTAAGTTCCTAATATGATGCCAGCTGCCGGTCAAAACTGTTGTGGACATCCTTGAATAAACGCAGTTAGCGTCACACTCACTAGGGGCGTTGGTGGTATCCACCTGCAGCACTGTAGCAATTGTTTACCTCGCTGGCTTTTGACTGGGCCTAATATCCATCCGATTTCTCTGCTCTGACTCTTCACATTTGCCATCACAAACGAGGTATAGGAGATGGTGACGTATTTAACAACTACTGTAGAGAGGGGTGGCTGCAAAGGCTAGGAAGATTATTTTATCAAAGAGAAAACACAGACTCAGAGCTGCGTACTCGTAGGAAGGTTCTTACTGTATAAGGGAGCCAAAACTCCTTTTACGGATAGGCCCCACTTTCAGGAAAAAAATGAAGGCTCATGTTTTATTTCCCTTTGAAGATGAAAAATGAGTCTTAAGCTGTTTCATCACTGTGTTTCTAACGATCAAGTAGCTGACAGGGATGGCTGAAGAGAATGGTGACAAAGGTCATGAGAGACTCTACTACAGTGTTGGAAAACAACTGTTACCCTCACCTCCGCCTCTTAATGGATTTGAACAACTCACCCACTGGCTGTCTGTGACATTCACCAATAGTGAGGATGGTTAAACTAGGTTAACTAGCAGCAATGGGGGCGTCTGAGGCAAGGCAAGGCAAGGCAAGTTTATTTATATAGCACAATTCAAACACAAGGCCATTCAAAGAGCTGAGCCCACTTTGTGTTAATACAGCATTTTTACCCCTGTAGAAATGTTTAACTAATCTATTATATACTGCCAATGTGTGAATTGTATAGGTTATTATTCATTTTAAATAATAGATTAGTTTTGATGCAAGAGTGCAGAACACAACTTATAAAGTGAAAATGTGAGACTGTACTGCTATTAAAAGCACACATTGATTAGTGTGTCACAACATGTTCTTGCTTATTACATTACGCTTTTTTGAGCTCTATTCGTTTTCCTAATAACTGAAGGAACATGTTTTTCTTCTCTTGCTACAGCCCTGTAATTGCATAACTTTATTTTTTTCCTCTTGAGTTTTTTCTCTCCCTGTCGTCTTTCAGGAAACAAAAGATGAATTTTGGCCACCGTTGGCGCCTCCCCATTCCTGCTCTCTTTCTCTCTCTCTCTCTCTCTCTCTCTCTCTCTCTCTCTCTCTCTCTCTCTCTCTCTCATACACTCACTCACTCACTCACTCACTCACTCACTCACTCACTCACTCACTCACTCACTCACTCACTCACTCACTCACTCACTCACTCACTCACTCACTCACTCACTCACTCACTCACTCACACACACACACACACACACACACACACACACACACACACACACACACACACACACACACACACACACACACACACACACACACACACACACACACAGACGTATGCCCTCTCCACCCCTCCCACCATCTCACACACGTTTCTTTTTTTCTCTCTTTCTTTCTTTGGGTGACAGAGACACAGGGAGAGATGGAAAGAGCGAGAGATTTGCTGTTATAGAAAGTTAGAACGGGAGGGGAGGTAGCCAGAGACGGCAGGCAGGGAAGGAAGGAGGGAGAGAGGGAGGGGTAAGACCATGACAGATATAGAGAGAGAGCGGGCGAGCTAAGAGGACAGAAGGGAGGAGAGAGAGAGAGAGAGAGAGAGAGAGAGAGAGAGAGAGAGAAAAGAGGGGGAGCACATGTGTGCTTGTCACAGAGGGGCTGTGAAAAGGACTAAGGGAAGCGAGGTAGCTGGCCACAGCCGCCATATGCTGACTGGATTCCTGTTCATGTCTGCTGTGTGAAGACTAGGTTTGTGCTGTGTGCTGGCCGGCCGGGGAATACACCATGGGAAGCTCACATCTCCTCAACAAAGGCATGCCTCTAGGTAAACAACTAGCACTCTGCTTTTATGTGGGAACTGCGTTTGTGTGTGTGTGTGTGTGTGTGTGTCAATATTTTTGAACTGAGTGTACATGATTCTGCCTTCCTCCTCCCCTCCCCCTTCTCTCTCTTCTTCTGCTTTTTAAATGTCTCCTCCTCCTCTGTCTCTTCTTCATTCTCTCTCTCAGTCTTTTTTATCAGCCCTTTCTCTAGCCAAGATTGCTGAGCCTTTTCTGTAACTCCCTTTGTGTGTGTGTGTGTGTGTGTGTGTGTGTGTGTGTGTGTGTGTGTGTGTGTGTGTGTGTGTGTGTGTGTGTGTGTGTGTGTGTGTGTGAAGAGGCAAACCTCTGCTATTGAAGGCTGCTTGAACACCTCAATTTGTGGCGACGGAAATAGATCTTTCTCTCCTTCGAGGGCTAGCAAGGACATGACACATATTCCCCTTTCGTTGTACTTCCTTGACAGAGAACGGTTGCCTTGGCACACTAGAGTCACATGGGTACACATGCACACTCACACACAAGTAGGGGACTCAACTGACACACGTTTTCCAAGTATGCACACGGACGTGTGCACACAGTGGGATTCACACACTGGTGACAGATACACGTTATTATGATAGCATCTGGAAAATGCTATTCTAGAACATGGGATCAAGATAGGGCTGCCAAGGACTAGAATGTGTGTGTGTGTGTGTGTGTGTGTGTGTGTGTGTGTGTGTGTGTGTGTGTGTGTGTGTGTGTGTGTGTGTGTGTGTGTGTGTGTGTGTGTGTGTGTGTGTGTGTGTCTGGTGGGGGTATTGGGTGTGGAGCAGGAGGAGGGTGAAGGATAAATGATCATCCATAGCTCGATTGCATTCCCCTTCATCTGGATTTATGGAGCTGTTTCTCTCCCCCAAAAAACCTCAATGATGATAAAGATTGTAATCTGTGATGTCATCAAGAGGCTGCGGGCTGTGTCTCCTGATGACATCAAAGATTAAAGTTGCCACTCAGATCTCTTTCATTCCCCCATTTTTCTTTATTTCCTTTCCGCCCCTGGCTTGGGGAGAGATCACTAGCACAGCTCGAGAATCCAAGGTCACAGGAATAACGACTGTGAAATATGGTTCATGGAGGGTTGGTCCCTTTGAGATGCTTGTGCGTACAAATCACCGTCAGTCAATAATCGTGAAACTGCTCTGTTTCATCGGTTCGGTAACGGCCCGCACACAATGGAGATCATTGAAGCTTTTAAGGGCTGCTTAGAAGTCAGTTTTTCGTCCCCCGGTGATTGATGCCTGTGTCTATTCATGTGTCCTCTGATCTGTGAGCGCTGAGTCTTGTCTAATCTGGTTATAAAGGCCTTGATTGGTGACACAGACACATGTCAATCACTCCCCCAGAAAACCCTTTTAGAAATCAGACAGGCTACACAAAAGACCAAAGTGTAACCTTTTTTGTTCAGTTGAAAAAAGGGCTTAAAAGGTGAAGATATTGCGATTGTGCTTAATGCTAAAGGCACTATCCCACCAGGAGATTCCATTAAGACACTTCATTATGTCAAAGCACAAAATTAAGCAAACTGCTCATGTTGGGACATGTTTCACTTGAAGTACTATTAGTTTACTAGTCATGAAGCACACCTGCACGATGCATACTTAATAAAAGCTTTAACAGCAAATAAAAAGACGAGATGTTTCAGTGAATCTATTGTTTATCTTGACTTTGAACCTTTCATACATTGTACATACTGTATTATATTTATATTAATATGCTTTGGGAATGTTCAATAGAGGTTCCAGTTTTGCATACAGTTTTAGCTTTCTTATAAAAGACATGGTAAATACTAAATTATTATATTGCATGGCTGAATTCATATTTCAACAGCACCATCGTCATGGACGAGCATAATGATTTAAGCGGTCTCTTTAACCTTGACTAGTGTTAAAAAATAAAAATACATTCAAAAAAGTCTCTCAAAGCAGGTATAATTGACAGCACTTATAAATCCATAAAGCATGAAGTGCTCAGCAAATAGACTGTGTGCACTAAGAACAATTGAAAGGCTTAGTCTATTATACCTAATGCATTCAAGAAAATGCCTGAGCTAAACAGTGAAGCAACGGTAGGTCTTTCACCGCTACTGAAAGATGGTTGGCAAATATAATATTTTCCAGTTACATTTAACCCACTCCGAAACAACTTGTGCATTGTATTGAATAAAACACAGTAAATGAGTCAGGTGGCTAAACAACCAATCTTGTGCCATTATGTACAGAAAAGATACCAGGCCTACAATGTAACAGTCCAAAACAACAAGTAGGAGATAGGCTATAATTCTAATAAGTAGCATCTCAATAAAAAGCACAAATTACTCAGAAACATTCAGTGTTGTGATTATGTATATGTCAGCAGAGTCAGGTGAGTCTGTTTCGAGTCACCAGGGCAGCTGAAACAGCTCACTAAGCTGGTTATCATGCAACAGACACTCAGGGCTTTTACAGCAACATTTCACAAGGAGACTGCCTTGAGAAAATGTGACAAGCACACAGTCACTCTTGTTGTCTTTGCTTTTCATCAAAGACGTGCAAAAGTAGAAATCTGGTAGACTACATGTGTTCTGTATGAAGCCTACATTGCTACTGACAAACGGTGTCTACTGTGATCACATAGTAAGAATGAGATACGTCTGTATGCATACTGCACACTCAACTAGACACTATGCTGTTACTCATCAAGTTCAGAGACTATAAATCAACTTTAATTGATGGAAGAAGAATTTATGTGAAGTTCAACAATTATTCAAACTCACTCAAATCACTCCTTAAGACACCAGTGTCTTTAATACAATAAATGCCTTAAAGTCTTATTAATCCATTAACAGAGCAAATTTGCTTTGGAGCGTCCAAACGGACCCCAATCCAATTGAACCTGCTTTTCGTCAACATATTTGCAGTTAATCCAATATAACAGGCAGACGGCCATACAATAATCCAGTTACTGACTGTATTTACATATAGTATTTCCTGTAGTGCAAGTATTGCTTAAGCCAGCACTTCTTAACCTTTAGGATCGTGACAGCTTACAAACCAACAGTGTCTACAGTTGACACCTATCACAATGGATATTTTGTGAAGAGATATGTTTCCTCTTTTCAGCTTTTTGAATATGCCTCACTCTCAGACGCCTACAGGTAGAAATGATTGACTTTTTCGGTAACACTTTACAATAGGGTACATTAATTAACTGTTAGTTAATGCTTAGTTACTGCTATTAATGGATAGTGAATGCGTGGTTACTATACTACTTGCTGTAGTTTGGTCTGGCTTTGCGAGACTAATGCGTAGTTAACGTCTATTAAGCATTAAATCATTGTTAATGCTTAGTTCTTAACAGTTAGTGAATGTTTTGTTAACTAATGCTTAGTTAAGCATAAACTAAGCTTAATAGTAAATGAATGCGTATTAAGCCTTAATAAAGCATTAACTAACAGTTCATTCATGTACCCTTATTGTAAAGTGTTACCACTTTTCCCACAATTAAAACTGCTACTGCAAGTTTGTGTTTTGTTTCTAAATAGAATTGATGGGTTTTCTAATCTGTTGGATTGGCTCCATGTCCAGCCTGCATGTTATTTTTTCCACTCTGGTCTCTGATGCAGTGCTGGGGTGTGTGTGGGGGCTGCTATAACTTTATTGATCTAGTCTAGACCTACGCAGTAGCTACTCAATATTACTCACTCAATATTGCACTTGGAAAACCATAACTAGTCCCTGTTCAACTAAAAAGAAATCACAGCTGCTATAAAAAAAATAGAGAGATTAGTGAACACGCTCAGGTTTTTAGCCCTGTTTATGCACATAGGTGGATATACATCACACCTATAAATATTTAAAACTCTGACTGTGAATTGGTCAACAACTGAGATGGCTGAATGCTGTTGTATCTCCTTGTCTGTTTTACTGCTGGTGTCTGCGTAGTGGAAACAAAAAGCTGACAAACCTGAACTGGCTCGCTGACACGGTAACTGCTAATTAAGACCTTGTATTTGTGTGGGTATGGGTTAACAAGTCTGTGTGTGTGTGTGTGTGTGTGTGTGTGTGTGTGTGTGTGTGTGTGTTTGTGTGTGTAAGTGTGTGTGTGTGTGTGTGTGTGTGTGTGTGTGTGTGTGTGTGTGTGTGTGTGAGGGAAGACCTGCAAGGTGCTGATTTCTATGTGTAAGCACTTGAGAGCATTATACCGTATATCACTGTGTATAAGTCGTGTCAACCTGCATGGAGGGGTGTGCTGAGTGTGCACCTGTGTTATTGTGCTTGTGGGTGGGGCAGAATGTATATGTGTGTCTGCCTGTTTGTGTTTGTGTGTGTGTGTGTGTGTGTGTGTGTTAGAGACTGCATATGAATGAACAAGTTTGTCTACTCCGCTTTCCTTCCTGACAACTCAATTGTAGGTAAAGAGAGTCTGAAGACAAAAAGCAAGTATTAAAGATTGAAGAAACACTTTTTACCTGGATCTTGAGCAGTTTGTAAGCATACTTATTTTTGTGAGAGAGAGAAAAAAGGCAACGGTAAGGGGACAAAGAAAGCCTGGGGAAGTGAGACTGAAATGAGAAATGGGGTTTTGAAAGGGATGCAACAAGATATGACGAGATGGCTAGATCAACATCGCGCGGGTAAAGACGAGGATATAAAGGCTTTTGAACCACGCCATGTTGCCGCATGCCACAGCAGCCAGTAGCATCATAAATCAGCCGTGCTGTGGCTCAGTGGTTGGATGCTGCAGGCAACTGACTGATCACAGGTGCAGACAGCAGCCGCTCCTATCTTCTATTCCCCTTTTGCACAGTGAAAAATACAAACACTGTAGCTGAAATGTAAAAGTTCCGTCTTGCCGGGGGTTCACTTTCAGTTCAGTCGGAAAAGGGAATAAGAATAGATTTAATTCATGGAGTCTGACCTTATTTCAGAGCTGAAAAACAGCTGTTAGCTGTGTGGGTTTACTTGGCAATATCTGAAAATGATTTCCAGAGTTAATTGTAGTTTAAATACACTGAAATAAGGAGCATTGCTGTGATCCTAAAATATACTGTATCTGCATTGGCCTGTGTGCTTACTGTGAACGTGAGACATGTCATATTCAACACAACATACATGAATAAGATCTATAAGGCTGCAACCAACAATTATTATAACAATTATTCAATTATTGATTAATCCGGTACTTGTTTTCTTAATTCAATGGTAAAAAGTTTGGTCTATAAAATATCAGAAAATTGTATAACATTCTGTGTAATGTTTGGAGTTGAAGGAGATGTTTATGTCTCTTGCTGTCTGACCTACAGCGAGTCAAAGACATTCACTATATACAAAAACGCAGAGAATCCTCTCATTGAAAAAAACTGGGACTAGCCGGTGAATGACACTTTTGCTGATACTTTTGTTGCACGGATGCACTGGAAAGGGAAATACTTAACAGTGTGTGGTGAGACCAACTGTTGACCTGCACATTTAAAACAAATGAAAATCTCTGATCTCTGTCATTGTCCCTTCTGACTGACAGTGCGTAAACACTGTCTCGCTCGTTGGGGGGGGGGGGGGGGGGGAATCCAGCTGTTGTTCTGAGCTGGTTAATGACAGGTGGATATAGGCAGGCTTGCAGTAGTTTCCTTGGCAGGAATATTCAGTCCTCCTTGCTATCATTGGTCCATTATTTTTCCGACTTTTTATGTCAGTAAAACGGCTTAAGCAACGTGATGGTCTGATAACACATTTTTCCGCAGGATGCAATTTTTCATATCAGGGATGTCACTTAACTTTTTTTCATTTTAAATGTCGCCTTTGCTACAAATCACTAATACCGCATTGCTACAGCATGTTTTAAGCAGTGTAACTGAATCAAGCGTAGTTTCAGGGAAAGCCCAGATGGATTGCAAGACTAAAGCTCTACACTCTAAAAAATATTTCAAGGGCTTAGTAAATGTAACAGTAATATAAAAGTATTTTTTGCTTGAAAAAGATGAGTAAACATCATTTTGGTGAGTATTTGGGTTAACTTAATCAAAATTCATGAGTAAAAATTAAACAGAAATATTTGTGTGAAATGTAATAAATAAAGTAAGTTTATTTAATCAACAAAATGTATCACTTGACTGACAGATTACATTGTGTAAATATTTTAGAATAATTACTGTATGTTTCATTGATATTTTTGAGAATAAACTATGAATAGAAAATATTAAGTAAATCTACTCATTATTCATGGTTTGTTTTACTTGATTTCTAAGCTTTGAAATCTACTCAATATTTTTGAGTGTAAAAATGTTACATCAATTAAATTAAGTAATATGCAGTATCTGTTTTTAGAGTAGCTGTGGCTCCCACTGGCTGTCAATAGGCCTGTTTGCACTGTGAAAGCTCCCAGCAGTCACCTCATCCCAGGGCTATGGGTAGAGAGAGAGACAGAGAGTGTACTGGAGTATTGAATACAATGACAGTCAGACACGGAGTCGAGATACACGAGGTCTTAAAGAGTTTAGGAACAGAGTGGGAGGAAGTGTAAGCCATTATTTAATATGATGAAGAATTTAATGAGTGTTTAATGTTATTAGAAAGTGAGAATATGCATTCAATGAAAGGGCCTGGGAGACAATGTCCACTTGAGTTTGTTTGATTTAGGATTTCAAAGAGAAAGAGAGAGAGAGGATTCATATTCCCACTGCTATACTTAGGTTTTTCTGTGACTATGAGTGTGCGTGGGAGAGATGGAGAGAGAATGGACAGGTGTTTTATCATATACGTAGTACTACTCAGCATTCAATAGTGCTGGCCCTCCCAAGGTCATGCTTGGTGCTGGAATGAAAGCTATTTCCTCCCTCCCTCTGACAAACTGTGAGCCATAGTCTGGAATCCCTGTTGCTTTCTAAAAAGAAACGCCACTCTCTTGCATAACTCGGTTGATAAAGCAGACCATATTTAATGATTTTGTGCAAGTTAACAACATGCCTATCTACACACATCGTCTTTGAATCACACTTTGTTCCTAAGGGTTTTCTGCTCAAACAAAATTGTATGAAAGATGTTTCTTCAGTCAAAAATACTGTATAGCATAGCAACGCTCCGACAGGCAAGTGGGCTCCTTCTGAAAGCATCAGAGTGAAAGGATGTGTTGAAGCCTGAGTGCATGTTTTGATGTGGTTGGCATCCAATTTCTCAGATTTGAACTATTGATGTTGTATTGATGTGTTAGTGCAAAGGCCTCTAGGTAAATTATTGTATCTAAAGCTCATGTTTTACCATGCAGTTCACATAAAGAATTGGAGCAGGATTTGACTTTACTGCTCTTACCATGCTTCTTCATGGGATCAGGTTTCACGCTAACATCTGATGTCGCAGATAAGAATACAATACAGATATGAAATGATGGATCGGGCTAAGTTGTTATCTCTCTTTGTTTCTGTGCAGCTTCTGAGTTTTGGTTTTTAACAGTTTAAGCGCACAGGAAGTGCTTTTATTGTCATACAGAAAGATTCAATAGAGACACGTTGTCAGCATTACAAAAAGTGTACGCAAAACCATGGCAGAAACCAGGATCTTACGCTTAGCCAAACCCTGGAAACTGCAGCACACTGTAGCATGAACCACACGCAAGCACTCTATACCAGCACGTAAGCACTCTATACATTATTTCCCATGCACACAGGCCAACTCATCAACCAGAGAAAACCACTGTTTTAAAATGCACCCCATTTGCAAGCCTAAACTAAATCCAATAAGAATTTACCTTCTCTGGCAGTATTTTAAACAAGAAAGAGGAAGGTCATCCATCAACATTTGTCCAGGGAGTTTTTTTCAGTACCTCCGTGCTTCTTATTCATATTATTCATGCAGCTATACTTTTTTGCTCCTGGGAGATGCAACAGTGCAACACAGTCCTAGCCTTCTGGTGAAATAAAACAAGGAGTTTCTGTCCAGAAGTGACATGATGTCAACACGTTTCCACAAAGCAACAATGAAAAGTTGCTATTTAAAAAACAGAAGCTAAATGCAGTAGAGAGCAGTAGTGACTCACTGTACTCTTTTTGCACCAATGCTGAACAGCCATACAAGAAGAGACAGAGATGCAAATGTCTCCAACGAAAGACGATCTCATTAGCAGCAGTGCAACCATAAGCCATGTGGCATTTGGAAAAATAGTTTGGGGGGTTTAATAGACAGGAATATATTTGGCATTTCCATCGTTATAACACTTTGATGCGACAAATGTAAAGCGCTTTGAGTCTGTGATAAACGGAGATATAGCGCTATACAAGTCCATTTACCATTTACCATTACACAGATCTCACTTCCTCAAATGAATGGAATTTGTCCAGCCCTGAAAATCATAGATTATTGATACTTACTTGAAATAGTTTCCCCTTTAATTAATTTCACTCACAGGCCACTTAATGATAGCTGCTGAAAGATGATTGTATCTCATTTTCACCGGACCGATTTTCCAAAACTAATTTGCAGGCTTGGAGCTCATGCAACTAATAAATAGTCTCAAACTGAGAGAATGCCAACATTATAGCTATAGTTTCTATATGAAGACAGGGGTAAACAAGTTAAAGAAGGCATATTTTGAAGGGATTGAGAAGGTTTCTTATATGAGGCATCATTGGAAAAAAAATCTAAATCAGGAATGAGTGATGGTACGGTCAGCATCAGCAAACACTGTCAGAACTCAAAGAGACCCAAATACACTGTCTAAGATTTTTTCTCTGAATATACATCTATCTGTCCCTCAGGTGTCTTGTCTCTTAGTCAGTATGTCTGTCAGTGATCTGAAATGATAAGGAGAAAGACAAGTCGAGAGATCCAAGGAGATTGCAGTGGGAGGAAATAGTTAAGGAAAACTAAAAAATACAACTCCCAACATCCACTGCTCTTGCTAAACCCAGATCAAAGGCTCACTAGTGGGACCCTCTGGCATATCTGCCTTGTTTAATGACTCATTCCCTTTTGGGAGGCCTGGCAGCACACTCAGGGTAAAAGTGTAATCTGAAGAGATGATTTAATCATCTGTCATACTGTAGCAAGGTTGAAGGGGGGAAGGCTTACTCCTACTCAGTTATTGACAGTTTCACTCAGATTTCGAGTGCTGGACGGCACTTCCTCAAATGAGCTGCTTTATATGGGGCCAGTGTTGGAGTAGAACTATTGACAAAGGTGTATCACAATCCGTATTTGTATAGTCAGATGTGTAAACGTGCAAAACAAAATGCATAGTGAGATTGTGAATGTGTACAGGAATCTGCAAATGTGTATTCAGGATCCGTGTGTGCATAGTGAGGTTTGTAAATGTGTAAACAAACGTATCATATAAACATAATATGTCATACCAGCTGCACCTAAACTTGGAGTATATGCCTATTTTGAAAACCATTTTGCAGGTTGCTGTACACATTCACAAATATAACTTGGTATTTAGAGATTGTCTCTACTGTATTTGTATTGTCTACACGTACACGCACTTACAGATTCAGCTACACTTTTACGAATCACATTGAATACATCTAAATACAAATTTGTAGATTTTTTTTACACGTTTTTTTACACCCTGTTGAGTGGCTCCCAAGAGTACCTTGCAGTGGTCCACAGGGGGTGCACTAAGTACCTATAGTACATACCTCATTACTGCCTGTTTCAAAGAGTCAACAAACTTCATTAAAAAGCAGTTAATAATTAATTAAACAGAAACAATAGTTTTTTTAAAGAGAGAAAAAATAGCTGTGTAACATGACCTCTCGCAAACAGGAATTTTCCCCCTCCACGCTTACTGTTACAGTAATAGCAAATGCATCCACCTGGAGCAGAAACATTATGGAATGAAGATGAAGCTGGATCTCATGTGTATCCAGGAGCATTTGCAGCATCTTAAATGCTTGATGATATGACTCAGCACAATGTGCACCTAAAGGTTTAATAATATACAGCAGAGAGTAAAAAAACAAGATTTTAATTTATCAAAGAGGGTTTGCAGTTTTCTAGGTGTACCTTCTCAATAATAAAAAGTGATGCGGTTTAAATGTAATTCTACACTGCCTCTGACCATGATGACTGTCATTGTTTGCCACTTTTGTTCTGCCCATCTGACACTTTTTCTTTCTTTTATTTTGTGTGTGTAGGTATCAGGCCCCCGATTATGAATGGGCCTATGCACCCACGCCCACTGGTGGCGCTGCTGGACGGCCGTGACTGTACCGTGGAGATGCCTGTCCTGAAAGACGTAGCGACTGTGGCCTTCTGTGACGCTCAGTCCACACAGGAAATCCACGAGAAGGTAAAACACCTAACTAAACAAAAAAACAGCCAGCACCAGGTCTAACTTTAAGTCAACTCAGGAAGATTCAGTACTTTTAAGGGTTAGAAAGAAATAATGCTTTATATAAAGTGTATATCATGTGTAGTTCTCTATCAGTGAAGCATCACTATTGCAGGTAAATTGTGAAATTGTGTGTCACTGTAGAAGAATAATCCGAAGTTGCCACAGTTAAACAACATTGGTTGTTCAATAATAGCTGAAACAATTTAGATCAAATTTAACAAAATCAAATGAAATGAAAATAAAAAGAAAATATCATTTTTAGAAGAAGATAATTAAAGAAGAGGACAGACCAAACATGAAATGTGGGTCAGGCTCGGATCTTGCACATAGCCACTAGGGATCGTAAATGGGTTTGTATGTCTGGCTGGGTTACGTCTCGTTCTGGGTGTCTGCCATGCACACTCTCTCTGAGAGGGCGCTCAGTAGGCCACAGTGTGGGAGAAACAGATGGCTCTCCCTCGCTCACTATTTACCTCAAGCTCTCTCTCTCTCTCTCTCTCTTTCGCTCTCTCTCTCTCTCTCTCTCTCTCTCTCTCTCTCTATGGCTTTCTATTAAGAACGCACCTCGCAGTGTATTTAAAAGGTCTTAATTATTGTAATTGAACCGCATGTCATTTTTGTCCACTCTCCCACATATGAAGAGGACGGTCACGGCTGGCAACGACATCCAAGTGGACCGAAAAGAGGACCAAAAGAAAAGAAACTTGGATCGTTTTGTGTTCACATTGTCAGTTCATTTTAGGAGGACTCAGTTCTCTTTCTGGTCCACTTCGGCTCAGATGGGGTCTTGTTCCTCTTTCTGTTCACATTACAGTTTCTCTGGAGCCAACAGAACATTGGAGAAAGTGTTTCTGTGCACTGTAGAGAGTTGCCATTTGATTTGTTCCAATGATGTGTTCCAATGACAAAATGCAAATCGAACCTGGACCTGTGTTCACAATGCACAGCTGAAGAGAACCGCAACACAGACTTGAAGAGAGTTATTTTAGAGGGCTGAAAGGGACCAAGTTAGAAAACAACCTGAGAATCCCATAAGATTATTGCTGATAGGACTTTTTTTTAGATGGAGCTATTATCTTCCTGTGGTTTAAGAAGCATAGTTGTCATGGTAATACTCCATGGTCATTCCATGAAGGCATGGATATTAAAAAACAGGATATGAGAAAGCTATAAACAGTATCAGTAACAACATCCTGAAAAAACCCTTAATACTGTGACCGTGAACTATCTCTCTCTGATTTCTGTGAAGACATGCCCGACTAATGTTCACACACAAACACCTGCTGATGACTTGACCTTTACACTTTGTCCATATGAACTTCAAAATCACTATCCTGTTGTTCTACAAAGGTTTGCACTTTTGCGCTTGTTTGATTGCCTGTTGTATGCCTGAGTGTGTAAGCAAAGAGGTTAAAGTTGTAGTCTACCATTTCAAGTAATTGCAAGCCCTTCTGGACCAGAGTTTCTTTCAAAACCGAACATTATTGACTGCATGAAGTCAGTAGATTGTCAGTTCTTACCAGGTGAATGCTTTCTCTGTGTACTGATCCAACATTGTGACCCTGAAGTTACTAGAAGTAGGCTACAGACAGAGATGCCCTGCATTCCAATAGTAGTTGCACTTCCCCTTGTTCATTTACCCTCAGCCCTTGGCATGACGTAACAGCATACGTTGCACGGAGGGAACTTGGAGAGCGGAGGGAGACTGGGCGGGGGAGGAGCGGAGGATTTAAATGGAACCCACTTGCCCACTTGCCCTTGTAGTCGCAATGGACCGTCAGTTACATAGGTAAATCTGAATGCAAATAATACAGAATTATAACATTCTGCTAAGGTAGCCTATGTTGCAGAAAGCCATTTCCATAGCATAACAAACATTGAATTTCGACACGGTAACTCAGATTATCAAGATATTGTTACTTACACATGTAAATAGTTTGCTCCGACATATTTTCTTATTTATGTTACTTTCAACCAAAAACATTTGTTTTAAATAGTCCTCTAATTGGCAGCCATCGGTGTTATAGCAGCAGTGTGTAAACTGCAATACATTCACTGGATTGTTCGTATGGAAATAGGATAGCCTAATTGAGGCGTTTTGGAATATATTTATATATATATATTTGTCCTGCGGGTGGCCGCGATGTCCCTAAAAGCATACAGTCTACCGGAAAATAAAAGGAGAAGAAGAAGAAGACGAACTGCAATGCACTGTGGGTGATATCCACCTCGGAGTGACCATCCATGTTGACTTGATCACTCAGCCCTCCGAGGGTCTATCTCACGAAGTTCACTTCAGTTTCCAGACTATTGGAACGACACTTAAGATGGCAGCGGGGATTCCCCCGAGGGCAAGTGCCTAGGGAAAGTGAACGAGGGCCTGTTGAACGGGTATTGGAACGTACCCATAGTCTGTATCGCTACAACAGTTGGCACTCCGCAGTGACAACACTCGCCCAGGCAGGCCTGCTGCGTTTGATTGCACGTGGGAAATCGGGAACTTCAGACATGACTGCAGACACAGTGTGCAGAAAGACCTTTAAATCCATTTAGAACATTAGTCTGTATTTAATAGATACAAAAACTAAATAAAAAAAACTAACAGATGTACTGGAATGCACACAGGTCTGAAATCAGTACTACTGGGTTTGAAGCTCCCATGTCCTGAGTAAAAGAACACACCGCTGCAGCATGGGAAATGTAAGGTCGCTACTCCGATAGTATTGCTTGGCAAAGTCGCAATTACAAGAGCTTTCATCAGTGTGTCATATACAGGTCCTTCTCATATAATTAGCATATTGTGATAAAGTTGATTATTTTCCATAATGTAATGATAATAATTGAACTTTCATATATTTTAGATTCATTGCACACCAACTGAAATATTTCAGGTCTTTTGTTGTTTTAATACTGATGATTTTGGCATACAGCTCATGAAAACCCCAAATTCCTATCTAAAAAAATTTGCATATCATGAAAAGGTACTCTAAACGAGCTCTTAACCTAATCATCTGAATCAACTAATTAACTCTAAACACCTGCAAAAGATTCCTGAGGCTTTTAAAAACTCCCAGCCTGGTTCATTACTCAAAACCGCAATCATGGGTAAGACTGCCGACCTGACTGCTGTCCAGAAGGCCATCATTGACACCCTCAAGCAAGAGGGTAAGACACAGAAAGAAATTTCTGAGCGAATAGGCTGTTCCCAGAGTGCTGTATCAAGGCACCTCAGAGGGAAGTCTGTGGGAAGGAAAAAGTGTGGCAGAAAACGCTGCACAACCAGAAGAGGTGACCGGACCCTGAGGAGGATTGTGGAGAAGGGCCGATTCCAGAACTTGGGGAACCTGCGGAAGCAGTGGACTGAGTCTGGAGTAGAAACATCCAGAGCCACCGTGCACAGGCGTGTGCAGGAAATGGGCTACAGGTGCCGCATTCCCCAGGTCAAGCCACTTTTGAACCAGAAACAGCGGCAGAAGCGCCTGACCTGGGCTACAGAGAAGCAGCACTGGACTGTTGCTCAGTGGTCCAAAGTACTTTTTTCGGATGAAAGCAAATTTTGCATGTCATTCGGAAATCAAGGTGCCAGAGTCTGGAGGAAGACTGGGGAGAAGGAAATGCCAAAATGCCTTAAGTCCAGTGTCAAGTACCCACAGTCAGTGATGGTCTGGGGTGCCAGGTCAGCTGCTGGTGTTGGTCCACTGTGTTTTATCAAAGGCAGGGTCAATGCAGCTAGCTATCAGGAGATTTTGGAGCACTTCATGCTTCACTTCATGCTTCCATCTGCTGAAAAGCTTTATGGAGATGAAGATTTAATTTTTCAACAAGACCTGGCACCTGCTCACAGTGCCAAAACCACTGGTAAATGGTTTACTGACCATGGTATTACTGTGCTCAATTGGCCTGCCAACTCTCCTGACCTGAACCCCATAGAGAATCTGTGGGATATTGTGAAGAGGAAGCTGAGAGACACCAGACCCAACACTGTGGATGAGCTTAAGGCCGCTATCGAAGCATCCTGGGCCTCCATAACACCTCAGCAGTGCCACAGGCTGATTGCCTCCATGCCACGCCGCATTGAAGCAGTAATTTCTGCAAAAGGATTCCCGACCAAGTATTGAGTGCATAACTGAACAAAATTATTTGAAGGTTGACTTTTTTGTATTAAAAACACTTTTATTTTATTGGTCAGATGAAATATGCTAATTTTTTGAGATAGGGATTTTTGGTTTTTCTTTACTTTTTTGCCAAAATCATCAATATTAAAACATTAAAGGCTTGAACTACTTCAGTTGTGTGTAATGAATCTAAAATATATGAAAGTCTAATGTTTATCAGTACATTACAGAAAATATTGAACTTTATCACAATATGCTAATTATATGAGAAGGACCTGTAAATAGGAACTAAAAATGTGAGGGCAAGGGTCACATCTTTAATTAGGGATGTACGGAATATAATTCATACACACAAACACGTATAGCTCTTGATGATTTGTGTGTCTGTGTGTGTGTGTCTGTGTGTGTGTGTGTGTGTGTGTGTGAATGTGTTTCTGTGTGCATGTGTGTGTGTGTTCAGGTGCTCAATGAAGCTGTAGGAGCTCTAATGTACCACACCATCACTCTGATGAGAGAAGACCTGGAAAAGTTTAAAACTCTACGCATCATCGTTCGCATTGGCAGCGGCTATGACAACATTGACATCAAAACTGCTGGGGAACTGGGTGAGAATACTCACACACACACAGACTCACATTAAAAAATAAGTTAGCGTCTGAATGGGTCAATTACCAAAACATACTGCCGTCTTTTGTCTATTCCAAAGCCAAGCTCAACATGTATGTTGGGCAACGTAACTGGCACTTCTACATGGAAACAGGAGCCTTCGTTGATGTTATTAGTTAAACTTGTTCTTTCAATCACAAGCCAAAATGTCCCCAGTGAAAATTGTCTTCATTCTAACTGTTGAATAACATAAACAACAAGCGATAAGAAACTAGTACAATGTTTTGTTGACTGCGTATTGATTCATTACTCAACAACTAATTGTTTTTTTGCTGCCAAAAACTATTGCCATGTTTGCAATAAGTCAGGTATTAAAAAAGAGAGGAGAAGTCAGTAAAGCATTTTAGAGAAACTCAAGTGTGTAAAAAGCCAGCGTTTTACTAACGTCCCCTATCTCCTTCCACCAAGAGGCTTTGCAATTTGAAAGTTGCCACTGGTGTTTGTTGAGAAAACTGCGGAATCCCATTAGTCTGGACTTCTCTCTCTCTCTTTAAATGGCCCAAAAAGCTATTACTAATCCTTATCTGCTCTTCTTCCAACAGGCATAGCTGTGTGTAATATGCCAGCAGCCTCAGTGGAAGAGACGGCGGACTCCACGCTGTGTCACATCCTCACCTTGTACCGACGTATCACCTGGCTGCACCAGGTCTGTATCCTTGTTCGGCTGATAAAAAGCGACTAAAATTGGATTTAAATGAACTCATTCAAAATGGATTGGTTGAGAGGTGTACATTGTTATCACAATTTTTGTTTTGGCCACTTCTATTAAGTCAGCAAAATTGAAACATTTCATTTTCTTTAGAATCTTGCTGTATTTGAAAGAAGTTGATGTAAGATGTAGAAGGTACAGTAAAATGATTTGTTATAAGCAACATATTTTTAGACTTATACAGTATGATCATGGTCATGATATCTAAAAGGTTTCAGAAGTTAGTCATTCAGTAGAAACATTATGATCAATACCTGCTTTGGGTTAAACTGCTATGTCATCGCTGTCTGTGTGATATTTGCACGTACTAAGTAGGCTAACTGTTATTCATGCCAGGCCCTGAGGGAGGGCACACGGGTTCAGAGTGTGGAGCAGATTCGAGAGGTGGCCTCTGGAGCAGCGAGGATCAGAGGAGAGACACTGGGACTTATAGGGCTCGGTGAGTAACAACACACATACGTCTGCATTGAGACCTACTTAGCATGTTTTTGTGAAAACAAGACAGAGTCAACATATATGCTATCTGATAAATGTAGGATACAGCAGTACATGATAATGCCAATGAACTAACAATGAGAATACGCCCTACATGATGATGTTTTTTCTAGTCAAAAAGGTCTACCATATTTGGCATTTTTGTTTAACATGTTAGCATGCTACAATAAAAAATAAGCGATATGAATTGAATTTGACCTGCTTGGAGTAGCATCACATGAAAACTCAGGGAGTCAAACTTTAAATTCATCCTTAGATAAGGTGATTCTAAAATGAAAACTGGGGACAATTTGAATTTAGCGCCCAATGTAGCCTATCCATAAAATATCCGATGTTCTTAATTATTAAAGAAAAAAGGTGGACAATCCAGTTTCATGTAATTTGACCATTGTAACTGGTTTGCTGTAATCAACTGATGTGCAGACACACTGATAAATTGGGTAATAACCATAAACTACTAACTTAACTAATTAATGATACCTTTTCAGAAATTCAATAGGATGATAAAGCATTGAGTGTTCCTATACTGCAGGGCTGTCCAAACTTTTTTCACTGAGGGTCACATACTGAAAAATAAACAAAGGGCAGGGCCACTCACTTGAGATGAGGTAGGCTTATAATTTGTGTATTAAAGTTAGCAAATTAATAAAATGTTAATAAATGATGCTTGATAATTGAATATGCTTTAATAAACAGTCTACATCAAAGCTTTACATTAACGGGGTGTCATTAATTAGTTACAAAAAGGGTTTATTCTCAAAACCGCTGTGAGAGAGGAAAAAAAAGCAATGGCCTCAGCAATCCCCTCAGTGGGAGAAGTGATGGTGCACAATGGTAATTGAAAACGGGAGATTTCCGGGGACAGTTTCAACCGAAGGAAGGCCACCAAAAACGGGGACTGTCCCCGGAAAACAGGGATGTACCCTATCCGGAGAGACATACATTCCTGCACCAAATATCAGACATTTCGGTATTGAACAAAGTGGTGGACTGGCAAACTTGCAGACCAACATTGCCATTCATTGAGCTTCTTTTTATAAAGGTTTTTTATTCTGTTTATTTTGCCTGATACAAAGTGGTCAGACTGATACACCGATGGCGATGATTAGGTTGGTGCTATGGAATAGTTCTTAAGTTTTTAATCAACGGATTTGACTCACTCTTTCCATTTTAATTTTGCAAAGTTGTGTGCTTAGCTCAGCTAAATTGGCTTCCTAAGGAATTACTGCCAAAAAAAATAAGCTGATTAACCAAAGGCAGAATGCAAATTCCTTCCCTGTACAGTATCGAAGCCTTTTCAGAAATAATGGACAGTTGTATTTAGTCATAGAATTTAATTGTAACAAAAAAGTAAAAAAAAAAAAAAAAGTTCTATTAGTGGCATAGAAATGGTAACTGTTGTGTTTGTTTTGCTCCATTCAAATGTGAATTCATTTGTATGCAATTTGTCAAAAAACTCCTGTGTGTATTCACGTCTGGACTTCCATTTATGTGTGCATTCATCTGTTTCTAGGTCGAGTGGGCCAGGCAGTGGCCCTGCGAGCCAAAGCCTTTGGCTTTAATGTGATCTTCTATGACCCGTATTTGGCTGATGGTGTAGAGAGATCGCTGGGACTACAAAGGGTTACCACACTACAGGTAGCACACACACACACACACACACACTCACACACACACACACACACACACTCCATCTGTAACCTTCCAACCTTTTCCAGCGCTAGTGGGTAAATTAATTTTTTTGTAAACTCAGAAGCAGCTCTTCCACACCTGTGTAGCTTGTAGAGGGATCATTTCAAGTCTTGCTAATAGACTCAGAAATGCAGTGGTGGGGCCATAAAACAGACTCGATTTCCAATGGGGTTTTTTTCTCCTTTATTTCCCAAATATAATTGAGGTTGTCCATTTTAACCTGTGACATACTACTCCTTTTATTTTACCACAAAGCTGACCAAACTAGACAACTGTGGACCACTAACAAAGTCCAAGTATTATGTTACTGACCATCCATCAGGCTGCACTTGAAAATAAGAATGTTGTTCTTAATTTGCTTGCCTGGGTAAATAAAGGTTAAATAAATAAATAAAATCAATGGTTTCAGGGTGATGCTGACACTTTTTATTAATATGGTCTGCACGAAACGCCAGTTTCAACAAAGTATGTCTCCCATGACAATGATAGATAGGATCATTAGCCAATTCTTTCTTCACCATCCACCATGACAAATGTGTAATAATGCTATTGTGTCCGTATGTTGGAAGGAGTGGCTCCCTCTTGTGCTCACTAACAGTACGTGTGATCAAATCTTATGCTCATACACATGTATTTGTTCTATAATAGATTTTCTCTTAAAGAAGATTTTAAACGTCCTCTGGTTGAAAATGAATAAGTATACGGTTTCCATATCAATGTGAATTTACTATGTTATACAATGGCTATTGTGGGAACCCCTGCAGTATAATGCAGACATATTTATATTATTTATTTTTGTGTATTGTCCTCAGGACCTGCTCTTCCACTCGGACTGCGTCTCTCTGCACTGCAGCCTCAACGAACACAACCACCACCTGATCAACGACTTCACTATCAAACAGGTAGAGAGACAGCAGCACACACACACACACACACACACACACACATGCAAATGTACAACTAAGGGGAAACACACACTTACTTAACTGATTTATTTATTGGTACATCAACTACAACATCCAGTGGACATTAATATTTAAGAAGTGGATACCTGGAGAGGCTGAGTGCAATGATGCCTGATAAACTCAGGAGATATCAGTTTGTCCTTCATCTGTTAGGCTAAGGCTCTGCCTAAGAGCTACCTTCTTTAAGTGTTTCTGGTCTTGCCATAAGTGGATCGGTAAAATATCACATACAAATATTATAGTCAGGTTTCACTTCTACTCTGCACTAAGAGCAGGAAAGATTTACAGGACAAGAGATGTCTAAACTTTTATCACAGGAGAAGGTAGGCTAGTGCTAAGAGTGTGGGCGGGCTGACTGGGAGTTATGGAATCTAGAATAGATGTTTTCAGACATTAGTTGGAGAAAAGAGAGTGTTGTTTTTATCACACCGCACCGGTGACCCATATTGATGTTAAAAAAAAATTAAAAAGTGCATTTTGCATAATAGATGAACTTCAATTTAGCTTTGTTTTACATGTTAAAGACAATGAGCAAACAGAGAGAAAAAAAACATTCAGTTATGACCTTACATCAAATTGAATACATATAACATGTGAATAAGTGTAAAGCACATCAAAGTAAATCATAGACTCTACATGTGTATGTGTGTTAAAGATGCGTCAGGGAGCGTTCCTGGTGAACACAGCCAGGGGGGGTCTGGTGGATGAGAAGGCTCTGGCTCAGGCCCTCAAGGAGGGGAGGATACGTGGAGCTGCTTTGGATGTTCATGAGACAGAGCCTTTCAGGTATTATAAGTATATTACATTTGAGAACTAACTGCTGTTTAAAATGATTTCCAACACATGTAAATGCATATCCATATAAATGAATTCACTCTTTAGTAGATTAAGATGAAAATGTGAATTAGAGATCTCTGAATAGTTATAAATAATGCTACACTCAAATAGGATATTGAATATTGAATACAATAATTGATACATTGACAGAAAATTGAATTCCAACTATTATGATTGGACAATAGATTGCTTAAGGCAAATAACAAGCCAATATGTTAAACATGCAGTGTTTCAAAGGTGGGGATGTTTTGATTTGTGCAGTTTTATATCGTCGGCCATTTAACTCCCCTGCATTTGGAATAACAATCAGGCAATCTTAAAACATTACATTTAGATCTGTAAAGTTATGTGATAAGGTGTTTTCCCCCACATTCTTTTCCAGTTTCTAGACTCATCCAATCATTATTTCATTCAACACATAATCTAGAAATTAATTGGATATTAATAAAATAACTATTGGTTGCAGCTGTAGCTAAATATGCACTGTATACTGTATGTGCATGTGTCAGTTTCAGTCAGGGCCCGCTGAAAGACGCTCCCAATCTGATCTGCACCCCCCATGCTGCCTGGTACAGCGAACAGGCATCACTGGAGATGAGAGAGGAGGCAGCCAGGGAGATCCGAAGGGCTATCACAGGTAGTCTGTGCACACATGCTAGGTAGTGTGATAGCACACACAAACACACACACGCACGCACGCACACACGCACACTGTTATGCAGTCACACATGCCTTGGTGGAAAACATGACCACGGCTGCTACAACACAAGGCTTAAAAGTGATATCTCAATGTGCTCTGCCACAGTGAAGCATAAACCATTTGTTTCTTTTATCACAGAGATAGAGCAGATAGCAGAGATAATTCCCTTTTTCCTTATCTCTTTCCCGTTTTCTCTTACTCTTGTTTTACCATTGGCCTATTTAATATTGAGTGATTTAAAAATTAAAAAAGAAAAGCACAGCTGAATTGTAATGTGGTACAGTAACGCTTACAAGTTAAAGTGTGATTGGATAACAGTGGACTATTCATTTGGTTTATTTTTCTATATATTTTAGCACTTCATATTTCTCTGTCTTTTTTCTAGGTCGTATTCCAGACAGTCTAAAGAACTGTGTCAATAAGGAGTTCCTCACCCAGAACAACCACTGGGCAGGAGTCGACCCAGCTACCGCCCACCCCGAGCTGAATGGGGCTTATAGGTAATAAGTGACATCAGGATAAAGAAACCTGTAGTGGTCAGTACAGTTTGATTTTTTTCCCCAAACCCTGGAAAAGTGATTGATCTGAAATAGATTAGATCAATTAGAATGTGTTACTGCTATCAAAATCGCATAGCATAATAGAGGTAGCATAATAGTTTATAAATATACAGCTGTACAGTGTTGGCCTGTATGGCCAGTTAATGATTTTAACTTGGGATCAGTGTGCATAGCTACAACATAACTCTCCAGAGCTGCTACAACACATTGTTGTCGCTATGATGTAACTTATTAGCATCCAACAATACTTCAGTGACCACAAAGCCTCTCAATTTGTTTTTTGGACATTCACCTACATCAGTCATTAAAGGAATACTTCACCCATACGGAACCAGCGTATTTTATCATTATAAAATAACTATTATAATATAATGAATGAGGTTTTTCTTCCCTCAGTCTTCCCTTAGTCTTCCCTTGGCCCAGCTGTCCTGTTAATTCTAACCCTTACTGTGATGTCACAGTAAGGAAACGGTAGGGTTAGACAGTGAGACCATAAAACACTCTTTCTGCCTTTTCTCAGGCTAAGATGATCCGATTTCAATTTCTTTTGCACATTTATACTAAATAGGACCTCCGAGTGCAAAACACCTTCATATTCCAACCGGTGAAGTAGGCCTTTAAGGATTCCTCAAAGCTCTCAGGGATGTTAAAGGCAATTTTTAATTTTTGGTAATATGACTCCTGATCCATTTAGGATCCTTTGTTTGTTTAATCCCTGTGAGCTGTGGATAAAACATCTGTCAAAAAGACCCCTCTTATTCTGCTGAAACGTTAAAACTGTTAGCACAAATTAAATTATTGATTGATGATTGAATCCTCTCCACTGGAATGATTTGGTAATTTGACTTTATTTTATTGTATTTGTTAGGGAACAATTGTAAACACATAAGCAATCTGGAAATGTCCCCTTAGGCTCTGGGACATTGCAATGGCCATTTTTCACTTGTTTCTTAAGATTTCATAATGGAGACGAATAATGCAAACATGTGATGCAAACTATATTTTCTTGAACGGGGGCTTTGATGTCATAATCCCTGGCTTGGAGACTTCAACATTTGATAGAAACACTGTTATCGTAACAGTTTACAAAAATACTTTATTGAGCTGCATTATGGGAAGTATTTCATATTTGAAGGATGTGTCTGATAGGAGGCCCCCATCTTTATTCAGCTGAAGTACTATTAAGTCTACAGTATATGTCACCAAAGTTGTCTTTACAGGTAGCTTTTTAGCTAAACATATTGGATCAAAACAACGTGTTTGGCTCTTTTATTAAGGTCAAATCAAGGTAGTATGTATTTGTTATTTAGTTTCAGTTTTACCGTAATGGATCAGTATTGCATTTCGCTTTATCTCCCTCTTTCTTCTCCAGGTATCCCCCAGGAGTGGTGAGCTTGCCAGCTGGCGGCCTCCCGCCCCCCGTTGAAGGCATTGTGCCCAGCGCTCTGCCCATCACACACACCCTCCCACCCGCTGTAGCACATCCTCCTCATGCCCCTTCCCCCGGACAAAATACAATCAAGCCACCAGAGGGTGACAGAGAGCAGCATCTGAACGACCAACTGTAGCCACACACAAACACACTCAAACACACACGCTTGCCCTTGTGTTATCTGGCGACCGGATGAGGTTGGCTTGGCAACCGGGATCATAGCGATAAGTTCCCAAGTGACAAGTTGTTGATCAGACAGTTTCACTGTCAGATCGACAGGTTGAGGTCCAAAAAAGAACAAATCGATTCACAACTCTGGCAAATGGTTCCCAGCAGCCAGTTCACACTCCAAAGAGGAAGAAGATAATAAGTAGGGTGATGAAGAGGAGGGCGGGATAGCTGTCAGATGCTCTACTGAAAGTGCAAGACAATTGTCCTCCACCCCAACAAGAAGTCCGGAGAAAGACTGTTAAGATCATCTACATACCAACTACTGTATTGAGTCTAAAACACTTTTCTCTGCTAGGCGTATACGGAAAAATAAATAAAAAAAACATGTTGAATTGGGAAGAAAATATACTAAATCAAATAATGATGTTTTCTTAGAGTGTGTTATGTGTCCAAAGTTAGAGGGGCGTCGGGCCTGTTCCATATCTTTCTCTCTTTTTCTGTGTACCTTCCTCAGTTTGATGTACAAGCAAAAGTAGTAGGTTGTGATCTGTATGTCACCTGTCTGTTGTACAGTGTTTGGACTTGCGGCAAGAAGATAATGATATTTGTATTCCTGTCTTAACAAAAACTAGGGTTATTTATGTGATCTCTCTATGTAGCCAAACTGGTTTAAGAATACAATATCTGTTTTGTTTATGTGTCCCCAAATCAACCCCCCATCCTCTCCCGAAAAAAAGAGGCAGCTTTTTGCACACCATCTCAGGAAATTAACTTTCTGCAGTTGGTATATTATTATTATTGTTGTTGTTATCATTATTATTATTTTTTTGTTTCTTTTTGTATGCCACTTAGTGCTTTTGTTTTTCTACCTGTTTGCCTTTCCATGTCCCACTACATTAGAAAATACCTTTAACTGATGCTAAAGTTGATCTAATGTTTGTTATGTTTAAGGGGCACGTGGTTTTGCTCTTGGAACTTTGCGGTGTTGTGGGAGAAACGGCTATAGGGAGGTGGCATAATGGTATGCTTTGTTGGGACGACTTCACCCCTTGTCCTGATTTTAATTTGACTAAATAGAGTGGTTGGGTTAAATACTTTGAAGGAAAAAGCAGGTTGTGGGCAAGTAAATGCACTGAGAGTTTGTAGTAGCGTTTGAGAGACAGCATCAAAAAAGGCTTTTACCTTTGTCTTCTTCAAGTCTAATAATCTATTACTTCCACTTTGTCACACATCAATGGACCAGTTCATGGAGCATTAACAGTTTAGCAAACCAAGGTTTACAAATTATGCACAATTGGGTATCTCAGTGTGTTGCTTCTTGCTCAGTATGGAAAAAAAGGAATGACATATGAGCAACAATGATTTCATAATGCGAGAGACGTCATATATGCACAATAAAGTTAAAAAGTTGTATGATAGCATGTCAGAATGTACTGATTTATCCAGTCTAGTATCCCTTGAACACTTCATGATGGGTCCCTTCTGAGTATATCGTTTAGCCACCCTCTGTGGAGTCTGTGTCTATGTGTACATATGGTGTTCTGCCTGCCTGTGTCAATGTGACTTGGTTGTATCTGTGTCTGAAAAAGCAGCACTGGGAGGAGGGGTGGTGCCTAGTACTGTCCACAAGGCAATATTACAAAGACGGCCATCTAAATACATAACTAAACACAAAGTGAAAATCTGAACAATTCTTGGAACTACACTTCCAGTAAATTATGTTGTTACTGGTTACATTCCCACAATGTAAACCGTATGCTTATGTTCTATCTGGAATATTGCTTGCTTATTCCAGTTCATTGGGTTTTGGTGTTAGCAGGCCAGCTAAGTGACTGTGCTTTGTGGAACTCTGTCTACCATAGCTGAGTCGTAAGAACAGTTCACTGTTGGCTGCCTGATCTTCTTCATGGTGAGTGTCAGAGTAGCAATCAGGGATGGAAATTTCACTAGCTATTGGGGAATACTACTTTGTACAGCCCAGGCTAGTGCTAACATCTCACTAGTCAAAATCTAAGGGGGTTGTCTGGTAAAGAAGGTACTGAGGCGACAATTAAAATATCACTGTCAAACTAGAGCCCCAAAATCACGAGATGTATGCTTGAATATTTAGAATTTTACTCTTAATCTTTCTTCACCAGATGTCTGCCCTGTAGAGGAGAAAGCATTTGCTAATACTTACAAATATACATTGCAAGCATTCCTCATTTAAGTTGATGAGTGCCACAAATAAAAACAACAAACAGCATTTGAAGTGGCGAGTTGTTCCTTGAAATTCCATCCCTGGTAGTAACAAACAGTCCACTGTGGCCTACCTTGGTTCCATTTATGGTAAAGTAGTAGGCGTAGCAATATACAGTAAACATATTCTATATTCTACAGTAAATATCATTATTTTTGGTCAAAACTGACAACCTGACAAAGATATGTTTGTGACTGTATGCATTTGTATGGATTATTTTAAAAGGAAATAAACTGTGGAAAGGTGAATATTGCCTTGTACTCTTCTCTGATTTGTTTCTAATAATACAGCGTCACAGCACACCTTCTCGTTAACAAAGCCAGTAAGTGTTGATTCCATAAGAAATTCATCACCAAATGTTGCACTCAAGTAGCCTGGCTATCGCCAGACTGCAGCTCAATCTTATTTAATATTGAACATGAGTCCGCTGTGAGCTGTCGCTCACTGTCGTCATCAGGTTAAGCCTGCACATGTGTGTGCAGAATAACTATTGCACACGCACAAAATAATTATTTGTACTTTAAAACTTCATAATACTGTGTACTATTTTGGAAATCAGTACAAGACATGGGTTTGTACCAGCAATAATTCAAATATCAAAACTACTGTAACTGCCTATTTGCAATTTGATAAAAATCCAAATATAAATGTATCTCCAGCAAGTATTTAGGTTAGTAAAATCACTTTAGAAAGAGTACTTTCTCAAGCAAAAATAATAAAAGTTATTTTTTTTTCTAGCTCATCAAATATGAGAATCTGCTGCTTTCCTGTTTTCTTTATTGTACTACCTTAAAGGCCTACTTCACCGGTTTGAATATGAAGGTGTATTGAATTCTGAGATCCTATGTAGTATAAATGTGCAAAAAAAAAAAAAATCGGTTCATCCTAGCCTGAGAAAAGGCAGAAAGAGTGTTTTTTTTAACCCTATATTTCTCTTTCTCGTGACATCAGAGAAAGAGAAATATAGGGTTAAAAAAAACGTACTTTGTAAATATTACTGTGATGTCACAGTAAAAGACATCACAGTAATATTTACAAAGTAAGTTTTTTTTAACCCTATATTTCACTTTCTGTGATGTCACGAGAAAGAGAAATATAGGGTTAAAAAAAACACTCTTTCTGCCTTTTCTCAGGCTAGGATGAACCGATTTTAATTTTTTTTGCACATTTATACTACATAGGATCTCAGAATTCAATACACCTTCATATTCAAACCGGTGAAGTAGGCCTTTAAGGGTTTGGATTTTCAATGCATACTGTCATAAATTATGCAGCAACAGTTTTGTTTCACACTCTATTGGCTAACTATTACGTTGGTCAAATGTTGCTGATTAGATTAACTTAAAAAATCCTAGACATGATTTTAAATAGATTTCTCTCGTTTACAAGTGAGACCATTGGTTGTGTAAAAAGTTACAAGTTGATTCCAATAGATGTCACTAGTACAGCTACAACAGTCATACTGTGGAGAAAGACAGGCAAACCAACTGATTGTGCAATGGCTCTGCTACTTGCATCTGTTAAATCTAAGCAATACATCTATATTCATCTTTTGAGACATATACAGCTCACCTGTGTCAAATTAGTACAGCTGTCGTTAGTGGTTGTCAACACTTCAAAGTTACTGGCTGCTCAAACATAAAGGCTACAGTGTCATCAAATCAGAGTTTATACAATAAGCTCACTTCCAAAATGTGGAATATTAATTAACACAGTGTAAAATATATGAAATATATTTAGAAGGCTTTTGTTTCTACTGTGAAATATGTGAGAATAAAATATATTTCCATTCATGTGAGCCACAAAATCAGGAGACTAGACTACAGAGATACCAATTGTTAAAGATTACAGTGTTATAAATTACTTCTTCTTACCCAAGTGATCATCTGTAGAAGTAATACAGTATAAATATTCAAGAATATATTCAGCAGTTAAAAGGTCAAAATCTGATGTCTGTGTCTTCATATGAGCATTGAGGAATAGCAAATGGTTGTGAGCTGTATGCTGCCAATCATAAAGCTTCCCCTCTAACTTCGGATATCACTTTCTTTGCTTTCACTTTATCTTTCACTCTGTTTTGCTTCCTACATACACCCCCAAATCTCTCCATCCCTCTCTGTTTCATCCATTCAAGGTTACGGCCACTGGAACCGGCTCTCCAGCAGCTGGAAACTCAAAGATGGTTTAAGCTTAACCTCAGGAAGCAGGATGGGAACCAGATGTAGTAAAAAGAAAAGAAAAAAAAATGGCAGAGGGCATATTTTATTCAGCCAGCATGTGGACCTCCAAAGGGCACTGTGAAAATTGGGGAAATACATTTTCACGAGCAAATGGAATTTTTTAGAGAGGAAATAAGTGTCTGCCTTAACCTCAGGACCAGAAATGTTAGTACCGACCACTATCAGATTTAGGAAATGCCATACCTAGCTAGCTGGCCTTGGGTAAGACATTTATCATTAATCCAAGTTATCCGTATTTTACAGGGTTCACTTGGGAGAGTGGAGCTTTTTTCCTTGTTAAAGCATTGGCTGTTGGACAACACAGTCTAAGGCAGGAAGTGAACAAAACCCTGTAAGTTTAAATAAAAAAGCTCTTGCAAATGGACAGATCACAAAAAGGCTTTTTTCCAAACAACGCAGACAGTCAAAAAATGTGATGGATGGGGGGAAAAGTGGCTGATGGTAAAACTGGGATCCTTTTTTATCACTTTATATTTTCCCTTAAAAACACACATTGGCTTTGTTTCTACAGATGTGTCTCGGTTTGAACTGCTGCTTTGATCGATTGTCCTTAGCATACCACCTACAATACTTGCAAGCATTGGCATTTGTATCTAAGGTTTGTTTGTGTCTCAGCATGATGGAGTGGTAACAATATTTTAATTTAACAGCCTTCAAACCAAGATTTCAGAATTAATGTCTGGTCCCTTGGCTGTTTAAAAATTAGGGTTGTAAAACGTTTGTTCCCCGCATGTTATAACTCATGTTTAAAAACATGTTATAAATCCATATTAACTATGTAAAGCAATTCTAGTGTATTTTGATTGGTAATCAAATGGATGCAAAGAAAGTTAGTTTAAGAACTTAATTCCAATCTAAAGGAGTGAAATGAGCAATGATTTTGGATTATTATTATTATTATATATTATTATTTTAACTTTAAAATGTTTAACAATCAATGTGTCAGTATACCTAAGCGAGTCTGGAGGAGCCTGTTGTCATAATCTCTTTTTGTCAAAATCAGTGAATATCTCCCCATGATCCGCTACCTGTCCATACTCTGTGTGTGCTGAAAAAAAAATTGTGTTTAAACCATAGATAGTATAATAAACACAGTTTAAACACAGCCTAGGCTCAGTAAACAGGTGTATAGAAAAAGCATATGTTAAC
The DNA here is from genome assembly GCF_949987685.1 of Ammodytes marinus. Lineage (NCBI taxonomy): Eukaryota > Metazoa > Chordata > Actinopteri > Uranoscopiformes > Ammodytidae > Ammodytes > Ammodytes marinus. The sequence goes on along the minus strand of NC_137214.1, from coordinate 18,817,535 downwards.
AAAAGGGGCCCACCATAGCTAGCAACATGCCCGTTTACAGAGCCTAGGCTGAGTATCACCACTGGATTTTGTTTCGCACACACAGTACTGATTTTGACAAAAAGCATTCTCCAGAATCGCTTAATCCACCTTTATTTTTACATCACATATTATTCTGCAGTTGAAAAGTATTTTGTTGGTAGGTTATTGATTAAAAAAAAATTAAGATATTGTCATTTAAGTTTGATGAAGTTTACAGAAATTCGATTTAGATGAGGCAGGGCAATGCTCTGGTTCCAATGTCACAGTAAGCATTTTGAACCATTTTAGGCAGTTCTCTGCCCGAACATACATTAGCCGCTGTAGCCACGCCTACACAGTCCTCGTAAGCATTATGGACAGTAAAAAAGCTGTTTTTTTTCAACTAAGTTTAATAATATTTATGAACATTTAATTTCCATTAGATTTTTGGGAAAGCTTATTGATACAACCAACTTTGATATCATAACGGTTTTTACTATTTTAGACTAGGCTTCCAGAGCCTTTAAGACCACCAACTTACAGTAGATCACGTACATTCCTTGTTATTTCAGATTTGCCCACACTCTGTTGAAAGAACTGACAGAGACATAAGTGTGGGTCCAGTCTTCAACAGATAAACTGGTCGATGATGGACGTGGAGGAAATGGGTGGATTTCTACACTTCCTCTTTGCATCTCCCTTTCCTGCCCCTCTGCTCTTCTCACCTTTCCTCTCACATCTCCTCTCACCTCACTGTGGTCTCTGACATTTTCTCTCTTCTGCATGATATTCTGCTCTGCTCTCCCCCTCGACTGGGCGCAGTCTAAGACAAGCCTAACAAAGGAGTATTATCCATAAAAGTGTGGTGGATTACAGTGGCTGCCCTAACACTGTGAAGGTCTCTCACACTGCGTTTCAGTATCCAATGGGTCCACATACTGTTTGATAGGGCCCTTCCACCCTGCCAAGAAAAATGTCTGGTGGTTAATAAATACCAGACACGTGCTTGTAAATGCTGGCCGCGCCTCGAAAGGTGCCAACCCCATTGCTGCTTTAGCAGGTCACACTTAATTTGTTGGTGATACACATCTTCCAGACCGTCTGCTATGTTGTCGCAAGCTATCACTATTGAAATTATAACTGGCCACACATCAAAGGAATATGTTGTCATATCACAGCAAAGCTAAATCCTTAACATGAATTGTGAAATGTCAACAACAGATGGAAGTTAGCTTAGAAAACACTCTGTTTTACTAGTTTCTGCAGCAACTCTTACCAGGATTTTGATGGGGAGATACATATGGGATTGTTCTTTTTGAAGAGAGATTCGAACCCTGTGAATGCAGCTGTGGGCTATACCTCCAACCTTGCAGAGTTTTATTGATGTTATGCCTCTGAATGTCTTATTCAATATTTGGGGTTTTATAAAGTTTAAGGCTGGTTCTAACTCCTAACTGATAAATTAAACATTTGCCTGCAAAACAAAAAAAAATCTTCTTTCTTGCTTATGAAATATTTGAGTCCCGTCTTCCAAATCATTCCAAAAGTGTTGAGGCTAAAGTTGTTTTAAACTCTAACAATGTATCCGCAGCCACCTTTGTGGTTTACTTTCATCACAACTTCGACAAAGCATGCACAGCACTGACGTCATCCGGTAACGCCCGCCCCAGAGCCCCGTAAATAGGGCTCTGGCCCGCCCATTTCAGATAGTACGATATGATTGGTAGCTCAACATTTTCCGACATAGTTAATGAGCTCCAATGGTTTGTGTCCAAACCAACAGGCTGAGCAAATTTAAATTTGCCAGCGGCAGGTCTGGATTTCCAGGCTTCGTAAGAACTACATGTTTTAGAAGGGGAGCGTGCGACGAGGGAGGTTTTATTAAAGCTAGCCCTTAAATTTACTAAATCTACATGAATTAATGTATAATATAGAACATGTTGTAGGCAGTATCCCCATTAGAGGGCTGAAATAAATACATTCAAGGTTAAATTAACTTTTTTGAATAACATCTCATCCATTTATAGCAGGTTAGAACTGACACACAGTTATTACTTTCACTTAAATTTCAATCCCGAGTGCATGTGGGTGTTTTTCTCCCACCATCCCTGAATTAATTCTACTTGCAAAAACCGACTGCCTTTTGGCACACATTTTGGTATTCTGATCATTTTAGTCCTGTCCAGAAACAATGTTGTTGTATTAACATGGTACTGTCCAATTTCTAGGGGGTTCATTTGTTTTGTTGGGTATATGGATGGATCTATATACACACATAAATTCTGACTTGTTAGCCTATAAGAAAATGTTAAAAAAAAAATAGAAAATCCTACAGGGATTTTAAAAGTACGGGCCCCCTGGCGCCGACCGCCAGCCCCGCATCGGCGGAGCCTCACCCGTCGGCCGGGCTTAAACGCTTCTACGAATCACCGCTGCGCGCTTTCCAAACTCAAGTCCCAAGTTGTGGCCAATTGAAGGTTGCATTTTGGCAAATTGGCAGAAAAATGGCCGCTCTTGCGAAGACGTTTTCGTTAAGGGCGGCCATGTTTTTTGAGCTATCTCGCTAAAACTTTGTACACATGTGCATGTTGGTCCCCTAATGCTGTGTACACAATTTGGTGATGATAGGTTGGAAATCCATAAAGTAGATTGATTGACTGTATTTCAGGTCATGCGAATTACGGATCAGGGGGCGAGGCCTGTCAAACATTGCATTTTTGAATGATTGTTTTTGCATTTGTGGCGTTGGGTAATCTATGGGTTAATCTCTACAAGCTTTGAGGGACATGCTACCACATGTCTTCTGCACATGTCCAGTAAGTGTTATGATGATAGGACCTATGGTCAATGAGTTATGGCCAATTTGCTGATAAGCCCCGCCCCTGCGTAAACGTTTTGGTCAATGGCGGCCATGTTTTTCAAGCTATCCTACTAATATTTTTTGGAGACGTGTTTCGTGAGAAGTTTGCTGTCAATAAAGTGAAATTTGAGGAAGTTGTGGTTAAAACCCTGTTTTTCAGTTTATCAGAAAATATTCCCAGGCGGATTTATATGGCCCCAGAGGCTTTTTTGTAGAGCACCCTAACGTACACCTGTGTGAGAAATTTCAAGTGAATCGGACTTACGGTGGGGCGTGGCCTCTCTCAGTCGGGGCTTAATAACAGCGCCCCCTTATTGAAAATTTAAAAAACTGAATAATAGCGCACCCTGTGGGGTGGGGACGGACGTTCAGTGAAATTTTTGCGTTTCTAAGTGCAACAGTGTGGGAGGAGATAAAGCTAGAAAAACAGCGGAAGTAATAAAAAGAAGTGAGAAAAATTATGGTGGAGTAACTACGGCTACGAGTAACATTTAAATATCTTTTAAACAGCCTCATGTTTCCTCTCATAATCATAAATTACCTTTAACAGCAAACGAGACCATCAGTGCAAAGAAAGACGTTTTTATATAGTTTTTATTGCTGCATTTGATCTGGTCGTACACCCAGTCCGATTTTCGGTTCACGCTTGCATGCTCTATGGTCACATATCCGTATTGGTCACAGATTTCAGTGTGGCGCAGGAACGTGAATTGAGAAGCCTATCCCTCTAGGTGAGGGAAGGGGAGCGGGAGCCTTGTTTGAGACAGTTGTTTGTCGTCATAATGACTGATAACGGGGCTGAACCATAAAATAAAAAAAAGAAAATGCAATGAAGAAAAGCTAAAAGGGAGAGTGATAGTCGGGCGGGAGGACGTTGCCAAGCAACGTATACACAATTTCACGCAGCGAAACTAGACTGCAGTGTTTACTCCTAAATGAATGAGCGGTAGCCTACTAAAACAAAGTTTACTTTGCCTCACCAGCATCATCAGATGACCATTATTCATCGGAAATAGTCATTATTTACAACATAAACACATTACCTCATCGTGATCCATACTAACTGCCATCTCTCGTTCATTCGCTTTGTGTGAGGACACGGGGACTCGTTCAGCTCCGTGAGAGATGACAATGCATCAACTCATTGCAATCAGGTGTGTTTAGCACTTACTGGCATTAGTTGATGCTGTGTCACCCATAGACTCACGGAGCCGAAAAGAGTCCGGTGCCCTCACACTTTCAACACACGGACACGCACCATATTGCTTCCTGATTATTTGAATCTTGCACGCCCGCACAAGCTACAAAACAGCTTCACGACAGCTGGCGTCGTAATAATACTACCACTTTTGTTCAAAGGTGTCGCCAACGTGCCGACTTACTCGTAGTAGCTTTAAGTGAGAGGTTCAAGTCCTCTTGATTTATTCACCTCGGCACACTCGGCCAATTGCTGGCTAAAATGGGCTTGCTTGTGTGGTTGTTCATTTTGGAAAGTTTCTAAAATTGTCCAATAAGGCCCTAAAAATCCTACATCGGAAAAGTATGGAGGGAGTAGATTTCAGTCACTGCTCTGCAATTCAACAAGCACTTTGTTTGAAACGTACTGACCTTAAAAATGAGACAAACCACCAGGATTTTCTCAATTCTCCACAAACACTGTTTTCATCAGAATAATTGATGTAAAATGTTTAAATCATATCAATTATACACCTACCTTCTTGCGTTGAACACCGATGTAGTGCTTCAAGCCATAAATAAAGCATACAAATAATTATTGGAGTAAGGTTTATGCCCTCTGTCCCACATTTGCCTTGATTTTTTAGGATGGTTTTGTCAACATTTTGTAAAAAATTAAACCCTGTTTGAAGATCAAACAGAAATGTGAAATAAAACTTAGAGATCTTTTGCAATATCATAACTGTATCCACTCATAATAACAAACCTCCTGCCAGTGACTGGGTATATTAAAACATTACATAAGACATAATGATATTTTACATACTTTCAACTTAACCCATGCCTCAAAACAAGAGACAGTTTTCATAGACTTTCCGAAGAGTAAGCACAACAGCCTTGTTTAACTTAACTTAGATATTTCCAAGAATTATTTAGCCATCCGCAGAATGCCAGTTCTGTTTTTGAACAAGTTCAGAGTTGCTTTATTCTAGGAATAAATGGAGAATACATTCTGATCACATGGCAGTGCTTCATTCTGCCATAGATTAATAACAGCCTTTTTTCCAAACGCTGGTCCAGAAAGCTTTTAGAGAGACAACTCCTTCATTTGACATAGAGTGTCAAGGACAACGCAGCTGATCTAACATATTATACACACAGGGATATATGAAACAGACAGACATAAATTGAGCCAGGATAAACAGTAGCATTTCAGCAACTATGCATTCATCCTGCAACTGTACTGGTCTCAGCCAGATTATGTAAGAAGTCGCCTTGAGTCATTCAGGGTCAATACAATACAACGTCTTCTTGTCTAAAAATAATAATAATATGAGATCAATTCATACTTTGAACTCAATATTAAAGACATAATTTCTTGAAAGTTGAGCAGTGTTCTTCTGGAATGTAATTTTAAGATTTAAATCCCATCTATGACTGTAACTATTTCCATCCTGCCAATGCCAACCATAGCAGGACAACAAGTCTGTTTTCTGTAGTCTGTTTCCATTCCTGCTGGTTGCCGTCTGTATCTGTTGAATGTAAAATACACAGGTTTCAAATTGTTGTGACAGGGATAATGCAGACTATGATTCAGCAGCGCTTGCCATGTGTTTTTCAAATCCTAACAGAAAACTACAGAGATCTAGTGCTACAGCAGTGGTGCTATATCCATAACAAACCACATGTAACTTGGATATTTCTGAGAAAATGTCAAGCAAGTTCAAACCAACAACTTGAGGTTTTATATGCAAGCACATGGTGCAGCAGACTTGTTGACGCAATTAAAGAAATCAACGAGCTTAGAGTTATGATAGGGTTTTCAACTACTACGCTGCTCTGCAGGCCAGATGTAAACATTTCTTTATGTACATAACAGATGATGGTGTTAAACAAAAGGCCTATTTCTCCAGGTTTCTATCTTCAGTTAAGGATAGTCCTCAGGGAGATGCAGTAATATCCATGAATTTATTGATGCAACACATGCCTCGCTTGTGTTGTGTATGTGGGTGAAACTGCAGTGAGTTGGTTATTCACATATTCACAGACAAAATTTGACTTTACTTAAAGGAAATCCTGGGATCTAATCCTAGGAAGAATGATTTATCATAAAAAATGGGCTTTTGTTTTCCTTGCCTAGCATTTTTCTTCTGCATTTGTATTTGTGCAGAGTATGAAGAACTATAATGGTAGGACTGATGTTTCTCTTTTAGAGTTAGAGGTTATATTAAGAGTAAGAATCTTAACAGCGTAAATGTGTTATCCTGTGTGTGTCAAAGTATTTTTTCTGTTGCCGTACTGTTAAATTAAAAACATCTCATCTAATATAGAACGGTGAAGAGCACAGTTGTCCATCACACGGTTATTTATGACCTTGGTTGTAACGAGTGGTTATTTGAGTTAATGTTGCGTTCCTATCATCTCGAACCAGTCTGCCCATTCTCCTCTCACCTCATCAACAAGGCATTTTCATCAAAACAACTGCAGCAATATTTTTCCTTTTTCTGACCTTTCTCTGTAAGCCCTAGAGATGATTGTGAGTGAAAATCCCAGCACATCAGCAGGTTCTGAAATACTCAGACCTGCCCGTCTGGCACCATCAACCATACCACATTCAAAGTCACTTAAACCCCCTTTATTCCCCATTCTGTTGCTTTGTTTGAACTTCAACAAGTTGTCCTGTCCAGGTCTACATGCCTAAATGCATTGAGTTGCTGTCATGTGATTGGCTCATAAGTTATATATGTTAATGAGAAATTTAACTGGTGTACCTAATGAAGTAGCCGGTGAGTGTACATTTGTTTTCATTTTCATTTATTTATTACGGCGCACGGCCATAACACATGGCATGGAGCACACAATTCAAATTAAATCATTACAAACCAAAACAATGGTGTACAGCAAGGAAAAAAAAAAAAAAAAAACATTACTTAAACAATGGCAGTAAAGTCTCCAACTCAAATATGTACATATATTTCAGGGTGTTGTGCATCCCTGGCAATAAAAACTTTGGATCTGGAATAAACTGTTGAAGAAATATAGCTTTCGGAAAAAAAGTTGTCTTGTTGCACAACTTGCCCCCGGTGTGGTGTAAGTTGTGCAGTTGGAGAGAATACCATGGGGTAAATTGTGCCATTGCTATATATCTCATAAACTGTAATGCAAGACCAATCCATAAGACAATTACTTATTTAAGGTTTATTTAAAGTAAATAAAGTAAATAGTTGACAAAGATTGAAGGACAATTTTCTTAAACAAGGCCTAGCAGATCTAATGGTTTTACCTGCAAATGACAAAGTCACCATCATCATCTTTCTGGCCATCTGAACTCTCATCAGTGGTGTCGTTAAGTGGAATTGAGATGTCACTCTCTTCTGAGCTACTGTAGACAATCACTTTCTTTTGGTGACCAGCGTATACATGCCACTGGCACAACTCTCAGAATTGTACTTTGCACTAGTTGCTCCGTGCTTGTGGAACCAACTGCCACCTGACAAATGTGATTCCCCCTACATTTCTACCTTTAAATCAAGGCTCAAAACCCATATGTACACCCTGGTGTTTCCCCCCCATTAACTATCTTACCTCTGCACTACTATCTGTGTTTATGTGGATGTATGGGCTTTATGTCTTTTATTTTGGTTATTGTTATTTTACCTTCATTGTTTACCTACTGAATGCACTATGTACAGCACTTTGGACAGTGCAAACTGTCATAAATGTGCTTTTATAAATAAATTTTATTTACTTACTTACTTATAACTCACCTAGGCCCTTTGGCACAAATCACCCCAACCCCAGAATTTTGGATAATAGACATGATGCAGCAGTTTAGGGCTGACATTGTGCTAACTGTATAGACTCAAAGTGTAGCATACCAAATCACTAAAACATGTGTCAAATGTTTTCAAACTTGTCTATAATTGTTCAGACACAATAATCAAAAAACCTTGATCATGGAAATTTTACTTTGAAAGGCAAAACACAGTTGTTTTAGCTTAAATGTGCTTATATATTATTCCTTGTGTCTCCCTTTTTTACAGGATGAGTCAAATGGATGGCTCTTCTTAAATATGTGGTCACATTTCCAATTTCTTCCACGGTTTTCTAGAAACAAGGGGTGGCACAACTTCCAAAATGCACAACTTAGGCCACTCTCCCCTGCATTACATCCAAATTCCCACACTCAAAAAATACATGATACTCATCACCAACACAATTGGAATGTATGTTAGCATTTATATAGTTAGTGTGTATACACCTAAACATGAGCAGACAGCCGCAGTCTGAAGATAATTTCTCACATCCATCATTTTTTAATTAAAAGAGAAACCTGAGACACTGGCTTGCGAGGCTTTTAATGCAGAACGTTGCGCAGCTCACACCTATGAAAACAAGTTGTGGACCTTATTACCGTGTCAAGACGTCACAGGAAACCACGAGTAGGAAGAAAGAAATTAAATTACGTTACAGTAATCTCATTAAAAAGTAATAAATCTTATCTCACTACAATATTTCACAGATGTAACATTTACAGGAGGGAGTAACTAAGACTTTTCTATGAATTACATGAAGTCACTTCAGTGGGCTTACAGTCATAAAAACAGTATAACTTCACACTATGAACTTGCCATGATGTCGATAATGACACAAAATGAAGAATTGTCTGGAAACTGAAACATAAATACAACAGCATTCTTTCCAAACAAGTTAGTACTTTACTTCTGAAAATTCAGCACAATCAGTTTGAATTAGGAGAGAAACCAGGATGTTTGCTCTCGCGTCAGCTGAGAGGTGCACAAGCCAGTAGGGCTATTCCCAAGAATACACCTCATTCAAGTTCTTAAGCCACATACCTTGTTGAAATAAATGACTGGTTCAGGAAGTTTTATGAAGAATTGTACTCCTCCCCAAATTTTGCACAGGATGAGGATATCCTTAAATTGTTGCATTCTCTCCCACTTCCCAAACTAGATTCAAATGTCCAAACTGAGCTTATCTCAGAAATAGCATTACAAGAAGTTCTTACACCAATAAAATAATTCCCAAATAGAAAGAATGGTCCTGCTGGCCTTGGTATAGAGTTATATAAGGCATATGCAAATGACAGCAATAGAGGGGCCACTCTATTGCTGAGGGGTCAATAAAAAACAAAAAGCTACCAAAGTCATTATACACTGCAAATATTTCTTCAATTTAAAAAAGGAGAAAGACGGGCCCGACCCGTCATCATATCGATCGGCCCACATCCCTTCACTGTAGCGACGTAAAAGTGTTCATCAAAATTTAAGCTAATAGACTAAATAATCACATTTCAACCATTATTCACCCAGACCAGGTGGGTTTTATCCCTAGGAGATTTTCTTTTTCTAATGTACCTAGACTATTGCATATTGTATACAGCAAACAGAAGTCAAAATCTGGAGTCCTTGCACTTGATGCACACAAAGCGTTTGATCAGGTGGAGTGGCGGTACATGATGTTAACCATAGAAGAGTTCGGCAAGAATTTCAGTGCATGGCTAGAGATGCTCTATGCCGATCCAAGCACCGTTCTTACCAATTCGGAAAGATCTCCCCCTTTTAGTTTACATCGTGGAGTCCGGCAGTGTTACTCACTGAGTCCACTGCTGTTTGCCCTATGCATAGAGCCCCTGGCCGTCTGCATCAGAGATCACCCTAAAATGATCCCAGTACACCTCGGTGGGATGGAACACCACATAGCCCTGTACGCTGATGATATAATTTTGTTTTTCTCACAGTCTGAAGAGTCTGTCCCGCCTCTACTGGACCTTATAAACAAGTTTGGAGAGCTATCAGGTTATACCATAAACTGGCAGAAGTGTGAATTTATGCCTTTGAGTGAGGATCTAGATCCTGCATTTCTCAGTAATCTCCAAGTTAAAGTTACTGAACATAATAAAGTATCTAGGAGCCACTATTCCTAAACAATCAAATCTGCTTTACAAATTGAACTACAGTGCTATGACTGGTAAATTTAAACATGATATTGAATTTTGGCGGACGCTTCCTCTATCCATGAGTGGTCGAATTAATGCCATTAAAATGCTGACCTTGCCTAGGTTTTTGTATTTGTTTTAAATTATACCCATTTTTCTGCCAAAAGCCCTCTTTAAAACATTGGAATCAATTATTTTTGTATGGGGGTACAAAGCACATTGTATAGGTAAAAAAAACATATTTGCAAACCTCCATTCATTCATTGAACAGACATTCTGGGGCCCGGAAAAGCAGGAACCACAAAGTGAAAACTGACAAAGTGTAAACAAACAATCATGAATATATTCCATACTCCGATCTTGTTTGTGATTTTGTGCCGTCAGCAAATAACAACTGTGCGTCATTACATCTGTAGGATGTAGACTGCAAGCCATCAATGTTGTTTAGATAGAGAGAGAGAGAGAGAGAGAGAGAGAGAGAGAGAGAGAGAGAGAGATGGTAAAACTACTGCCTGATCTAATCTAATGTGGGGTTAACAAACATTTAAAAGGGAACACTTAAATATTACAGTTGAAAATCCTTATTCATTACATTGTGGGATGCGTTGAGAACAAAATAACATATGAATGATCAATGGAAATCAAAATCATTAACCCATGGAGGTCTGGATTCCGAATCATACCCCAAATATAAGTGGAAAAATCAGATCACAGGCTGATCCACCTTCAGTGGAAATTCCTCTAACAATTCTAAATGAGGCACAGTAGTGTGTGTGGCCTCAACGTGCCTGTATGTAATCCCTACAACGTCTGCAACGGCATGCTCCTGATGAGATGCCGGATGTTCACCTGAGGGATCTCCTCCCAGACCTGGATCAGGGTATCATTCAACTCCTGGACCGTCTGTGGGGTGACATGGCATCGCTGGATGGAACGAGACATGATGTCCCAGAGGTGCTCAATTGTATTCCGGTTTGGGGAACGGGCAGGCCAGTCCATAGCATAAATGCCTTCATCATGCAGGAACTGCTGACACACTCCCGCCACATGAGGCCGAGCATTGTCATGCATCAGAAGGAACCCAGGGCCCAGTGCACCAGCATATGGTCTGATAATGGGTCGGAGGATCTCATCCCGGTACCTAATGGCAGTCAGGGTACCCCTGGCTAGCACATGGAGGTCTGTGCGGCCTCCAAGGATATGCCTCCCCAGACCATCACTGAACCACCACCAAACCGGTCTTTGATGGCCCCCTCCACATCTCCTGGTGTACTGGCCTGTCTGCTGGTATCTCCTCCATGCTCTTGACACTGTGCTGGGAGACACAGCAAACCGTCTTGCCACAGCGCACATTGATATGCCATCCTGGATGAGCTGCACTACCTGAGCAACTTCTGTTGGCTGCAGACACCGCCTCATGCTACCTCTAGTGGTGAGGGCACTGGCAAAATGCAAAAGTGACCAAACCTCTGCCAGAAAAGATTAGGTCAGGGAAATGGTCTGTGGCCACCACCTAAAGCACCATTCCTTTATATGGGGTGTCTTGCTAATTGCTTCTCATTTCCACCTGTTGTCTGTTAAATTTGCATAACAGCAGGTTACATTGATTAAGCTGGACAGGTTGATATCCCAGAAGTGTGATTGACTTTGAGTTGCATTGTTATGATTATGTGTGTAATAGATTTGAATAGCCTATTACCAGAGTTGCAGAGCAAGCATGTTTAAAGGTTAGGGGTCACTGGTAAGAGACGAAAACACCTATATAAGGATTTGTGTTTGACTTGTTGTTGCACAGATGATAGCCTATGTCTATTTGAAGATATTAACAACACATGATGCAACCCACTCACACAGAGATATAAACGCAGTCCTGTAACTTTAAGGGGAGAGCCATGCGTCTCCCAGCCTGCTGCTACCATGCCACTACTGAATCCTCTGTAAATGTCCTGTTGGAATCTCCTGAAATAAACTTGGAACACTGATGAAAAGTCCAGTCTACAGCCTTTGTCTTTGTCAGCCATGGGGAACAATTTGGCTACCACGTGTGTTCCCTTCATTTTTTTGAGCAGTGTATAATGGCACGGGGGTCCCAGTCAAATCACAACTAATCTTCAATGGCGACAACAACACTTTCCCATAATGTAAAGCTGATGGCGGGAGCCCATTTATTAAAAAAAGAAAGAAAGAAAAGGCACAGCGCTTCCTGCATTTGGGCCAAATCGAGGTTGGGGCAAATTCACACCACAATCTGCACCAGAATTTATTTGGACGCACAAATAGACCACCTCTTCCGGTGGGTCTTGTGTGCTTGTTTGATCTACCCCAAAATGTGATTGCTGTATTTACACCTGCCTGCAACATGCGCACCGAATGCGGAAGCGCACCTGAGATTTAAACCAAATCTTTGGTTTGTTTAAACCAAACTTAACACGGCAGGTGTGGGTACGCCCTAAGAAGAAACTTGATACCATGCACCATATATAGAAACAAAGATTTCTGATTCTAATAAAACCACTCTTCAGGAACAGGCATATCATTCTGTAAGTTCAGTGATAAATGTTGGTATGGATAACTGTTTCTGAAATGCCTTGCACTACTAAATGTGTCTCAAAATATCCCCAACATAAATCTCCTAATTTGTATTTCAACCGCCAGGTTTGGTGACCGCAATGATGAACTGTACCTACTTTGATACAATCCATGTATGAATAGTCTCAAGGCTCAAACATACCCCTTCCATCTGTCTCAAGCTCTGATGCTACAAGGTGATTTATTGGGTGAGCTGAGTGAGGGATCAGAGGTTTCACCTTGGTTCACCGGGTCAGCCAGTTTCATGGATACAACAGGGTCTCATGAGTTCTTTTTTCTGCCTCTGGTGTATGGCTGTGTTCTTAAGCATCGAGGGATTTCTTGGCAGCGGAGAAGCATGAACGATTCCTCAGAGTGTCAGTTAGTCCATGAACAGAGAGGGACACCAGAAAAAAAAGATTGAATCTACTGGCTGAATAACTGTAACTTGGTAAGGTGTGTGTGTGTGTGTGTTAGCCTTTGGTGTGTCAGAAAACTTTTGGTATGTGCATATATGTGTTGGGTGTATTTAAGTCTCATGTGTCTTGTTATACCATAATGCCATGAAGAATTGTCTGTAATTGTAGAGACCTTTTGATTGTGTGTGAATGGGTATGTGCTTTTTCGTTGGGGCAATTCTCTCTTTGCATAATAACAAAACCAGAAAGTCTATAAATTCTTCTTTGTGCAGACATCTGGTCTAATATAAAACCACATATTTGCTGAAGGTTTCTGTATGTGTTCTTGAATTTTATTATCAGTAGTCATGTCACTGTGTGCATTAAATGTGTTTGATAACCACACATTTGAATTCAGGATTCTTTGCTTAATGTCCGTCCTGGGAGAGTGATCCCTTCTTCTGTCACTCTCCATGAGATAATAATCAGATTAACTGGCCGGAGTTTCGTACACCACCGGAACATTTAAAACAAAGCATCACTGTCCAAGTGTTGTTATGCAACGCCTCAGTCATGTGGAAATCTTGCATTTCTACTGTGGGCTTTTGCTTAATCTTCATTTTCATTTTAAAGCTGACATCATCGTTCAACATGTTGAGGTAGCACTGTGACCTTTATTTCTGTGGAAACCATTCAAAGACAATTTCTTCTTATTTGTATTTTATTTTTTAAATCTCTTGGCTTCACCTCGAAAATGAGAATCGGGTTTCTCTTTCTGCAGTGCTGCAAAAACTATTCATCTTGACAAGTCATTTGGAGGCTCAAAATCCAATTTCTTCAAAACTAAGGGGGACAAAATCTGCCAGAGGGGTGAGGTATTTTTTTACTCAAGCAAACTGGCTTGTTTAAGCAAAAAGTGATGTTATCTTGATACCTCTGGAGCAATATTATCCTTATTTCACAATGTCATCACATCTTAAAAAGTCTTTAAACTTAATTGGGAACCAGTATTGGTAACCAGTGAAATTATCTCCCAATTTTTTTTTTTCACAGGGTGAAAAGTTTAATATCCTCCCCAATCTCCTCGATTTCATACTATTGGTTACTCATCTGCATCAAAGCCTGATAGCTGGAAAGACTTCTGTCCAACTGATTTCTCTTCCAATAATCACAGAGAACAGATGACCTCACATACTTTTTCAGTTATGGCTATCCTCAGTATCTATCAATTATGTTATTTTGTTTTCTAATGTAGGGAAAGATTAAGGGACACGTTCATAATAATTAATCAGTCTCCATTGTTGTTGATCAGGGGCCGTATTCACAAAACATTTTATCTTAGCGCTAAGAGTTCTCCTAAGGAGCACTAAAAGTTCTTAGTAAGGAGTAATGTCTTAAAACCTATTCACAAAGCTGATAAGACCAACTTTTACTAAGGAATGGGAGGGACTCCTTAGCTAAGACTAGAGGGCGGTGTTGACCCTGTTGCTATGGATGACGTCATGTTCATACCTTCTATGCCCACAGTGATTGGCTGAGAGGGAATGAGAGCTAAGAGTGAATTTATGATAGAAACACTGTGGGAGATATCCATATCGTGTCACTGTATTAAAGTAAAGAGTTTTATATACAATTAATGACAAGAGACACTGATTTAACATGAAACCAAGATACTGCAGGGTTTCCCACACATTCGTTCACAATTAACCTACAATAGCGCCACATAGGTTTATTCATTTTAAATTTTACAATGATTTGAATCGGAAAAAATATCCTCATTGAACAGCTGCACGCCATGCACTCTCACTGTATTTCTCTCAACGGCGGACTATGCAGCAATAGTCAGACAGCGACAAACCAGGAAATTCAAAATTTAGAAACAACAGCCGGCGAAATCGTAAAGTGCATGCGGAAGGAAAAAGGCGAGACGGGCAACTATACAGTAGCGGACCTGTGGAACGGAGATGGAAGCGCCACATATAGGCCTCTAGTAGGAAATTAAACCCAAACGTGACAACAACAGTAACTTTCAGTGCATCGTAAACCCAAAGCAACTGCAGGAAAAGGAACTTAATAAATATTTTTTAAATAAATATAATAAATATAAATGTGTCTATACTTTCTAAATATAGCTTTACTAAGATCATTAAACCCTTACAGCTATTAAAGGTACCTTTTGTAAAGCTCACTAGCATTACATCTCTCCAAAACACCATCAAATGATTGTCTGTGATTTACTCTTAGTGACTTAGGACACCTCTCGAGGACTCCTAAGTCACTAAGAGTAAATCACAGACAACCATTTGATGGTGTTTTGGAGAGATTTAATGCTAGTGAGCTTTATAAAAGGTACCTTTAATAGCTGTAAGGGTTTAATGATCTTAGATGCACTGAAAGTTACTGTTGGTGTCACGTTTGGGTTTAATTTCCTACTAGAGTAGGCCTATATGTGGCGCTTCGCAGCATCTCCTCCGTTCCACAGATCCGCTACTGTATAGTTGCGCGTCTCGCCTTTTTCCTTCCGCATGTACTTTACAATTTCGCCGGCTGTTGTTTCTAAATTGTGAATTTCCTGGTTTGTCGCTGTCTGACTATTGCTGCATAGTCCGCCATTGAGAGAAATACAGTGAGAGTGCAAGGCGTGCAGCTGTTCAATGAGGATATTTTTCCGATTCAAATCATTGTAAAATTTAAAATGAATAGACCTATGTGGCGCTATTGTAGGTTAATTGTGAACAAATGTGTGGGAAACCCTGCAGTATCTTGGTTTCATGTTAAATCAGTGTCACTTGTCATTAATTGTATATAAAAACTCTTTACTTTAATACAGCGACACGATATGGATATCTCCCACAGTGTTTCCATCATAAATTCACTCTTAGCTCTCATTCCCTCTCAGCCAATCACTGTGGGCATAGAAGGTATGAACATGACATCATCCATAGCAACAGGGTCAACACCGCCCTCTAGTCTTAGCTAAGGAGTCCCTCCCATTCCTTAGTAAAAGTTGGTCTTATCAGCTTTGTGAATAGGTTTTAAGAAATTACTCCTTACTAAGAACTTTTAGTGCTCCTTAGGAGTACTCTTAGCGCTAAGATAAAATGTTTTGTGAATACGGCCCCTGCCCTTTTTTCTCTTTTTCGCACAAAAAACCACAGTGCTTCTACTTCATATTTCCCTTCCAAATTCCGTGAAAGATTACCAAACAATGTGTACGTGATTATATTTAGTTTTGTAAAATAAAAAAAACTTAATTTGATAATTTCATTCATTTGAATAGATTGACAAATTGAGCTGTTACTAAAATCCAGTTCCCTTTCCATCTTTAGTGAACAAAACCCTAGGTTGGCTGTAAACTGACATATTCTTCATAAAACACATTGTGTGTGTAAAGTTGCACAGGGGATCATTTTCATTTTTCGGAATAATATGTTTTTATACTCGAAGGATGAAGACGAAAAAAAGAGATTTGTAATGTTATGACAGCGTAAAAACATCCCATCCATCCATAGAATAAGTGGAAAAATAGAGTTATCTGCCATCGCTTTCTGAGTGAGTGTGTCCAAAACGGAGCAGTGAGCTCTTCCAATATCCTGTCAAAAAGGATGTTACGCTTACACAAGAGAGATGGATTATGTAATATAGTTGTTAATTTGAGTTCCTTTCACTGACAGCCCTAAAAAAAGTAAAGCATATTAATCATAGCTGTTTAAAAAGTAGACAATGTAGCTCAGGCGGCTCTGAGTGTAATGCTGTTAGGTGTTTTACTATTCTTGTTATCGTCACACACTAATTCTCACATGGTGAAGAAACACAATCCTCATTATTTGGGTCCACGTCAAGGAATCTCAGTTCATGCCCACATCACAAGTGTATGTTTTCGAGGACTTCAGTGGCTTATCAGTGAGCCAAGACCCTCATCGTCTGGAAAATGTGGACATGTTATATGTTCAGATAAATTCAGACGACGGCTATCGAAGTAAAACTGATTGACATGTCTTCACTAAATCCGTGAGCATGTTTGAAGCAAAACCGTACTGACTCTAATATGTATTAGTATGTTCACAGCAGTGGAAAACATATTTAACAGCTGAAACTGGAAAGTTTCAAAAGCCAAACAAATATATAATGTTATTGAGATGTATATTGAAAATCTTTAAATATATGTTATGGAAATTGCTGTCAAGGGATGTTTAATCCATTAGCTTTCCTTTGTAGTGACACAAACCTCTGCGTTATCGTTCCGTTCTGACCTGTATTTAAATAATTAACCTCAATCCTCAAACCAGCATTTAATCATTATGAAGAGGCGACCTCCAGTCCAGGTCTCTTTGTACAGTTCATTCAAACCCTGATAGTTATACCACATCGTGTTCAGAAAAAGCATCGGTTTACTCCATCTAAACCCTTGATTACATAATCAGAATTGATGAGAAAAAAACACAACAATTCTCCGGAATATGTCGTAAGACTATTAATCTACCCAGTTTTGGATTACTTTTATTCGTCCACTGCCAACTGTAAGCATGATTACTTGACCTGTACACTTTATACTCACATTATACTAAACTCTGCATCAAATGCAAAAAGGATAATTGTATTGATTTTGAAATTATCTGCTGAATTTTTTTCTACAATGGATTTGTTCCACTTTTTTAAGACATTTAGGCCTACAGCTTTTAATTGTGGTTACGCAAGTTTAATATCCCTTATTTATGGGTGTGTGTGATTGATTTTTACACTGGGACAGAGATTTACTGGTCTGTATTCAGCGGTAAAATCATGAAATATTACAGCCTGTCATTACCTGGCAGTGTTTTGGTTCAGGAGGAGGGCCTGTCTGTATGGGCACTGTTGTTTCCAACTGAAAGCAGAGATGAGACGTTCACCAGGACACAGTCTGTTTCAGGGGCCGTATTCACAAAACATTTTATCTTAGCGCTAAGAGTACTCCTAAGGAGCACTAAAAGTTCTTAGTAAGGAGTAATTTCTTAAAACCTATTCACAAAGCTGATAAGATCAACTTTTACTAAGGAATGGGAGGAACTCCTAAGCTGAGAATAGAGGGCGGTGTTGACCCTGTTGCTATGGATGATGTCATGTTCATACCTTCTATGCCCACAGTGATTGGCTGAGAGGGAATGAGAGCTAAGAGTGAGTTTATGATAGAAACACTGTGGAGATATCCATATTGTGTCGCTGTATTAAAGTGAAGAGTTTTTTTATACAATTAATGACAAGTGACACTGATTTAACATGAAACCAAGATACTGCAGGGTTTCCCACACATTCGTTCACAATTAACCTACAATAGCGCCACATAGGTCTATTAATTTAAAATGTTACAATGATTTGAATCGGAAAAAATATCCTCATTGAACAGCTGCACGCCATGCACTCTCACTGTATTTCCCTCAACGGCGGACTATGCCGCAATAGTCAGACAGCGACAAACCAGGAAATTCGCAATTTAGAAACAACTGGCGAAATCGTAAAGTGCATGCGGAAGGAAAAAGGCGAGACACGCAACTATACAGTAGCGGACCTGTGGAATGGAGGAGTTGGAAGCGCCACATATGGGCCTACTCTAGTAACAAATTAAACCCAAACGTGACACCAACAGTAACTTTCAGTGCATCGTAAACCCAAAGCAACTGCAGGAAAAGGAGCTTAATACATATTTTTTTATATAAATATAATAAATATAAATGTGTCTATACTTTCTAAACATAGCTTTACTAAGATCATTAAACCCTTACAGCTATTAAGGTACCTTTTGTAAAGCTCACTAGCATTAAATCTCTCCAAAATGCCATCAAATGAGTGTCTGTGATTTACTCTTAGTGACTTAGGAGTCCTCTCGAGGACTCCTAGCTTTTCATAGATTTAGGAGCTAGTTTTAGCGCTAAAATGCTTTGTGAATTACACTTATCTTAAAAAGTTAGGAGTCCTAAAATTAGGAGTGAAACGCCCCTTATTTTTGAGAGTTACTCCTAAATCAGCACGTTAGGACCTACTCTTAGCCTTAAAATGTTTTGTGAATACGGCCCCAGATAATGTTGCAGCATGGTAACCAGCCTGGCAGATAGACCAAAGTGCACCCAACTGGTTGCATTCCTGAACACGTCTCCTTATGCATGAGTCTGCATTGACACGGTGCACATAGGTGCTCAAGATTAGAGTGTGAGCTTACTGCCTAGTTTTTAAACTTACAGCTTTAAATATTAGCAAAAAATAAATAATAGATTGCTGTTGTGTTTGCTTTAGCATAAATACTTTAAAGAGTTAATGTTAGCTAAAAGGTCTGGGAATTAGCAATAAGGGCATTCCATCAGAAATGAATCACTAGGCGTCCTCAAAGTTTGCCCCTTGTTAAACCACCACCCCACTTCCCATTGTTCAGATTATCAAAAAGATTATAAACAAGGTTATACGCAATGTTAATACTTTGTGTGAAATAAAAAAAATTAAATAATTTAACACATATAAATATGAAATTTAATTTAAAGTAATTTAATTTGCCCTGAAAAGGCCAGCATACATAACGCCGCCTGTTGCTGAAAAGCAAACTGTAATGCTCGCACCCCTGAGCAGCGTTTGCAGCAGCATGGTGAGAGCACGGGACTAAAACACCCGCAGCCCTGTGAGAAGCAAGCTGCACCAACGGAGAAACACGGAGAAAGAAAACCAAATCCTGGAGAATAGAAAGCCTCGCCAACGGAGAAATACTACCATGAGCCAGCAAGGTAGTAGCATTTGTTGGTTTTGTTTTGTAAACACAAGATTCAGACATAGCTCCACCCATAGCTCCTCCTGCGGACCCCTCACAGGAAAAGGAGAATGACAAATTTGCAGCCTTGGGCCCTAATGCCTAACTGTTGCTCCCCCTTCCTCTCTCATTTGGATCTCCATGTCGCTCAATGCAGACATGTCAACAGAACACACATGTAAACTGAAACCGACTTTATCACAGTTTCCTCTCCTGTGGAAACACATTTGGCACTTTTGCAAGCTGACAAAATTGGACCACACCGTGTCGCGGTCAGAGCACCATATTTCAAGTTGTAACTTTGAAGAGTGAAATCTGCTCCAGACTACTGTGCAGGAAAACTGATCTTTTTGACTTTCCTTTTCCCCTTTTTTTCTTAGCAAAGGGGCCCTGTAAATCATGTCCTTTATACCTCCGGCCGGGGGTTCACCGCATCACCACAGGGTGGGAGGAGAGCATGATGGGAAAAACATGTCGGGACAGAGACGGAGGAAGAAAAAGGGCAAAAGAGAATGATGGCTGTGAAGGAGGTAGAAGAACTGGATGAACGAGTCAGAGAGAGGGTAGGGGGTAAAATATTGAAATATGGTCGCACAAAGATAGAGAACATAAAGACAATAAGATAAGGACATAAAACCACAAGTAACAGCAATAATATTGAGACTTCCTATCTAAAGACATTTTTAAGCAACCGGCAAGGTTAACATCCAATTCCTTACTGGGCACAAAAGACAGAATACCAAGCAATAAGAAATGTAAATAAATGATAGAAATGCCAGGCCTCATATATTAGTAAAGCAAAAGAAAAAAGGAAATGCTGAAGGCACAGATATTCCATAGATTCTTCATTGATCTTTTACAAGATGTTTTATCAGACAATATTCTCCTTCCTGCGGGTTCCATTTTATATATTTAGCAGATGTCCTTTCCCCCAGGTAATAATCAATGCACAGGTAGAGTCCCTAGAGAGTTAAGTGCCATTAAAGCAAATACCTTTTTTTTTTTAAATTAGTTATAGCACAGAGAAGTCCTTTCTTTAAACTACACAACCATTCAATGTATGTATTTGCTGTGCAGGTGCAGTAGATACATAAGCCAGTCTCCCCCACAAGGAACCAGTCATTACAATTGGATGACCTTACGTACTAGGGATCCCATCACTATAATTGTCAGACCTAAAAGTATATGTTTGCTTCTTAACCTGTGAACACGCGTCATTAAAACCAAACGTGAGCTCCTTCTTAAAGAGCACTATTATGCTTGTTCGTCTTTTCTGACCTATAAATGTTGTTATAGTCATGTTAAACAATACCAAAGTGTAAAATAATGATGTACCTGCATTTAGACTAGGGCTGTCAAGAAAAAATGTATCTAATTAATTACAGGCTCTGTGATTAATTCATCTAAATTAATCGCATACTTATATGACACTTTCATGCCTGTTTATAAACAACTGTAGGCATAATAGGCTACCGTTCGTCTCTCTCTCTCTCTCTCGCTCTCTCTCGTAACTTCTGTCTCCTCCCCTCAGCCAGGTTGCTACATGAAATACATTTAGGAACTACTAGCGCCGAAAAAAAAACCACAAAAAAACAAGCAGGCTAAATGACGCACACACACACACACGCACACACACACACACACACACACACAAAGGAGGAAAAAAGACAGGCATATGCTAGGAAGAGTGAGAGGGGGCGGGTGTCCGTTTGCAGGAGACGATCGCAGCTAGCAAACAATAGTGATACACGGAGGAAGATTGAGAGATAGGCCTACTGTTTTGAACCTATATTGTTAATTAGGCACCCACCAAATCAATAATGCACAGACACTGCGGAGAATAACATAAGACGTATTCCTACCTTCATGCTTATTTGCCCGGAGTAGCCCATATCACATCCATAGAGCCCTCAGCCCCTTTCCCCTGCTTCTTTCTTTACTCTTTAATCCCGTGCGGGCCGTGTGCGCAAGCTACAGGTGGAGCTCCGCTATCGTCCCACCTCTTTTGCACCGGCTCAAAGGGCAATATAGAAGTGCGATTAATCTGCGTTAATTTTTTTAATCGTGTTACGTTTTTGTGATTAATTAATCGAAATGAACGCGTTAATTTGACAGCCCTAGTTTGCTGTGCCGGTCGCCATCAGCGGAAGGTAACCAATCACAACGGAGTGGGCTCGGTGGGAGGGGGGCAAGGGGGCAAGGGGGAGGAGGAACCCAAACAGAGAATGCAGAGAGTGCCTAGTTGACAAGAAGAGTTTCCCGACAATCTACATAGTTTATTGTGCAGTGATTTGTGTCAGGCTGCTCTTTAGGAGTCAGTCATTAATAAAAAAATAAGACCAGAAAAGTAGTATAATAGAAGATCTTTAAAGAAGGCCATCTGAAAAAAAGTGCTGTGCCATACAGTCCTATCCCACTAAAGCATACGTATACCTTTGTAGGACAGAGGTTTCCAACACAGTCAGCAGTTGCTGTAGCAACAACTCATGTGAACAACTTAAAACCATCTAGTGCCTGATTTCTTTAAACCTTTGTCAAAAATATGATCCTCTGATTCATAACAAATTTATGTAATGTAATAAAATTATAGGCCCTTATACAGTGGTGCCTGAAATTATGTGAACCCCTTGAGCCGTTTGGAATTTTATTGAGTTTAACCATTATTATGGTAGATGATTTGCCTCACGGTGGGCAGATGGAGCTCAAACTTTTTTTAAATGTATTCATAGCTGTCCCCGAATAGAGTTGTGATGCACATTTGTGCATCACAACTCTATTCCTGAGATCCTCTGAGATTCTCTTTCCTCTTGGCATATCTGGCCTGTATGGGTTCACTTTGGTGAGCCTAAACTGACCCGGTTTGATCTCTGTTTTATCTAGTGCCACCCAATTTCTTCCCTAAAGATCTCTCATTACATTGGTCCATTTCATCACTCAATTTGGCCCACCTGATTGTGTTTACCTTCTCGATTTAAGCAAGGCAGCTCAGGGTTCACAAACTTTTGCACATACAAAAGTTGGCAAATCATTTGTTTTATTTGTTTTAACAATTGATTTCCGGTAAAGAAAAATGTGGAATTGATAAATACACACCTGTTATTTAATATAAAAAATGCTGGTACAATTTATTTAAACTAAATGGTTTAAACTAAATACAATTCCAAAATGCTGAAGGGGTTCACATACTTTCAAGCAGCACTGTATAACTCCAGGACTTGCATTAGAATCATAACGTTTTAAATTTTGGGTATAGTGCTAGTAAAAATTGCAAATGGCTAAATTGGCATACTTTTATTTGTACCAATGTATCAAAACAATTGCCAAAAATGAAGCTGAAGCTGTAGCCTTCAGCATAACTCAATGAATACATGATGGCAACATCAGATATACGTAATAGCCTACCTCCTTTTAACTAATACCCACAAAAGCATAATAGGAAGGCAATTATCCGCTATACTATGGGAGTTCATTAGGTCCAAGTCTCCTGAAACTTCTCCAAATCACGAGCTAACCAACTCACATATGTTCTTCACAATGGCTCACTCACCATCACAATCATAAGATAGTTTGCCTTTCTCCTCTACATGACCCCTCACTGCTATTTTGAGTTGCCCATGTGCAAATCTGGTTTGTGCGGTTTTTTAATAGACTTTCTATTAAAACTGAACAATGTAGTGCAGGTGCCAACTGCTCAACAAATCGCCATTACTGACACGAACAATTGAGGGGGAGGGAGAACAGCAGACTCAGCAGCTGTGATTTCCTAAAGTCAAATGTACAGGCGTTGTGTTTCAATACTCCGCGGTCTAGTAGCTAAAACCCCAGACCAGAGCTGTCCATCCATAATTCTCAGATAGAAATGTGGTCTTGACATCTAATATTGGCTTGTCTGTGGTAGGCTTTGATGATAGATGGTACAAACATTAAACAAAGTCAGGTACAATAACAGCAGGACTTGGATAATGAACCATGACAGGGATGAGGTATTGCAGTTTGTTATGGAATTATTCTAAAAACAATATTAAAATAATTAAACATTAATAAGGCATAATAAGTGAATCAGCAGGTCCTTAAAATGGAGGTTCAAAATATTAACATTAGCCCTAACAGAAAGTACAGCAGCAACCGCAGTAACATTATACTAGAATAAACAAGACGAAAGCTTCAGCTTCAACCAGAGTAGGCCAAAAGCTGTATGGATACACAATATCACCATTAGCCTGCAGCTTCCATTAGAGGGGGACACACACGCACACACACAAAATGTATCCAGAAATGTGCAAATGAATGCATGCACACAGGTTGCTCCCACACAGTGAAGAAAATTACTGCCGGAAATCAGGGGTGATTATTGCTCTAACAAGGCCCCGGGGATATGCTGAGTGTAGGTTAGGGGAGAGAACAGTGTGAAAAACGTTCAGACCAGGTGTTTTAAGAGAAAGAAATAGAGAGAAAGTCAGAGAGAGAGAGAGTGTGTGGGTGAAAGGTTGAATAAGAGAGAGCTGATGTCTCTTTTGTTACTTGTAGTGTGTGTGAGTTTTAATCTGAAACATTGCATGCATGTGAGTGTGTCTTTATAGATATGACTCACTCGACCTCTTCTCGTCTCCATGTGAGCATTTGCGTTCATCAGTATTTCCCTATTTCCAGATGCACCACTGTAGATGCTAAACCTCTCTTAAACAAAGCCAGAAAGTCAAAACAACCACCTCACTTCTATCACCATAGAAACGCTGGCCATTACCCTAACAACAACAAACTCTGCTGCTCTGTTTACAAGCTTTCCGGTCCATTGGATTGACATATGGTGGCCCCTCGGTGGCCTTCAGCATCTTGACTTTACCCCGTTCACAAGGATCAATGTGCTCAGCCTTACTTCCTACTCTCTGTTAAAAAGTTCAATAGTGTTACTTGGCAACAAAGCTACCTTGTAAACCTGTTTCGGATAATATTTCTTGAGCAATGAAAGTTTTTGCCTGCATATAAAAAGGATACAATTCATGACCTTAATCGATATGAAGCACTGGAGAGGTAAGTGGGTGCATCAAGGCTAAGTTTTCATTTTACTAGCTGATTGAAGTTATGAATATGTAAGATACAGCATTGGTGCATTTGCAAATAATCTTAAACTCATATCAGTTTGTTTCTGGTTTGTGTTGGAATGTTCTCAGAACCAAATATGCTTCAAATATGTTTTTTTACTTTCTCAAATCTTTTAAAGGAATAGTTAAATTTCTTATTATTATTTATTTTTAGCTTTTTGCCTCACTGTCCAGCTCAAGAAAAGGTGACAAAAACCATTCCTACTGTGCATGCATTTATTATATAGAAATGGGCAAAGGTCGCTAATCCAGGCTAGTTTACCTCAAACAATGGTTGTCAAGGGGAGCAGGTCAAAATATAAACACCACTTAATGCTCATGTGTGCTTGTTGGGACTTGTTTATTCTTCAAGTTATGATGCGCTCTAAAATTGTACACGTTATGTCATTTTAGAATCAAATACATTAAGCTCTTCCTGGTTTCCTTACAGTATGTATTTTGTTTTTTAAATGACATAACGTGTAAAAGTGAGGCAAAAAGCTAAGAATAAATTGTTTTGAATTATTCCTTTTAATGTCTGGCAGTGTACAGAATTTCACTCTGCAAAAGGAAAATATTAGCGTCACAATAAACGGTAGCAAGTACTGATTTCTCAGAACTATTTATTTACAGTTTTCCATTATCAGCCAATTAACACTGATTAGATAGTGTGACTTTGTTGACATTTGTAAATGTAAACAAATGTAAATGCAGTCTCAGCAATAAGCATGCATATAATTTAGTTGACGTTTATATAATTTCAGTTCTTGTTGATCTGGAAACATCAGTGGTTATTGATGGTGAATTTTAATAGCACAGGTCTCTGAGTTCTGAAGAAAATGACGTGTATTGACAACTTAGAAGAACAACTGCGCCTTTAGTGGTTATATTGCTAGTTTGTTAGAAATGCAAGAGAAGAAAAACAACTGCAGTATCTTTATACAGGCGACCCAAACAAATGTGGGCTGAGAGGATTCTTTTCCATCTTGATCTCATGCAAGTGCACAACATAACTAGTTATGTACACAACAGCATAGCAAAAGTTGTTGTTTAGCATGATGAACTGGAGCTGGTGCGCTGGTTCTTCAAATGTTCTGTCCGGGAAAACATTCTTAATGTTCCACTGAAAACAACGACAGAAAATGATCATATCTTGTTTTATAGACACATCAGTAACATTGGCAATGTAATAATATGAATCCAGTACAAGAATGGATGATTCCACTACTGACAAATAAAAGCTATTATAAACATTATTAGTGAATGCAAATACATTCAATGGGTATTGTTAAGGGAATCCAGGGTAAATATTATCAAGAACAAGCTTTGTTTTCATCGTAGGAATTATAATTTTAACATACAAAAAGATAATGTTTTATAATTATTTTATTATAAACTATATTGTGTTTGCGCAATATACCTGTAATTTACCTGCTTGGGAATATAACTTAATGGCATGATTGTGTCTTACTTCATCTCACAGTCATTATATGTTTAATATTAAATCTCATATCAGAATATTTTGTAATTCTTATATTTATCTTTTAAATTAAATGTGAATTGACCAACATGAACATACAAAAATGTCACATCAGGAGGAATCTGTCAGAAATTGGTAACAGGACGTGCTATAAGGTGCAGTGTGTAATATCGGAATATTTAGTGGCATCAAGTGGTGAAAGTTCTAGATTGCAACGCTCCCTTGGTAAAACCTCCCTTTCGAATAATTACAGAAGCTACAATGGCCTTCAAGGAAAATAAGCAAGTTACTAAAGATGGCATCATCCACCACTGCGTCAAGTATTTCAAGAATATCAAGTGACGAGGAGAAGATGTACTGTATGTATTTATTTATTCATTTATTAATTCTATATTACTTATTTTTCATCTAACAGGTGCATTTCCCCTAGCCTGGTCCAACCAGACCATCGTACTTCATTTAATTTGTACAGAAGGTCTGGAACTGCTGTAATTGGCAAACGTTCACTCACTTGGAGGCGGGTGTCTGTTGCAGTTTAAAACTATTGGATCTGCCCAGTGCCACTCTGGATTAGCCAACCAATCGCATAACGTTTGGTCGTCACGTGTGTCATGAGCCTGCTTCTGACGGTGCGTTCAAGTTGTACAGGGAACTCGGAAATTTCCGTCTACATATTGCAGTCTATGGATCTACCAGTACCTAGCAACGGTAACTTGTTAGTAACTTATATTTGGACGAGAAAAGGTTGTCGGGAGCAGATGCACTGGAACACAGACAGGTCGGAACTCGGAACTACCAAGTCGGAAATCTCCTTCTTCCGAGTATAAAGGAACGCAGCATTCAACTGAAGCTGGAGCGCGACTTCGACGTCATCGTTCTCAGCCACTCGTTTTGTTCGCTGATTGGACAGGCAGAAATCTGCCTGAGCAGAATCCCACTAATACGCCTCGTCAGTGGCGGACTCAGGGGGGGGGGGGGGGGGGGGGGCAGGGGGGGGGCGTCCGCCCCCCCTCGTGGCTCAATGGTTGAAAAAGCGCGCTAAAGTGCCCTCAAGAGTGGTGAAAACGAGAGGAAATGCCTTATTTGCTGCCCTTTTCACGTGCAAAACATGATTGGGTGCCTTCTAGGATGCCCCTTCATACAATAAATGATGATGATGTGCCCTCTAGAACAAGAAAATTCGATGACGTGCCTTAATGAGTGCCCTTATAGTCCCCTTCTGCCCATCTGGTGCCCTTCTAGTGCCCTTCTAGTACCCTGATAGTGCCCTTCTAGTGCCCTTCTGCCCGTCTGGCCGTTCTAGTGCCCTTCTGCCCGTCTGGTCGTTCTAGTGCCCTGATAGTGCCCTTCTGCCCGTCTGGTCCTTCTAGTGCCCTGATAGTGCCCGTCTGGTCCTTCTAGTGCCCTGATAGTGCCCTTCTGCCTGTCTGGTGCCCCCATGGTTGAAAAAGTGTTGCTAAAGTGCCCTCTATGGTGGTGAAAATGAGAGAAAGTGCCTTATTGGCAGCCCTTTACATGTGAACAAAAATTATTGAGTGCCCTAGGTTGCGCCTCCATACAATAGGCCTAAATGATGATGATGAGCCCTCTGGAGCAAGAATACGGCAAACCGAAAAGATATGTTGCGGTACTCTAATGAGGTGCAGACGTTCCTCTCTTTGGTAGCCGACGAACGGGGAATGCGAAAGAGGCGTTGCTTTTATGTGGCGTCGCCATGACAAACAGCTACATCGAGTGGTATTTAAATCTCTACTGGATAACGAAGCAAAAAGCGGATTAAGAGTATGTCCGTCCGTACCCATAGTGGAAAAGCGCAATTAGATGCCAAGTTAGAAAAACTTAATATTTTCAGTTTGCATAATCCATTTAAAATGTATATACATTTTTTGAATGTCAAGATCCGGTCCTCATTCAAGTGTTGATGTGAACAACTCATTTTAGTGTTTATAAAGTCGCTAGAATTAGGGGAAACAGTGTCTTTGAAGCACATTTTTTTCTGGGGGGGGGACCCCCAGACCAGATCAATTTTATGAGCCCAACAGTTTTTTTCAACATCTACAAACACAGTGTTTGGTGTTTCGTTACATTGCATTCTATTTAGCTGACGCTTTTACCCAAAGCAACTTCCATTAAGTGCATTCAACAATGAGGGTACAAACTCAGAACAACAGGAATCACGTCAGTACTATAGCTGCAAATAAACCAAACTACAAAGTGCCACAAGTAAGTGCTACATGGAGATGTAACAGGTTCCCCCGAACGGGGCCTTCCAGGCAGCGCTGCCTTTAAGGCTCCGCTGGGGGAACAAAACACCATCGAGTTACAAACGCCACTGTGTGTCCACATGGTGCCCTTTTTATTTTTTCGCCCCTGCCCTTCAAACAGTCTGAGTCCGCCACTGCGCCTCGTCCCCAGACTGACTACTGAAGGGAAAATGAAATTTGTCCGGAAGTAGGTAGGAGGAATTCTACACACTGCACCTTTTCTTGTTGTTTTGAAGGGATTAACCCTTAATGAATCATTTAAGAAGCATTAGGTCTCATATGACACTGGGTTAAACACACTAGAAACTCACATATCATTGTTATTACTACTGAAATATATAGGATTCTGTCAGTTTTCCCACCTTCCCACCACAAAAATGTATCCATATCCTGAACTCCCACGACAGCAGACACGTGCCAGCCTCTGTCAAGGTATTTACAGCTTCCTTACATACGACATCCGACTGTCCGTTTTCCAACACAAACACACTTTGATCTCAGACTGGTTCCAGGATGTTTTTAAATCAAGACCTGCAGTTACTTTTCTAGTCATATTCTGAAAACATAAAGCAAAAAGAGCCACCCTTCACCTGTGAAGTTGTCTATTGCCACAGAAATAGCGATAAGTTGATAACGCAATAACATAACCTGAGGATATACAGAATATATATTCATATGTATATAAATAAATTCAACATTCAATACCAATAAGGGCACTATAAGACTAGCAGCTGATTGGGCTTATTCTCCAATCAGGTGCTATTAAACTAGTGCAGAGGAAGCGGGTGTTTGGTTTTGTTATTAAATGGGTGCCAGTCAAACCTTGAAGTGCCTGCTGCTATTTATAGTTTCTTCACTGGATATTTTAGTCATGTGCTTCATGTATATCATGATTTATTCTTACCAATGTATTTTCCTGTTATTGAAACACAAACCTTTCCACGTGAGCGTGGTGCAAAAACTTTTTTTCTGAGAATCCATCCAGCTGTTTTTATTGGCAAATTGAAAACACACTCAAATGATGTGAATAGAAACGCACCTACTGTGAGGGGAAGTGGGATGAAATAAATATTGACTTCCAATGAACATTGAGCAGAAGTCTATGTGATAGTCAAAAGTGGAGATGTTATTGTCCTTTGTTGTTTTTAAGGCCAAGACATTCAGAATGAACTCTGAAGATCATCTTTTTAAGAGAACATTTCAGAAAAGTCCCCAGAATAATAAAACATACACACATTTACAGTTCAATGATAAGTGAGCTAACTTGCATCTATTTGAAAGCTGCGGAATAAGTATGTAACTGGACTTTCATTGATGACCTACCTAGATGTCATCACTATACGTAAACATCTACTACTTATAATTTGGAGCAATTCAGCTCTTTGGACGTCAAGAGTTGGAGGTCTGCAGCAGAGCAAAATACAGGGAGCTGACTGGGACTCCACTTCACGAATAAAGCCAGCAGTACTCTGTGTCTCTGGCTCCAAAACTGAAAACCACCCACTTGAGCCACATAGCTAATGCTTCTTCTTTCTCTCATTTTGCTCTACTCTTTATGAACTTCAATACAATACAATACAGCACTGTTCTGTTGGCAAGAGTAACAAGGGTGATGAGTTAACTTTCCCCCTTCAAATGCCACTGACCTAAAGCAGACTGGCCTTTAAAATCAAAACAATAAGGGCTTTACATTGTGAAAAGTTGAGTAAGTGTGCCTCCCTCTCTCTCTCTCTCTCTCTCTCTCTCTCTCTCTCTCTCTCTCTCTCTTTCTGTGGGTAGGTGTAGAAATGTGATCATATGACCATATGGAAATCATTACATTTGGGCTGATTCAGCATTGTTGGCACATTTGTGTGTTTGCCAGTGAGTGTTTGGAGTGCTGTCTGCCACCTCTAGGTTCAGTAAGTCAAGCACCACACCCCAAATCTCCCCACACACAAACACCAAACACACACACACACACACACACACACACACACACACACACACACACACACACACACACACACACACACACACACACACACACACACACACACACACACACACACAGGCTAAGAGGCCTAAGAGACCTAAGACACACAAACAGGGTCCAAAAGAAAACAGCAGCCGTTGTTGCTGTGGTAGTTACACATCACACACTGTAAAACACTTCATCTCCTGTTCATGTCTAGCCTGAACCAGAGTTTCCCACCAGAAATGCAACCTCAAAAACTTCATGTTAGAAGCAATGTTTGTTTTTATGATTGCTTTACAGTATTTATTTTTTCTTTAATTGTAGGAAAGTGTAAGGACTGCTAGAAATGATATCTCAAAAGATGATAATCGGATGATTTTATGATGATAATAAATAGCATTACTTAATCTGAAACGCAGACTTTTTAATGTAATAAAATGACCGAAGTCTCAATATCCTTTGATCATTGTCTTATTGGGATTTTTATTGTGTAGTTCAAAAGTACAACTCCTTTAGGGAACCGTCTGTAAATCATAAATGGAGGGAATGTTCATTTGCATCACTAAGAGATTTAAAAATAATTAGTACCGTTTGACAAAAAAGAGCAGAGCCAGAAGGCAAAGCTCTCGATCTACCGGTTGATCTTTGTTCCTTCCCTCACCTATGGTCATGAAGGCTGGGTAAGGGCCGCAAGAATGAGATTGCGCGTACAAGTGGAAGAAATGGGTTTTCTCAGGAGGGTGGCTGGCGTCTCCCTAAGGAATGAGAAGCTCAGTCATTCGCGTCGAACTCGGGCTGAGCCGCTACTTCTTTGCGTATAAAGGAGCCAGTTGAGGTGATTCGGGCATCGGGTATGGATGCCCCCTGGGCGCCTCCCTAGAGATGTATTTCAGGCATGACCAGCTGGGTCAAGAGGCAGGACAAGGTGGAGAGTTTATATCTCCATACTGGTTACTATCGCCCGGGAAAGGGAAGTTTGGTGTCCCCTGCTGGAGCTGCTGCTCCTGCGACCTGACCCGGGATAAGTGGTTGGCAATGAGTGATTGAGGGGGGCCGACTAGTAACCAGGAGGTCGCTGGTTCCATCTAGGGATGCACCGAACATTCGGCCACCGAAAAAGTTCGGACGAAAATGGCAAAATAAGTAATTTTCGGTTTCGGCCCGAAACAGTTAAAAAGCCGAACAACATTGCCGAAAATTGGCAAACTAAATGACACTAAGGAAATATGTTTTTAAAAGAGCTGCGCGCTTGTAAACCAGGAAATGGCTGTAAAGAGAGACGTAACTGTGTATGCGAGTCCACGTCTCTTTGTGAGCGCGCAGCAGGAGCAGTCTGTAAGGTGCGTGCATGAAAATGTCAGAGTCCAGTGTGGGAGCATTTTTTCAAACTGGATGAAACACGGCGCAGACAGTGCAATGCTTTATGCAGCATAAAGTTAAAACACTCGTCCAAGACTGTTGTTAAATCACCTTAGAAACACAAAAGCCTTGCGCGAGCGAAGCGGCGATTCACCCGGTGAAACTCTGTGACAGTGTGACAGTTGGTAACGGTGTCATTCACAGTGACACCTCGCCGTTGAGGGCCACAGCGCAAAAAAAACTTTAGTTTGACAGCTAAAATGATAACTGGAGATATCCTGTCCGTTAGCGCTGTTGGGGGAAAAGGCTCCTACGATCTGATTGCATTTCTCGAGCCTGAATACACAGAGCCATGTCGGCAAACTGACAGAGCGACTAAATATATGTCCAGCGAGCCGCCTCCCCCCGTTAGTGTCAGTCTACAGACGAAAAAGTTAGAATCACCTCCTAAGCATGGACATCGTTTAAAGCCTCTCATTGTTATGATCAGGGCTTTGATGCAAATTCTGAAGTCTGAACCTGCACTGCACTGCAAAAAAATTAAAAAAGGCAATAAGTCGATCTTTCTGTAGATTCATCCTCATATAAGTCAAGGTAAAAATCAGTGAGTGGTTCACAAATTAATTCCTAGTAAAATGTTAATGTTACTCTTAGATTTGAAGGTTTTACTGTTTATTTCTTTATTTAGGGTTGCTTTTTAGTTGTAGGCTATGTTTGAGGAGAACATTTGGGAGTTCATGTATGCAATGTTGAAAGAATTGACTAAATAATAAACAAAACTGCAAAAGCCTCTTTCGGTATTCGTTTAATTTTATTCGGTTTCGGCCAAGAATTTTTATTTCGGTGCATCCCTAGTTCCATCCCTGACATTGCATGTGTGTTAATTGACAAATAAAGACTTAACTAAACCGTAAAATGACACTCATGGAGCTGCACACAACCCCTGGCTGTGCATCCAGAACTGCTGAACACATCAGCCAGTTAACAAGCTACTAAAAACTGAGAGAGGAGGAGAGGATAATCAGAGTCAAAAGGTATGAAGGGGGCAGGGAAGTCATTGACAAGTACATTACAAAGTATTGAAAGAAAATTAAGCAAGTTAAAGAGGGGAGGGGAACAAGGGTGGGGAGGAGGGAGGGGGAAAGCTCCTGGAAGACATACATAGGCAGAAAGAGCAATTGGAGCTTCGCAGTCACACTCCTCGACAGCCACATCCACCGCTCTCCTCTACCCTTCTCCTCACCTCCAGCCCTCCTCTCCACCCATCTGCTGCAACCCTTCATCCATCTGGAACCCTGAGCAAAAATCAGTGAGTAGCTTCTACTACACCATGTATTCATTATAATGCCACATGACCATCATCAAATTTGGAAGACTGCATTGATCAGTTAAAGGAAAGGACAGCTGTATTAAAGAATCAAGTATGCATGCATAATTATTGTCAGTTAATTCTGCAACAGTGAAATGGTATGCAAAACTAAGAATGAAAGCTAAAACCAATGAAGTGATGATGTATAAGGGATATTTTGTTTTGCTGAAATGTGTTATATTTAGGAATAATTGGTGTTGCAGTAAAAATAAACAATAATTAAACATTGCTGCTCCAGCAATATACTAAAACCGTATGTGTGTATATGCTGGTCATGTATATATATATAAATATATACATCTTAGGTGCAAGGAAGTTGCATGTATGTCCCACAGGATATTTGTTTAGCAACAAGACTCCTCATTGATTGGTGCATGTCCACACATTGAAAGAGTTTTCAATCCTACACCATTCAATGGGTCAGGGACATAGTTCAGTAAGGTTGCGAGATGAGTTCCTAGTTGCTGCTCCCTCTATGAAGCATTAAAATACAGATTGGTGAGGATAACATGATGAAGTAGCTGAAGATGAAGCTTTGTTCTAATGAATACCATCTTTAAGGCAGGAATGTTGAGCTTAACAGGCTGTAACTACAGCAACAACAGAGCTCAAACTTTCACTGTTTGCATCTAAATTAATTCAAGATCTCTTTCTGCCACTCCTACAAGTCTAAACAGTGGAAAAACAGTTGAGAACATTTAGGTGAAAAGAAATTCCCTCTGACTCACATACCCCACTTGTAAATCAGTGGTGCTTCAGCCAGATGCCCTTTCACCAGTTCTCCTTTTGTCAGTCTTGTCAGAGGATGACTGCAAGTAAACAAGTCAAAGCAGATAAGAAAAAAAACTAGGTGCAAATCAGAGGATTTCAAACAGGGACAGAGGCAGTGAATGTATACACAAAAGAGAAGGTTGTGACAAGAGAGAAGAACCCCTTGTTGGCAGGATCCTGGAGTTAACAGAAACAACACTGACTTTTCTTTCCTTTTTCCTACTTCATTAAGGTCCTTCATCCTACCCCAAATTACCCTTACAATCATGGACACCACAAGTAAAATCCTTTCCATCTCTGAAGCACTCTACCACCTGATTATAGTGATGCTGACACTGGGTCAAGGCAGTCACTCAATGCCCGTTCCTACTGACATCCCCATGTGCACAGTCTCAGAAACTGCCCAGTACAGGCTTACGTTCACTGGCAAGTGGACCCCCGGAGCATTTCCTAAACAGTATCCCGTCTACCGTCCCCCTGCACAGTGGTCAAACCTTATTGGTAAGTACACAGAGAGCTGATGTCAAACTGTATTGTCATTGTTCATTTGCAGCAGATGCGGACGTGTATGATGATTGGGTGATTAACAGGAGCTAATGTAGAGAGTAAATGGCGAAATGCCCATTTTTGTTTAAACTAGAAAGGATACAATAAAATGTTTTTTTTCCTTTGAATTCCACTGATTGTTTTGTCAATGAAAGGTGTGCTTTTCTCAATAATCCACCAACGACATTACAAAATAAACTGACTCATTTACTTATACATGATGCAAACACAAACTTCATTTCTCTCTCTCTCTCTGTCTCCCTCTCTCTCTGTCTCCCTCTCTCACTGCTTTTAGGGGTTACTCACAGCTCAGACTACCACATCTGGCAGCGTAATGAGTTTGCCAGCAACGGAGTGAGGGACTTTACGGAGAAAGGCGAGGCCTGGACGCTCATGAAGGAAGTGGAGGAGGCCGGCGAACGCATCCAGAGCGTTTATGGGATCCTCTCCGCTCCTGCTGTTGTGGGAGGCACAGGCCAGATGAACACAGAGTTTGAGGTCTTCGCCAGGCACTCCTATGTAAGTTACACAACACCTGGTTTCCTTCAGTCTGGGTCAGGGCAAGTATGATCAAGGAGTTGTGTTGTATGCTTTTAGTCTTATACTGTACGATATGATGAAAATGTTCCTGCAAATAGACACAGCCTAAAATCAGGCCTAAAGTAATTTTATCTTTTTTTTTTTTGAAAACGGACCACATCATAAAAGGATTATTTTAAGTAAATAATTTTGTTTTTCAAAGAGGAGAACAAAAAAACATATAAAAAAATATATAGTATATTCCAACATTTCAATAATCTCCCATGTGTCTCTTGAGCTAAGTCATATGTGGCCAAACTACTTATAATTGTTGATCATAAAAAAAAAACATTTTATTCCTTTTTAACTTTGTTGGTGAAGCAAAATGGTCGATGCTACTATAAAACCATCTCTGGACACTTATTTCTACATGTTTCACCCTACAGAGAGCTTCTGAAATGTAGCAAGTCTGATTTATGTCTTTAGCAATTATGTAAAACGGTCAAACGGTCAAACTTCCTACTGATGAGAGTCTGAGTAGGTCATAAAGTTGGGGAAACATCTGAACAAACGCAATGTTATGCTTGGTGAAGAGACCAGACAAATTGAGGAGGAGAATGTGTGGCAAAGTGGTGAGAAGTGGAAAGGGGCCAGCTTGTGGCAGAAGGTGCTCACCAACACAAAACCAAACTATACTCAAGCAATAACATAAGAACACATGTTACTGGACTACTAATCCTACTTTAAGGATACCTACTTCTAATTGAACACATTTTTAGCACAATGAAATAGATCCTATTATATACATATCACATGTGGTTGATTTAAAAGGGGTCTGCCCCGATTATACACATTATGTGAGCAAAGTTGTATAAAGCCTTTTGTGGTTCAAGAGAGAAGCCTGTAGTGTGATGAATCGCTTCAAGTGATGTCACTTGAGTCAGAGTCCGTTGGGGTTTAAGACAATTTTGTAAATGATAGGAACGCAAGGTTACAAGATGTCTGAAGCCCCCTCCTCATCTCTCATTAGGTCAGACCTACATTAGCCATGACTTCCAAATCATATATGGCATATTAACAAACCTTCCCAATTTTCTTTCCCACCCATGGTTTCTTCTCTTCTATGTCACTTTGACCTACACCCCCATTTCTCTCTCTCTTTCTATTTTATCTCTCTCTACGCTCCATTTCCCTCCCCTACGGTCTACTTGATACTCTCTATCTGCAGCTGTCATTTATTGTGCGTATCGTTCCGAGCCCAGACTGGTTTGTGGGTGTGGACAGTGTGGACCTGTGTGACGGTGATCACTGGAAAGAGAATGTGTCGCTGGAACTTTTCCCATATGATTCAGGAACTGATAGTGGGTTCACGTTCTCTTCTCCCAACTTCGAGACCATCCCCCAGGACAAAGTC
Source organism: Ammodytes marinus (assembly GCF_949987685.1). NCBI lineage: Eukaryota > Metazoa > Chordata > Actinopteri > Uranoscopiformes > Ammodytidae > Ammodytes > Ammodytes marinus. The sequence continues at coordinate 18,781,045 of NC_137214.1, read as the reverse complement.
ACACAGGTGGGTCAACCTGAGCTGAGTGCAACATCCATCAATCCAATGCCAAAAATCAGGCACTAATCATGTGAATAGGAACATGGGCTTAATGTTTCTTGAAAAAATAGCATTCACAAGAAAGTGCACATTGTTTTATACCACTGTTTGTTATATAAATAAAACACTTAATCAATTTGACAACTAAAGATAAAACTAATGTCTTGCATGCAATGTTTTAGCACACTGTGTGAACAGAGCAAACTGTAGAAATAAACAAAATACTCAACACTGTGTCACAACCCTTACTTAAGTGAATACAAATATTGCTATACAGGTTAAACCCTCCTTTCACTTCCAATAATTCCCATTATATTCTGTTATTCCTTTTCCATTTCCCCTCCTTAGATCACTTCTTCCACCCCGAACCACCCAGCTAACTCCTTTTACTACCCCCGCCTGAAGCACCTTCCACCCATAGCCAAGGTAACGTTGACCAAGATAAAGAAGACCAATCAGATCATCAGCCTGCCTGTGGAGCCAACCCAGTCCAACCAACTGCCAACAGGGAACGAGATCGAGGACGTTCTCATAAGTAAGTCTTCGAAGCATATGTCACACTTTCAAAATACACCAGAATGTCACACTTTCAAAATATTTCAGGTTTTTAGGCACAAACAATACATACATTTAATATTGTTTGGTAACGCTTAATGAAAATATAACACTGTTTATTTACTATAAAACAACATTAGGTGCATTTAAGCGCCAAGCCAACATTTCTAAAGCAAATTTAAAATATAAATACAATCACATTTAAGTACTTGTACAAAGCCTGCACATATGCTGAAATATGGATTGGTAAGATCAGCATGTAAACAATGTGTAAAAACAAAATGTTAACAGTACTGCAGGTTTTCATCCACCATTCCTTCCCTAAGCTGCCTCTCTGCATTCCATTTGCACTGATCAAATAATACAACACACACTTAAAAGAACAAAAAAACAGATATGCTCTTAATTATAAAATGATACACAATGATAGGAGCTTGGGTCTTATTGCTGACTGTAATGCAAGCATTTGGGAACCATTAGAGGCCACACACAAACTCAATTACTTTCAACCAGAAACCAGAGATGCCAAGAGAGGGTGGGGTATCACAAAATGCCAGGGGCACATCTGGAATCCAATGAAACAATATGAGAGACGAAAAAAGTAAAAGAGGGTTTTATACTATGCGTAAACGTGGTACAGCAACATCTGGGGCGTGACCCAAAAAAAGGGTACGAGAGATGTACAGTATGTTTTAACAAGATCTGGATCCATAAGTTGAAGCTGGCTTTACTTAATGTTAATTTCCAGACTGCTAACATTTAAGACTACCTGTTTTACAGATTAGTGGTACCGTTAAAAACAACCTGTCTGAGTGACTAAAGTTCCCCAAAATGACATGGAGACAATTCACCACAAACAGTCTAGACAAGTGAGATAGCGTGTGAACCTGGCTAACTGTGCAGTAATCAGATTGAGTGCTTTGCTTACTGTAATAGTTTGACTCAGCATTACAGGCAACAAGTTACAGTTTGTTTCGATCGCTAACCCACAGTGGGCACAACTGTAGCTCAATGTGCAAAACTCTAACTACAGTCTGCACTACCAACAGTCACTGGAGCTGAACAGTTCACTTCACCTGCAAAATAGGCTCAGTGCAGCAAACACTATGAATTGTCCTCACTGAGATAACACACACTGTCACTCAGAAAATGCTCAGAGTACAAACACTAGCATCAAACCCCAAAACATAAATTACAAACTTTTAATCTTTACAGTTTGAATAATTTGAGTTATTTCACACAAATGACGTAATATTTTCTTTGATGAAAGGGTGAAATTCTTTCACATGAAATTGTTTATTTTATAACATAGGCCTACCAGTTTTTTTAGGAAAACAAAAAGAAATGAAAATCAGAAGTTTGCTTCAATAGATACAAATGTTGTATATTTTATTGAAAACATTTCCAAATGTAGTATTTATCTGTGTAAATATTCTATAATTGTAATACAGAAATCAAATCCTGTAATGTTGTCATTTACTGTATGGATGCAACTCTAAGCTGTTTGTTTGCTGGGAAATTCATATTACAGATGCAACTTTAGATTTTTGCAGATTGGGTTGCTCTCTCAATCCTGCCTCTCTCAATGAGAGACCATGATTCACAACAGGGTCTATCAGTGTAGCCCTTACTGTATTTCATCAGACATTACAGCTCTATGTCTTCTAGGTCTTCCTCCACACATCCACACTCTCACTGCCACTCTTCTCCCTCCAACAACCTGTCTTCATTGGTCCATTTACAAAAAAATATATATTTTTGAGTTTTCCCTTTATACTGTATATGTTCACTAACAAGTCTAAAACAAGACACCTTCTTAGTGTTTCAGTTGAAATTGCAATCTGCAGTGTTTGAAATGCACTAAGCATTCATTCTGTTTTGAATGTGTGGTTTACAGTTGTGGCAGTAGTGTGTTAGTGTTTGAAAAAAAGTGCTGGAAATCCACAGTGTTGTGCAGGTTGTGGTTAAGCCATGAGATAGGTGTCTACAGTTTTGAAAATTGTGTTTTATCAATGAAAAACAAGCTAGAGTTTGGCCCGAATGAACCGCTGCTCTGCATACTGTTGTTAGAGTTTTGCACATGTCGCTCCAGTTGTGCCCACTGTGGTTTAGCAATCGAAAAAAACTGTAAAGTATGTTCCCCTGACTACCCATCAACAAACAGCAGAGAGGGGCCAAATATCTGTTGGGGTTTCCTGCAATGATCCCAAAGCACCAGCCTACCCCTCCATCTGTTTATCCTCCCCTCCCTCTTTTATCTCTTCTCCCCAGGGTTTAAGCAGCAACTTTCATAAAAGATTAGCAATCATCTGCTCTAAATTGAATCTGAAATACAACACTGATGTAAAATAAGTTAAACTAGTGTTGTTTCTGACATCACTTTATTATGTAATACTTCCTTCTGTCTTTTATGCAAAGTGGACACACAAGGTGAAAGTGATCATGGTTCATTCATGTAGGTTCCGAACCGCCTCTCATCCTTCTGCTTTTCTACTCCTAAACTAACAAATGTGTCTGTGATACCAATCAGCTGTATGCAAGCTTACAACGAGGTTGACTGAGGTGGGTCAGCAAATTCGGGATGTTGAATAAATCGAGCAAAAATAAATAAAATAGCAGCTTTCCTTTCATTTGACTGTATTACAGTTGAGGTGCCTTTCTAGGCACTAGATGACTCACTAGGTGTTAGCACTTTTACTCTGAGGCAAAGCTGTACTGACGAATATCTAGCATAGTCAGCAAAAACACACTCAATTAATGAAGGTTAGAAAAATCCCAGTAATAATTATAGTCAAACAGCACAACCAATAAGAATCTTAATAAGGAAGCTTTTGGTTCATAAAGACCTGGTCGCACAGTATGCCAACATTTCTTAGAATTCTCTTTTAAAGGGAGAGCTGTGATTTTCCTTATAATGAATAATTCCCTTTCTTTCCATTCAAAGCAATAAAAGAAAACCTAAACCATTTGCCACTTGCAAATAATAAACACAGATACCCGATATTGATTACAATAATTCATATCAATTGTAAGCCAGCAATCAATTTTAATGTGACAAAATGCACCCTCTCATTGCAGATACCCCTCTAGACTGTGAGATTTCAGTGTGGTCTCCTTGGGGCTTGTGCAAAGGCAAGTGTGGAGACTCAGGCATGCAGCACCGCACACGCTATGTCCTAATGCACCCAGCCAACAACGGAGCAGCATGCCCCCTGCTGGAGGAAGAGAGGAAGTGCTTCTCGGACAACTGTTTATGACTAGGCCAGGAAAGGAGGGAGAAGGAAGAGAGGAAGGAGAGGAGAGAGAAAAAAGCAAAGAAAACACGGAAATGGAGGAATAGACGGAGACGAAGGAACAACAGTAAAAGGTCTTCCGTGTATTTACATGAGGCAAAAATATGATGAAGTGGACTCCCTTCTTTCCTAACTGGCCATGTCTTCCTTCTGTGGAAATGACTGTTGTACTGAGTGACTGTTAAATTAGGAAAGGTCAACTTCAAAAAAGTTTAATGCTCCAATCCCACTGATAGATCTGAGAGCACTGGTGTAGTTTGGCAAAATAGCTGTTAGACACCCATTCAGCTTTGGCAGTTCATCAAAATTGTCTGGGGATACAAAAATGCTCTTTAGAACACATCCATTAACTGAAAACACATTATAATTGGGTTTGATTTGCAGTTTCTGAGATCACAGACATTTGTATGCCCAGAGTGGATTATAACTCTCAGCGGCTGTCATCCAGACGATTTCAAAATTAATCCAGATAAATTATACTTAATGTCTGAAATCCCTCAATCCACGACTCAACAGAAAATCCAAATATTTTCAGCTCCGGCACAGTGGAAAAGAGGATGACTCAAAGGATCCATTAGAAGAAATAGTTCAAGGAAAGTGAGTCAGACATAAAATGTTTGTCTTTTGAACTACGCCACATACAAAAACATAATGTTTACAGAGACATTTGGTTGTTTTTCTGAAGACAAAGAATATATTTATTGACAGGATTTTAACCTGTAGTGTACAGTGTTCCAAATCTGGAGGTTATAATATGTATTCCTCTATGTTATTGAAATATTACTTCAATACAGAAAATAAGTTTTTCTTTTGTAAAAAGAAATGTATAAAAAAATGTTTTACAAAAAATGTTTGTGTTGCCTGTATGGTCAATAAAGTGTAAATATATCTTAATATATTGTGACCTCATGGATAATTGTTTCTTCAAGTAAGAGATAATTACCTTACTTCAAATAACACAATCACAGTTCCAATTGCAAGTAGGCTACAATTATTTTCCATTATATGGATTAAAATCCTTCTTTAGTGCCTCTGCTTAGTGGTTTGACCCTTAAATCTAAACTACACATTTGGGCTTACTTACATTTGGGCTCCCAGGGTAATATAACTTAACACTGGGACTGCGAATCAAATTGACAGTAGAGAGAACACAGGAAAACCTGGGTTCAAGCCCTGGTGTTGGCTAGAATTTGTCCTGATTAAGTGTTGGTCATAAACGAATGAATGTGCTTACCAACTTTTTATAACATTTCCCCAAATGTTGATTTAGATTACAAGCCTGGAATCTCACAGCACTAACGTCACGCTTTGACGTCCAGTGAAGCACATCAGTATGAACCAGGGGCTTTGTTTAATACACAGAACAGATACCAGTTCCACCTAAGTTGAACTCTTTTTTTTAATGGAGGGTTTCTGGACAGGATGAAGACTACAGTTTGAAAAAAAAACTTCTCTAGTGAACACTATTGGTGTAAATATTTAAAACAGATCAGGTACACTTATGACCCCCCCCCCCCCTTCCTAGCTTGCAACACAGAAACTATACTGCAGACGACAAATTGATCAGAAATAATAACATCTGGTGGATGAGGGAGCTCCTTGTTATTTGAATGACAAGGGAGAAGGACATTATTGAGATGGATAGTCAGGAGAAACAGGAAAGGAGCAGATACAGTTTCTGGTATAAAGGTATAAAAGGAGGAAACTGCGGCCCTTACTAAAATACTGAGTCTGCCATTATGAGCCTCCTTCCAACGCTAAACACTTACCAGCAAGACAACTTGATTTATAACCAAGACTAATTAACAAAATACAAAATTTACTGTACATATATAAAGATGACTTTATTATAACACATAGAAAATGTATGCTAAACAGTGTGAGGTAAGATAATACAACAGTGTGAGGTAAATCAATACAATATAGGCACTGAAGACCCGACACTGAAGACCCGACACATTCTCTGCATGCCATCGCCTTCTCTCTCCCCATTACCACGTTTTACTTTGTGACCTCCTCAGCTTTTCTGGGATGTCTTCATCCAACATATAATTTGCTGGGGTCATCCCTATGTTCCCACACAGCCCTGGTGATAAGGTTCAGGCATCACAGCTGGGCGGTTATGGTAAGGGGACAGGGAGAGGTTAAATTGGAGTGAGACCGACACACACACAGACATACTATTCTCTATTATACTGTATAGTTAGATTTCTTAGAAATATGGGACCATCGGGCTGTGGGAACATAGAACGCTTCCCATTTGTCCACATGTATCTATGACTTGATCATAGATATGATAGATGAAACCACCCCACATCATCTGCAAAAATAAAACAAAATTTAGAATTTTCCTTTTATGTCATAACCCTCATAACTCATAAAATTTAAAAAATAACACTTTAAGGAAAAAGTCATTGATATGGAGACAGGGTTTTTATACAAACAGAGTTACATGCATTTGAATAGGTGAGGTTCTAGTGTTAAGAATGTGGCAATTGTGTAAAAAACTCAGACGTGATAACGTGATCAGATATGCTCAAAGCTATAAGCAAATCATAAAACTCTGAATTGCAAGCTAAACTAACGTGACCTGAACCACAAACTAACGTTATTTCCGATTGGATGACATCAACAAGTTCTAAGAGGGATGCTTACGGGGATGCTAAGAGGAATAAATAGTTAATTTATCTATTCTGTGTGGAAAATGTCCCATACATGAATGCAAATTTGCAAAAGTTCCCCCACATTTAATAGGTTTATTTTTATCTATAAGCGTGTCTTATTCTTTCTAAGATATATGGAGTACTTTTGATTTATGTATTGAGAATTTTTCAATAAAGTTCACTGAAAAAAGAAAAAGAAAAGTGGAACGCTAATGGGGATGCTAACGGGGGACAATATTGGTTTATAATAAATAATAAACTATTGAGTTAAAAACTTTGATAACAAAGCCAGAAAGTGCAACAACAGAAAATATAATCTTACCAAGCCAGATGATATCAGCCAGAGTAAGATTAGTCCAACAGCAAGAAGGCTAGTGCAGCGTCAGTCCTCTGCTTTTTACATCCGCAGCTCTCGCCAACGATTAAAAGCCAGCCCCAGGTTGACTCTTGGCCACGCTCTGTTCTGTCCAACTCTCTCTCTTCGTCTTTTTCGCTGTGGCTGCCATTATATCCACGTAAATCTAAAAAGCTCCTGAGTTTCTTTCATGTGTGTAAACTATTTTTCTCATTATTACGTGATTAGCCTGCATCACCTTACAGCGTTTACTTCCCTCAATATGCTGCCGTAATTTTGCTTTTCAGCAATAATGTTTAAATTATTAAACGAACAACAAGATAAGTACTCAGAACAAAATATGTTAGAAATGGCAGAAAGAAATACTATAAGAACTGACTCAATGGTAGCACAGTGAAATGTAGGTCATTAATGATGTGTGATGTATTTTGGACACAGAGTTGAAAGGGGGGCAAAGAGGGGAGGACGTGCATAGCACTTGCGGGACAGACACGCTGAGTCAGCTGAGATGAGGACTGAGCCTCTAGGGGACGCTCTAACTACTACACCACGAGCGCCCCCAAATTACAGAATTCGAAAGTAATCAGAATTTTTCAGACAAAATATAAATCCATTGGAGTTTGAAACTAAATATTCTATTTAAATGTCAATTTAATAAAACATTTATTGAGAATTCACACTTTCTGTAATACTACTGAAGAGTGGGAGGAGAAGAAAATCTGATACTTTGCTTACTTAGATGTATAACAACTTTTGCAGATGCTAAATATGAGAAGGGTTGATTCTATGTGTAGGGGTGCGGGGGTTGGTTTTATAAGTGACCTCACCTAGGGTTAGCATATGGTAACTAAGGCATTACAATTTCCAGGAGATTTGAACTTTGTTTCATACTGTGGTTACAGACACTGTTATATAGGTAATTTGTACTAACCATCAATCACGCTATGTGCACTGCTCATATTCTCACCCTACTGTATCCTGCAGGAACAACCAAAGTGTATAAACACCTTCTTGGATATGTTACCTCTTCAAACATCTTGTTGATAGCTCGCTATTTAGCCCTTGGGAAATAGCTCAGCATATGTGACTTCGGATTTAGTGTGGTAAAGACAAATCAGGCCCTTGGCCCACCACAGGAAATAAGTCTACTCAATATTAACATTTATATGTTAAATACCATGTCCCAAAGCTCTTAGATTAAACTAATAGGTACATTTGTTTAGGTTAAATGGCATACATAGACGATATTAGATATTGCATGTGCAGGGGAGGTCTTTGAAAGTGGAAGGCTACTCCTATTTCCATGTTGGTGTACTACAGTATGAGCAAACTGTTGGCTCTATAAGAAATCGGTCAGTCCCAGTCAATCACTATTCTAAGCATCCTAGCTATTGGCTCCCAGAGTAACCAGTCAGAAAACAACCAGAATGTCTCGTCACACAAGGCAGCACCTGTGAGTTTCTCACACTCAAACTGTCTCACTAACAGCCTTCCACTTTAAATACACAGTGTGCTATAGGATATGGGCGCTTGGCTATAGTCAATCAAAAAGAACTCAATCTTGAGTCAGAATTTACACATCTATAATATCACAAAGTGTACACTAGAACAAAAGGTCAAACATTAAGTTACTGTCAAGTGTTTAGTCATTTAATAGCTCATTGTTAACTGAAAATGAGTTTGCGAGGCATTGGCTTTCTCTTGCAGTGTTACCTTATGTTGGCGTCAGCCATGTATTTTGATCTTGGAGAGCAGGAGGAAAAATGCATCATTGAGGAGATTCCTGAAGACATGCTGGTTACCGGTGAGTCCTGGAGAGAGAATATTCCTCCTGAGTGTCATTTACAATCTCAACAGTGGTAATGGATGTAGGATTAGATTTGAATATTTGTATTGTGATTTGCCACAAATTGTAAGTGACATATTTTATTTTATTATTATTTTAGCAAATGCAATAGACATTTATAACTTGACCATTATATTTGTGGAAACGGATTTTCTGTGATTTAGCAACAACAAATTGCGACAAAAGCAATTTCTGAAGAAATTTTGGTGTGAATGCTGATGCCGAAAATGAACAGAGCATTCATTTGACTTAACACTTCACTCATTGTAGTGACAACTACTAAATATTTCTTACAACTAGTCCACAAAGGTGACAGAGAGATACGAGCATTTGTGCAATTGTTAGTTTTAACAGAAGCATTCCAAAGAATGTGTACTGTATATCAAAAACTATATGCATTAACATTAAACATGATGTATTTTGAACTTAAACAAAATGCATAATTTATCTTTCTTCTATTTTCTCAATCAAATCCATATTACAAATGTAAAATGTTTGATAATGAAGAAGAAAACAACAGCGTGGGATTGTGTATGTGCATAGCCTCATGTGAAACTTTCTCTTACCTTCAGGTTATTTCTTGTTGGAGCCTTGGAATTTAAAATCGTTCAGCCCCTCCCCTCACCTCGGAGTCACTGTGACAGTCAGAGACCACAACCATGAGGTACAGCACTCAAAGGAGACGTTCCAAGCCAATACATGTACTTGCTGGTTTCCCAATTCAATCCAACCCTAAACCAGGATGAAATGCATTTAATACAAAACATTAGAACTGATGCGTTGCATTGAAGAGAACTGAAGGCTAACAGCATATGACTTTGTCTCTGTTATTGTAATATAGCATTATTGTGTTACAACTCCAGTTCAGCTGTCTGTCCACTGTGATGTGGTCCAAATAGAAAAATAAATCCTTGAAATAGTCATTTAAAATTCATCTTTTGCATACCAAAGCATGAGTGACTGAATCTTGTTGTTATAATTGTTTGTTTGTTTTTTTCAAATGCTACTTAATCCCTTCCTCCTCACTGGGCATTTGTCCAACCTAAAGAAATATGACCACATTTCTATTTTGTTAACCAATAGCTGATGAAATGTTGTCTCTTTTCCACACTTTAGGTTGTGATGTCCAAACGCTACGGTGCTTTTGGCAAATTCACCTTCACAACTCACGCCTCTGGTCAGCAGTATCTTTGCTTCCAAACCAACTCCACAAGGTTTGCCGTCTATGCTGGAGAGAGGATGGTGAGAACTATGGACACAAACAGAAAATGAATTGAACACAGAGGGAAAACTCATCAACACATAAAGTATTGCAGTATTACAATATTAAATGGAACAAAACATTTTTTTTAAATAACTCCTCTAATATTCCATCATGTTTGTGAACAGAAGCTACATTTGGACATTCAGATGGGAGAGCACTCAGTTGACCCCAACACTGAAAAGACCAAAGACAACATGGAGACTCTGGAGAACAGCCTCAGCCACCTCATAGATCAGATGATGTACATCAGCAGGCAGCAGGAGTACCAGAGGGTAATTAAGTTGACTTTCATATGCACACACAACTGCTATGAGTTGACAAAACATGTCAACACATACAGAACTACAGTGATGAAAGTGTGAATCTCTAAAAACCTAAGCAACGTTTCATGTCTCTATTCACAATGGTTTACATTTCCTCCTCTCATTCCAGGAGAAAGAGGAGATGTTTCGTCACATCAGCGAGGACACCAACAGCAAAGTGCTATGGTGGGCTGTGGTGCAGACCTCTGTTCTGCTGTCGGTTGGTTTCTGGCAGATGAAACGACTCAAAGACTTCTTCATTGCCAAGAAGCTGGTCTGATGACGACTTGACCTGACAGCTCTAAATCCTGCCTGTATGCCAACTACCTGTCCAAGTGTATTAGGCTACAAGTGTGTCCTACAATAGGCCTAGTCCTCCCTATATTAACACTTAGAAATTAAAAGCTCTCTGCTCTTATTGTCAAGTTCCTTGGACATGAGATGTACTGTAGGATTTTGAAATATATCTGTAATGGTGTAAAATGGCTTAAATTTGGTTTGAGAAAAATGCCTGTGTCTGTTTTTCACAATCTTGCCAAAGCTACACTGTTTTTTAAGTTGCTGTTTTTTTCTCCCGTTCTCATCTGTTTCTTCAACGTTTTCCTTTAAAACAGCATGAGTGCACAGTAATCTTGGTATTAAGGAGATATCCACACCACTGATTGATCTGTTAAAATAAATTGATTGATAAAAGTATAAAATAACAGTTTGGCCCAAAAATGCACAATGTCTATCAGGACTAAACGCACAACACCAAAAATAAAGAAATATAATAAAAGTAATTGGTTTGGTGATGTATTCCCCTTTAAAAACAATAGGTGAAATACATTAACTTGCCATTACGTGTTTACCTTCTAACGTAGGCGTTTTTTTATAAGAGGTTTCGCACTGTCCTGCTGCACCTTGGGGGAGCCTGGTATGTATTTGGCTAATTAGCATAGACGATAAAATCACTCTAGTGTAACTGACGTCGACACGTGCCAAAAACGTTATGAATGACACACATATACAACTAAATAGCTACGTTAATAACTATATTTCAAAAAACTATTTACCGGGCAACAGTAAGCCTGTGTACGCTGTTGAAACGTACATTAAAAGAGCAGCTCAATAACGTCTTCAGGACTCCCGTTACCGTTAACACCTAGCTAAAACTCGGACTATAGCTTCACTCGCAAGCGGGATCATGGAGCGGGACACCCTCGGTAACGTAATACATCTACAGGTGCCTTACTTTAAAACGGGTTTAGCTGTGTTATTTAGTAGTCCTGAATTTAAAAGATATACAAAAAGGGTTTTACCGCAATCAATAAAGGTGACAGTTTAGCTAATGTGTTTTGATGCTAAGTCAACAAACTACTACTACTCTCAGCAACAAGTTGGTTAGCTTGTTAATTTGATGCTACTCTTATCTTCTTGCAGGTCTTGAGATGCCTTACTGGTTGTGCTGTAACTCCTGCTTTATTTCCCCAAGTACTGATCGAAAACTGGCTCTCACAACCTGTGGCCATGTCATCTGTAGTGTCTGTTATCAGAAAGGTAGAACACATTTGTACGGTACTAGTCCAAACAGTCACTGTTGGGAATGTTTACGTGACAGGCAATTCTTTACTTCAGCAGCAGTACCATGCTTGCTGTCCCAGGCCGATGGAAGCGTGATTAGACAGGGACATCTGTTGGGCTTAAAGTGATATTGCAGCAGGTGTACTCAAGCCAGAAGCTTACAACTCAAACTTTCGAGGCACAAGCCCCTCTCAAAAGAGACAAACCAATTCCCCTTTATGTTAACTCTCCCTGAGTTAGCCACATTTGAGACAGACAGTATTTGTTGTAACACTGGACTGGATAATGTCATGGATTATGTTCCCCATTAGGCCGTTATGTTACAGCAGAGAGGGTCGATAATCACTGGTCAGTGGGTGCTTCTAGTCATATCCCCACATGGAATAAGAGTGAAATTACACCATTCAACATTTAATATGGGAGATTTGAAGTATTGCTGTAGGCCCCTTGTTCACACTGTGGGAACCATTGATCATGTTGCTCCATCTCAAAGTCCCCGATCTGTTCCTGATGGGTATTATCCATAGCCTATATACAATATTTTGATTCGCCCTGGACTCGACAGTTAGACCCATTAATTTACCCTTAATTAATTGTGGCTGTCTTTAGGAACTGCTTTTACAGTATTGTTCACATTCTGTCATTGATTTAGAGTCTGCATTGTACTCTAGTCAGTCAATTATGCTTTGTATTTATTTATTAATTTATCATTTTGAATATACACCTGCTATTTTTCTTTCAGGCAAACAAGGCAAGTGTTTAATATGCAATGCCAATTGCCAAGTATCATCTCTCTCCGACAAAGTAAGAATATTTTATTTTTTTCCCCCTTTTTTTTAAAGTAATACAGCATCATCCTCAGGCCAATGTTGGACTGTCTCAATGCGATAACTTCATACTTTGTAACTTTAAAAAATAATTCCTTTATCATTTTAGAATCCCACTGTCATTACAGTCTTGTGAAATGTTTTTTTTTCTCTCTCTTCAGAGCAGCTCGGAAGTGAAGGCCTTGTTTTCGGACATCAACATCGTGGCAACCAAACATTTCACAGAAATCAGCAAAGTTTGGTCATTTTCTGTGTTAACATCATTATTATAAACTTCTTCTCAACTGTTTTTATATGGGCCTGTCTTGATCATCTCCAGATGGTTTGCTCAGAAAGCTGTTTTTTAGAGTGAAACATGCAATATATGTGTTTTTATATTATTTATTAGTTCAGACTTCCCAGCACTCATTTTTCCCTTCTCTCAGGTTATAATGTTCCAGGCAAGACATCAAAAGAGACTGTTGACTTACTACCAGCAAAGGGTGAGATGAATGTATGTTGCTACGTGTGTGTGTGTGTGTGTGTGTGTGTGTGTGTGTGTGTGTGTGTGTGTGTGTGTGTGTGTGTGTGTGTGTGTGTGTGTGTGTGTGTGTGTGTGTGTGTTTGTGTTTAAAGGTTTGCTTTCCTTCATTTGGCAGGTAATGGGTTATATATTTAGTGCTACCCCATTCCATAAATGTTTTTATGTAGAAAACCTGGTTGACATAAATTGTTTTAACACACTTACCATGTTGAAAGTATAATATTGTTGTTGTTGTTCCTGTTCATTTTGCTGTCTACTAATATAAATATATACCTATAAATATCAATTACAGAATGAGAAACTGGAGGAGGTATTCATCAAGATGAAGCAAGAAATGCAGAAAATGACAAAGTATGTTAAACCGTTGAACCATAAGTTTATAATGTGCTTTCATTCATATTTGTAACGTGCCGTTTATGAAAAGCTTTATTTTTTTCTGTTTAAAGGAAGCTTAATGAACAGAGTGCCTACATCGCTAAGCTGGAACACTCTCTTCAGTATCAGAGGTACAGAATAAAGTGGAGACTGTACTTATGTAAGATAATCATCTGAGATTCAGACATGCATGCAGAATTTCTGATAAAGGGATGCTAAAAGATGTCTTAATATGTCTTTCGGCAAGATCCAAGGCCTCTCCAATATTTCAATAATGAAACTATTTAAAAATCTTTGTAGGGCAATCATTTTGTTAATGCTTGGAAATTGGCAAGTTTGCGAATTTCCACAGCCACTATGCCGTGTAATTATCCTGTCTTTAACTGTTCCACAAACCAGACTATCATGAAAAATAATAAGTTTTATTTCCAAAGTGTTGGTTTACAAGCATGTTTCCCATTCTGTTGATGATCTTTTCAGCATCCTTCACACCATATTTAAACATTAAAAAATCATATATCATACTCTGGGGGTTATGCATCGATAATTATGATGCTCATGAAATACAATACTAAAATAATAATAGATAAGTTTCTATGTATGAAGTGAAACCCGTAATGATGTGTAATTAAATCAGGGTAGTGTCTGCCTCTTGGAGTTTGGCAGCACCTTTGCATATAAAGTTATTTACAACTCGCTGGCTGTTATGCCTCACCTCCAGCTAGGTGTCACTCCTGGCACATTTACTCCTGGCCTGTTACAACCACAACCAACACTGAACCAACTCAATGTGATGTATGAGCACCGCAGTCCATTGTAAATGTGCTTATACAAACGAAAAGGTAGACATGCTACTATAAGAAAAATAACTCATTACTCAACTCAAAAGTCAAATATTCAAACAAGGAGTCCTCACCCATTCTTTCATTCTAGGATTCAAGCTGTGTTAGAAACAGATACATGTGTTGTTATGATTGTTCAACATTGTTTACTGTTTTCACTCAGTGCCAAAGTTTCATCTGTGCCTCAGATGAGCCACAGTTCCCATACTCCGCATGGACATAACTCAGGTAAACTTAAATCTCATAATGGTTTCATGTCACTGTCGTATTGGTCATTGTGTTGGACTCGTCTGTAGACAGACACCTTGGTTTATGGGATTTATTTAATCATAAAACACTGAACTGCCATTTACACTTTAATAAATATTGCATTGCGATGATCCAAGCTGATGATGATAAAGATCCATAAGGGTGGAACATTCATATTATTAACAATAGACAGTTTTATATAAAGCAGGGCTGTAGTCAAGACCACTTAAGTCCAAGAAAAGACAGAAACTCTTGACACTGGTCTAGTTAGGTTGCACTGACTGACCATAAAACTGTATTGAATATCAATGTATTATTGTTTGCTGCATGACTGATATTGTCTCATCACCATCAGTAGTATACTGTATGTTGGTTTTAAAATTATTAATGTCTCTGTTTCTTGTTTGGTGTCAGTCGGGATCCTACAGATCCCATATAACTCACCCCTGTCTCTCTCAAAACACTCCTCCATGTCTAATATGTGAGTATTGTCCATATCTTACTGTTAACTGTCTCTGAACATCTTTAACCTTCTACTCTGTTCATATTTGATTTGAACTCTAGTCACCCCATCTTAATCTAATTTTTTATTTTTTTTTACTCGGCTCTTCATTACCAAGCACAATAAGAGTAAGAGTGAGAGAATGTAGGAGGTATTTCACAGTGCAAACAAGCTATATCCTGGGTTCAGCCCCGGTGTCTTATGTTAGCTTTAGCTGCTGTATAGCTTTTCCCTGCCCTACGGCTATCTACACCTGAATAAGCTAAGCCTCGCCGGGGTTTAGCCAGGATTCTCTATTGGCTTTCCTAGACACCGTTGACACAGGATCAATTGGCTGCTTGAGGTTAATTGTGTAAATGTTGTTTTATCCATTGAGACCTTAGATTTACTGAATGAGTGAAAGCAGTATAGATGGGTTGCAGATATTAACCCCATTTTCTGTATTTACCACCATGCCTGCAGGGTCAATTCAGTTTTCATTTAAAAGTAAATTGATTTTAAGTCACTGAAGTTAGATTTCAGTCACTGAATTGAATTTAAAATCTTAGTTAGTTTTGCATAATAAATTCATAATTTTTAATACGGTAAAATGCAATGTATTGGCATGGAATGATCTCACTTCAGTTCAATATTTTCACTCATTTTACAAAACAATTTGATAATTCACTGCCAAGTGTGCGGAGAAACTTGTTTTCCATTTTCCTCAAGTAAAAGAAGGTGTTTCATATAGTGAATATCTGTCTTTAGAATGGAATTGTAAATTTAGCTAGTGATCTTGTTTGGTATAAAAAAGTTCAGGTGCCACTGCACTGCAGTGCTGAATACACTGCACTCAACATGTCTTTTGACGTTTGTCCTCCTGTCTTGCAGCACTGAAAACATGGAGGTGGATGACAGGAGTCTGTTCAGGAAAGTAAGTTTCATTATTTCACCTTCCATTTCTGCAATACAATTTGTGTAAAATAATGGACAAGCTCTGTCTTTGAAAAACAAGCAAATAAAAATTCATGATATGTGTTTTTCTTTCAGCCTAACTCCATCCCCAGACTGTCATTAATCAGCCCTCCACAAGATGGACGAATGGGTTTGTGTTTTGCTCTGCCTGTCAAAAAATGTAAAATGTTTTGGGAAATCCTTGGAACTTTGTGCACTCCCAGTGCACAAAGCATTATACCAGTAAATTCAGAGTTATGTTACCAAGGATATAAACACACTTAAGTATCAGTGTCGCTCTCTCTCTGCCAAAGGTATGTGTATTTCTAATCAAGGTGTCAAGTTGACACAGACATAATTGCACTGCAATCATCTGACAAAACCATCTTGCTACCCAGCCTTGTTCTGGGGTTGTGGATGCCACGGCTGACCACCCACAGTGATTAAACCAATACAGATGTCAGCAGTTATTATGTTTAGGATTACACCTAGTGAGTTCATACTCATTGATTGTGTAACTTTGTCCCTTAAAGGATTTGACTTCCATTGTGTGGCAGGTAAATCAGGTGACAGCCTTCAAATATGATTAGGATTTTGTGGATCTTCTTTTTTTTGTTTTTGGCTTAGCAAAGATTGTAATGAAGGAAATCAAAATATTAACCACTTGACAACCTATGTAAATGCATTACTGGTAATATAATTTATTATTATCGAATAGATAATGACGATCTTCCATTTATTACATTGTTTTGACCTTTTGGGTGGAAACATCTAAGTTTGTGCAAAGTGAAAAATGTGAGATACTCTGATAGACGACTAACCACTTAATCTTGTCTTCCGGGATAATTTTCCAAATCAAACGTGCAGAAAGCTGATGTGATGGAAGAAGAGATATCTCATACATATCAACACCATCACAAGCCATTATGTCTGTATGACTTGTGTTAAGGATTAACATCGGATATCTCTGATTTCTTATTCAGGAACAATTCATCACGGATCGTCCAATCAGAACACTTTGGCCAGCCATTCAGCTTGCTCAGCCAAAGCCAGGTAACGTGTTTACACAATATTTACTTTCATTAGAGTGCCATTTGATAGTTTTAGGAAATACTCAGCCAGTTTAAAAATAATTATTTTAAAGAAGGAGGAACTTGGAAAGTATTGAGAGACAAACTAACAAAGTGTTGGTTTTGGTTATTTGTTGTCAATAACAGAATGGAGTGAAAGGAATTCTCATTCATTTGACTTTTTGCTCACAGTGGTGTAGCAGTTCATATTTCCAGAAATTACTAAAAGTACTCATCTACTCTTCTCTACTCTAGTCGTTTTCAAGGAGCACCGATGACCCCAGGCATTTCCTATCTTCCGAGTTCTGGATGGAAGTCCCCAGTCTTCAAACCTCCCTCCTCCTTCAGACACTCCATGCCCTCCCTGGTCTGCCCTCCTCTTTCACAAACACACACGTCATTAACCTTTAGAGGAAATACACCTGGCCACTGACATGTCTATAGAAGTATTTGTTTCTCTCACAACCTAAAATGAGTCACCAGTGAGTTTCCATGTTGTGCTTTAAGGACCCTGGATTCACAAGAGAAATAAGAAAAATGTGGCGAATTAATATCATACTGTACATTTATCACTAAACCCCGATTATTTGTTGTTGAATTGCCATTTGTTCTTTTTTTGTCTCACTATAAATTAAACTGATGACATAATGAGCCTCATTGCAGTTGAATGAAATATGGGTTATAGTTGTATCTTGGGTTTCAGCATTGTCTTAATAAGGATTTTATGTAGATGAAATCTACACATTTTGCCCAAGTTGGATAAGTATGTGCTCATAGGTCAGGTTATCCAGTGAGAGATGTTTAGCAGTTGATTTGAAAGTTAACTATTTCCATTCATCCGGCAGAGAGACCCACATGCCTCAACCCACATAACCTTACAAGCCGCCAGCCGAAGGCACCATTTTTACGTGATTCTTACACTGGGGTACTAGCACCTGTTCGATTTACAGAGATAAACTGGGATTATGTTCACACAAAAACAGTCCATTTACTGGATTCAACAAGACTAGACTCTTCGAGGTTGACAGACAACGTAACATTAAGAAAGCCTTTAGGCAGCGTTATACTTTAATTCCTCAACAATAGTTTCTGCACTCCTGGCCTGCTGCGTCTAACTTCAGCAACATGATTCGGGATTTCACCCTCAAATCCGCAGCTGCAAGTGAAGGCAAAGCCACATGTAGCCAAATATAAACATGATATCACCTGAAGTCATCACGGCAAAGGAAAAGCTGATGCGGTGAAGCGGGTGGCAGGGACGGCCAGATGTGTTCAGGCAGGTCCATCCTCTCTTTGTCGACCTGCGTTTTTGCCTCTATTGTCCCTGGTTGTCAGGGTGGTGAATGGGGCCTATTGAATGGGGCTCAGGTGTGACTGTGTGTGTGTTCTAGGTTTGTGCACGCTCTATTCAGGCACTTACTAGTTTGTGTGTGTGTGTGAAGTCAAAGGGAATTGTACAGAGTCAGTAGTCCTGATCATCCTCTGCACTGCAGTAGAATTTGAAAGTCGTTTCCTGTTTTTTAAGGTCCACTTAGAAAGAAATGGCTCCCCGGGGCAGACTAAGCTGTCATGGTGTCACACACTGACAGAGAAAACTAAATCAGAGTAATCTCTCCCTTATGCACACGCACATACATGTGTTGCACTTTTCCCTGAAAATAAAATCACACCATTCTTTTTTCTCACGCACCGAGACATCTCTTTCTCCCTCTTACTTTCTCCTCTGCGCAAACACACACACACACACACACACCTCTGCATGGCTCCGGGCTGTACAAATGAGCCCTGCCACTTCAGAGAGCTAAAGAAAACTATTCTGATGTCAGTGGTAATTATTCAGCAGCGTGTTCCCACAGCTTGTCCACCCCTCCCTCCCTCACTCAGTCTCTCTGTCTTCATCTACATCTTTCCGTGTGTGTGTGTGTGTGTGTGTGTGTGCGAAAGAGAAGCTTCTCTCTTAATCTGATCCAGATTTCACACTTTGTCACTCAGTATTTCAGGCTTGTACCTTTGGTGCTGTAAGTGTAATCCCCTCTAGGCAAGACACAACATGAACTAAATGATTTCACACTGGAGCTATTTGTCTACCTGAGGTGCACAGAAAATGTTCCTGTGCAGGCTAGAGTGTTTCATCTGCGTTCCCCATCACCTTTATAGTTTAACATTTAAACATAATGTCTTTGTTTGAAAAATATAAAATAAAAGAAACTGGGGAATGTCTTTAACTTTGTTTTTATACTCATACTTAAACCTTTAACCTTTATTTCAATGTAAGTAGGGGAGAACGGGGTAAGTAGGCACACTTTTTACTCTAGTGAGAATTGCTCATCACCTAAACATCTTTCAATAGTCATTCCTACATTAAATTGAAGCTTAAGGTGTTGGCTTGAAATGTGTACCCCTCACTTTTTCTATCTTATTGTAAAAAAGAAGAAATGAATCGTCAAAGACACCCTTACACATTGTGACAACCAACCCCATCAAGGGGTCGGTTGTCACACACTATGGGGTTGTTTGTCACAATGTTATCTTAATGGGAATAATCTTAAAAAGAAGACGAGAAAGCAGAACTAAATTTGAACGTGTAATTGCATTGTCAAGTTGACAAATAGGCCTACATAACTTACTGTAGCCTTGGCAGCTGGTCTAGTTTGGGATGCACTGGGTTGTTTTGATTTTGTTGCCCTTTTTTCCTTTGCATGCTAGCTGCCTTTTCCTGCTCTATTCTCTCCTTCTCTGGGGTGTCAGTGAGGACACAGCTTGACAATGTATTTCGTTATTGTGTTCCTTTTCTGGCTGCAGCCTTTGGATAACATGTGACAACCAACCCCCCAAAAAATTTGACGACCAACCCCAACTTTTTATGGGTAACAAGTGTTTTGTTATAAACCCATTGTGTAAAAGCCTAGAAGAAAAATACTGAGGAGCTAAATATTTTCAATTTGACATGAAAAACACAAACAGTCCTCTCACCTCAAATTCAGCAGTCTAACTCCAAGGAAGACTATGTAGGTGACCTCTGACCCCAATTGTGGATATTTACATACCAAATTTTCACAGACAGCGCCTTCTGGTTCCGAGATATAACGATTGTGACAACCAACCCGTGTGACAATTTACCCCGTTCTCCCCTAAGTATATAAGGTTCTGTAATTTTATTGTAAACTGACGCTGTTTAATGATCCAGCATAAAGCAAGCACACCTCATGTAGATCAATAAGAATACAATGTGTTGACCAGTACTTCTTAATCTTGGGGATGGGACCCCTTAGTGGCTCCTGAGGTAATGATATGATCAACAAAGTATGAACGATGAAGAGAGAAAAAAAGGTCTTTACATTTTAACTTTTCTCATCACTTTTTCTTGTGACAAGCAGAAGAGGTTTACTTCTTCAAGGATAATTAAAAAGATGTGTATCCTGGCTGGGATATAGGTAATTAAGTAGGTAATTGCATTGAAAATGAGTTCTCATTATTTGATATGTTATGTTGCATATATTTTCTATATCAGCACTGTATATTTATATCACAAAAAGATAAATGCAAAGACATTAATTTTGGCCATGGTACCAAGCCCTATTGATAGTTAATACTTAATAAAAAGAATAGATTTGTTTCACATAGCGCCTTTACTCAAAGACCCTTCACTGAAGTAGGTAATAACAGGAGAGGGAGGGTAGGAGTTTAGCAGTGGAAATCAAGTTGGTGGAGGTGGGTTTTGAGGGCCTGTTTCAACAATGATAGTCTGGGTGCCTGACAGATGTGGTTGGGTGCCAGAGAGATTTCAGCAACGGGGAAGGCCATGTCGCCCCAGGTTTAGAGATTTGTCCTGGTGATCTTTAAAATCGTAGTTTCATAAGTATAAATCATTCCTTCATAGAAAATGTGGAAGTTGGAGTTACTTTAGAGTGCACTGACATGGCATTAAATTAATTGGCCTATAGGTGGCACTGTAGTCTATCTGAGCCATATATCATGATCAAGCTCCAGTGTGCATTCCTCTGCTGTGTGTGAAGGACTTTGGACCACAGCTGCCCCTGATAGGGATCCACAGGATGAGGAAGGAACGCTCAGGAGGTCACACACACACACACACACACACATACATATTTTAACATCTGCTCCTTTTGAAGACTGTGAAAAGGATGAGACCGAGGAATTGTTGGACACACACTCACACAAAAACACCCACTGGTTCAGTGCATTTTAGCGGAGGAGAGTTGAATAGGCGCCGTTTATAAGTCAGAGGAGCAGGTGAGTATGGGTGACATGGACCACTCGTATTTTCTTAAATACATACACACACACACACATAAACAGACATCCCACATGTGAAAGCAGGCAGGCCGTTGCCTTTGAAGGGGCCCGGTCTCCTTCAACTGTCCCATGCATGCTTGAGTGATGTCAGCACGGCTGTGGAAAGAATCCTTTCCTGTCACACATGCACACAAATACACACACACACACACACACACACACACACACTCTTCCTTATCACACACAATCTCTTCTCACACAAACACACACTCACTGGCCTTGCCTTTTTACTACCTTCTCAAACAAATACACATTCACAATGTTGCTTGCATAACACACACAGACCCTGACTTTCTTCCTCGCCTTTTCTTTCTTACACACACACACACACACACACCGCGACTCACACTTGGCAGGATGTGCGTGGAGAAAAGGGGGCCGAAAGACAACACCGAGATTAGGAGGCTTTTGTCACGGCTCTGTGGCAGACTTTAAAGGCATTGGCTCCCTTCCCCTCTGCCAGATTTCGTTCTTTTCTCACCCTGTCTGTCCACATCCCTCTCTTTTCACAGGGGGAAGGTAAACATTTGCTACAGAGAGCTGGAGGAAGGGAGGGATGGGTAGAAGAGGGATGGAAGCCGCCTGTTGCCCCCTTTTAGCCTCCTTTTTGTGTGTGTCTGTTTTTGTTTTCCTAGTTTTAATGGCGGCTTTGTGGCTGGGTGGAGGATGAGCTGAGCAGAGGAGAGGTATGCAAACAGGACAGCGCTTCAATGCCAGCCAGGTGTCTGTGTTGTTCCCATCTATGTGTGTGTGTGTGTGTATCGTTCATTTGTTCTTTTGTGTGTGTGTATCTGTGTGTAAACCTGAATGTAAAGCTGTGTGCAAATGTGTAGGCACTTAACTAAACGGAGTCAATCTCTTTTTCAGGTGAAATTGATTTTGCATAGGCTATATCCGTCGGGCCTCTATGAGTAGAAGATATGTGTATGATGTTTCGCCCAGGTGCTTGTCTGTGTGCGATTCCTTCAGGGTCACTGCATCCATTCACCTGAGCAGTCCTTTCACAGAGAAAAGAAAGTTGCCGGTAAAAAAGCTCTTTGGACAGCTTCTCTTCATCACCAACCACAGCTGCTGTTGACTCAAGCGCCCAGGAATCTCCTGCATGGGTTCACACCCTGTTAACCAGGCAAGCGCAAACCAGAACCCTCTCTGTTAGTGAGCGAAAAGGTCCCAAAAGACCACAAGGTCTAAAGGACTAAACATTTGCTCTGGCAGCGGCAAAGATTTTGTCAAAATGCAGCTTTCCTATTGGCCAGAGGAAGCAGGCTGCAGGATAGAGAGGAGCAAACTTCCACCCATAATTGTGATGGCTGGCTTACTCGAAAATAAGTTCTGGTAACAATATGCTTACTGGTCCAGGCAGAAAGAAAACACTCCAGCAGCCAGACAAAACTGGACCTGCAAACCCAACTTTTTTTAGCCTCACATGCGCTATGTATACAAATCCCATTAAAGTTATGATGTAGCCTACTCCGTAAGATTGGCATCTAGTTAACTGTAAGGGAACCATTTAAAGTACCTGAAAGCATATCTCTTTAAAGACAACAACCAATATATTTTTTTCTGTAGAGTGAGGTTCAAATAAAAAAAACAAAGCTTTTTTTCTCTTTGTATTTTGTAACTTTTATAGATAACAGAAAACCTTGGATGTACTGTGTAGTTACAAGTCTGCAAGGTGTCATGCTTCAGACAATCTAAAATGACCTTTCAATAGATTCAAACAGATTCAACTGTCCTTCCAACACAACATCTCAATAGGCAACAAGGTAAATACATTACAACAGCTTTTCTTTAAACAGCTTTTCCTGTTGCAGAAAATATTTGGCTGAAAAACCAAGAAAACAAAACACCTTGTGCGATCACACCCAGTTAGCTTCAGAAATAATGCAGCTCACAATGTTCACATTGGTTTCGATGGGGGATTGGTCAACAATATTTTCTGTTATGATTCATCATTGGTGGCCACTTTGAATCTTGAACACCTTTGTGTGTTTTTTAACAGAATTATCTTTGCGCTTCTGTGAAACAGGATCCTCGGCCTTATACTTTGTGTGTTTATTGTTGTGTCACCTTCACTGTATGCCGGCTTTTGTCCTGACGTCTTGAAAAGCTTATTATTTGACTAAGACCTTTACCTGGTTAAATAAAAAATACACAGTGATTGTTTTTCATCACAAAATGTGAGGTTATTACACCGTTCATTTCTTTGGAAGAAGAGGACAGTCTTTTTAAAATGACATAGATAGTACAGGGGGTGCCAGGGGCCATTGTCACGTTTTCTCTTCCACTTTCTGCATTGCACATTTCTTTCCCCTCTCATTCCACAGATGTCCTCTCATCATTGGAGACTAGCGGTGAGCTCAACACATCTGTCAGCAGCTCGGCTCTGTGTCATCCTCCTTGTCCTCCCTTCTTCTCTCCATCCATTCCTCCTCTGTCTGTCCTCCCCATCATCCTCCTCCCCCCTAACTCTTCAAGTACATCAAATTCACAGGAGATAACACAGGAAAATAAGAAAAAAATAAAGAAGGAAAAGGCCAATCTGTGAAATACAAGAAGAATCAGAGTTGGCTGTCAAGCAATGGAAAAGAGCTGGGAAGGTTACACATTTGCCTTGTACGGTATCTTTTATCAGATAACTTTTACTCCTGCTCTTATCTCACTCTTACAAAAAAAATGTAGAGTACAATATTTCTTTCATCGCTTGAAGTTCGCCCCTTACACCTTTGCTATTTATTTATTACCAGTGACACTTACCAGATGCATAAGAACCCAAGGGAGCCTGGATTTGTAAATCCCCCGGGTCAGGTCATTCAGTCATGAGTTACTGTTGACTTTGCAAATATTTCAAAGCTGCAGATTCCCCGTGAGGTGATTTGTTTCTCTGTATATTTTCTTTTCTCAAATGTATTCCTTTCCTCTGCCCCCTAAACCCCTTGCTCAAATGCTTGGTGTGTTCAAAATGAGGTTAATTTCATTTTGCTGTAGGTTTCATAGGATCAAGTAAAAAGAGACTATAAGGAATTCTTAAATGTTTATTAAACCGTCAAATTTTTCCTCTGATGATCATAAATAACCTCTAACAGCAAGCAAGACCATTAGCGAAAACTTTGCTACTTTTATATTATTATTAAAGCCTTTTCTCAGGTCCCCACAAACTCAGATAAAAAGATGTACGGCAGGCATGCCGGAACATCCTGTGTTTCCCGAACGGTAGCATGCAGATCAAAGATTACTTTGCTTCACCATTGTCATAGTACCATAATAAATCTTACATAGTCACATATAAAACATTACCTCATTGTGATCTTTTACTCTCTTCCTAAAACAAATGCAAACGAAGCCGGTCTGCGTTAGCAAGATCTTTTGGACAGTAGGCGCATGGTGTCATAATAACAATACCACTTTTGTCCGAAGGTGTCGCTAGAATCAACAAAAACTGAAACGTCCTCAAAGGCACTTTAATGAAATAGTTCCTCGGCTCTATTATTGTTTTTGTGTGTATAACTTCTTCTAACTTTACTGTGTTGGTTCACTTTCACCACTCTCATCAACAAGACATTTAAGATATTTACAAAAAAAAAACTCTGATTAAACCTACTGTACGCTACCTGGCGAGCACCAAATGGCAAATTGCTTATTTAAAAGTAAGGATGTCCTGGATGACAGCCACGTTGCCTATCAGACCGATTCAAGCTACAGTACCTACAGATACTTTATCAGTTAAGTCTCTTAGAAGTGAATTGGGAAAAACACACACAAATAGAATCTATGTTGCTCAAAAAACTCGTTCTAAATTTTTTTTTTTTTATCATATTCTGCTCACATGTGCGGCCCTGTTGCTACCTCCGCCCTTTTGCCGTGCCCCATCCTTTTGACAGGGGTTTCTTTCATCTTCTTCCTCTCCAGAATGAGTCAGAGAGATGCTGGGCCTTCACACCCTCCATCTGCACGCACTGCTTGTCCATCTGTCGTCTCTTCAGACAGACATGTTGACAGATGAAACCGCGTCTGCAGCTCTCACAATTGAAGGGCTACAACTATTTAGAGGACGTTCACTTAAAGACGATTCCCATGGTACACTGAGGTATTGTACTGGACTGGAATCTCTCTCTCTCTCTCTCTGATGTAACAGAGACAATTCATGGCGTGAGAGAGAGACAGGGAGCAGATGACAGGAACTAAAAATAATATTTGACAGATGATCATTGAAATAAAGAACTTGTTCCAGCGTTTGGACGGCTTGGATTATATTCAATCCTTAACAATAAAGACAATTATACATAAATTCAACTTTTTAATGGCACCAATACATTGATTACAATGGGAGAAAACAAATACATTTGACCCTAAATGACATAAGACTGTACAAGATTGTCGATACAAAGATTATCGATAAAATTTCATATATTCCGTCGGCACATATAAATACAGTATTTTACAATGACATGAACATTGTGTTTGCTACATAGCTTACCTTACTATAACTTTAACACAAATTCCACTCATGCAGTATAATGCCCAGTTATATGAAAAACAAAGAAACATGTTTAATAGAAAATAAATTAGAAATGCAATTTTTATTTTTAACCTGGAGACAAATGTTAGCACAATTTACGATGGTTTGTTGCTAGAGCTACTGTACGGTCCAAAGCATTCTCACTAAATAACTAAACAAACAGTTACTATATTTTCAGTACTACTTTCATCCCATGTACAATACATGCTAGTGGTAAGTGCACATATAAGCAGTCTGTATATTGGCAGTCGATTAGCTTTGACACAAAAAACTTTCAACATGTGAAATGAGTGGAAAAGGTAACTGATCACACAACAATGTTTCACAGGATAACAAAGCACTGATTGAGGAAATTCATACTGTTTTTGAAACCTCTCTGTCATATTAAATGGAAAGAACACACTCCAGCTGTTCAGGGTGACTTTGTCAACAGATTATTTAAAACAGAATCAATGGAGGGGGGGGGTCAATAGCAACATGTAGAAAGGAAAGCAAAAACATTTCAAGAGCTATTTTCATTTGAAGTTTTTCCTAGAGATGCAAATTAAATGAGTGTGTGTGAGTTTGGAGCTGTACCATAAACATTTTGATGAATCCTTATTCTTTATTGTCTTCGAGTGGACTGTCTTTGTGCAGCTATTCGTGAGTGGCTCATATTATAAGGCTGCTTTTATAGGATACACCTTTTAAAATGGGTTCAAAATATACAGGGAAAGAGACCAGTGGCCTGATTACTAGTTGCTTTCAGAGTCTGCAGGCCCACTGTTCTTTTCAGAACAAAGATAACATAGTATATATAAAGTATTATAAAAATATTGGCATATATACTGTACATTATCTATACGAATACAGTTGTGCATTCTCCAACTTGAGTTGCAAGATGTATGTGCAAAAATACATGCTGAAGAACAAGCACAAGTAACCCAAGTTACTGGTGATTCCAACACATCACTTTGTCACATGGTTGCTGCAACATCCCCTTGTGAAGGACAGAAACAGGAGAGAAATAGTGACTTAATACTAATGCAACTGACTACACTGCGAGCCTACAATTCCTTTCATATTTGGCCTTAAAATTGTGTACGTTTAACATCTCTGGACAGTCACCCGACTGTTTCAACCATACACATGGCTGAGTGTGCCTTTCACAGATACTGTAATGTGAAACAGCTAACAATTGAATCTTATCTAGGCATGTTATTTTACACAGTTTTTTCAGAGTCTAGAACACACCCACAACAACAAGATGGACACCTGAGAAATAGCGAAAGGAAGTCGTTGTACAGTAACTGGCTGTGTACTGAGAGGGTTTGTTGGGAGGCTGTGGGCTTTTTCCGATAAGGCTTGGGTCGATGTGATTGACTGAACTACAGCGTGACATGGGGAAAACCTCCCGACCAACACCTATGCAATGATATAATAAGAGTAAGGCCATGCCCACACATACATGGGTATAACTGGATCTTTTTGTGTGCAGTTTGACCTTTTGTCCACACGCAAACATCACAACAACATCACACCAATGCTCTACTTGTACTAGTTTTTCTGTTGAATTTGATGCTCCTATCCAACTTGCGATCACATTAGTGTTGGGAACAGCTCATTCTAGGATCGTTCATATTGTGCACTGATTGCTTTACTCATAGCAGCTGTTGGGGAGTCCGTTTACAAATTAAAGGGCCCTCAGCACTCACACAGGTGTTTTTAGTTAATGTGGATGATTGGACATCTGCTCAGGATGAAGCCAGGAAAGCAATGTTGGAATTGAAATACCTTTGAATTGACCCAACTCAATGCAGTAATTGGCAATGATCAGTTAACGTTTTTCACTTATCTGTCAGTAAAATGTGAAATAAGAGTATATATTTAACATATACTTAAATATTACTTTGGACAGTAGGTCTAATCAGCCTAAAGACTTGAACATACATATGGAGGTATATTTTGAGTCCACCTTTTATTCCAATAGTGAGAAACTGGCCACATGTAAATGCTTAAAAAACTAATTTGGAGACCTGTGGTTAATAAAGATTGGTGGTAAATCAGCCGGATACAAATACATACAGTATCAACTACCCCAGCCATAACTTTGAGTATCTGACAAAAATTAACATAAAAAAATTATTTGCCATTGTGCAGCACTAGTAATCGAGAATACTGATATTTGATTTAGTTTCAAGCTGTATCCCATCATTTAACCTTTTAGGCATCACCTTTCCAGATAGGAAAGACAACAGATGGTTCCCCCTACATGGTAACAATCCATGTGTGGAGAACAAAACACATGCACACCCTGTCCCATTAGACTTGAGGTCACATTGTGAGGCGCTTTAAGGGCAAAGAGTTGAAGACTCATCCTTTAGATTAGACTTGAAGATGAAGTTCCTCTCTTTTAAACCCTCCAAATCTCATGACAGATTAACAAGAACCGGTGACATATCCTATGATCCTGCAGTGATCCACAAAATCTGGAAACAATTCTTCCAATGCAGCATTTTACACATGGGCATTGTTGAGAGGCATCATCTCTT
This sequence comes from Ammodytes marinus, assembly GCF_949987685.1. Lineage (NCBI taxonomy): Eukaryota > Metazoa > Chordata > Actinopteri > Uranoscopiformes > Ammodytidae > Ammodytes > Ammodytes marinus. The sequence continues at coordinate 18,752,477 of NC_137214.1, read as the reverse complement.
TGGGCTGTTGGCTAAAGAGGTTGTATATATGGAGGAGAGAACTAGGAAAACTGGTGTGCTTTATTCCTCTCTTCTAAAGTCAGCAAAAGTCCAACAGAGATGAAAAGGAAACAACAGGACAAGAAAGGAAATGCTGTCTTTTTCTGGGAAGTAAAAATGCGGCAGACAGTGGCAAGTAGATGTACTTATGGAGGAGCCTCTTTGGTTGTAGCAGAAATCACAATGTAGCTACTGCCGAAATCAATCAACTAAGAGAGATCCATGCTGAGTGACCTCAGTAATCCAGTTTGACATCAACCCGTTTTCACAATACCCAGAAGCTGGACATTTATCACAATGGCTGTCGGCCCGAGTAGAAGCACCAGCAGCCCTCATCCTTAGAACCTAAAGTAGGAGTTATTTGTGTTTCGTATGACTCAGTTTGGGCTGACCCTTGACATAAACTCTGAAATTAAGATATTACATTACAACACATGCTATATTGTTCTCACTAGATATTTCCCAGGATAAAGTAGCACACTGTATGCCATAATCATATTCTATACTATATACATGAGTGGCTATGGGTGAAGCCTTGTAGTATTTCTACTGTTACTGAGGAGGTTGTGGTTGCATTCAAAGTACTAAAATAACAGTGAGGGATCAATTGTTGGGTTGTAAGTTACTGCTTCAAATGAAGCCTTTGAGCAAACAAAAAAAGGGAGATTTTAAAATCTACAGAGAAGATTTCATACAAAAAAGGCATGAATAAAAACAGGTTTTGGGATTTTGTCATATAGATTTCACTGGATTGGCCTCCAGATTCGGCTAAAACATAAGGATATTTGTCTTCTTTCTATACATTCTTCATTGTTTGTGTCTTGAATATATCCGTGTTTACACAATAAACAAGGAGTTGCGTGATCCCATGTTTCTGTACATGAATCCGCAAGTGTTTTTTTCCTTGTTCTTTGCTCTGCACTGTCAGCAGTTGGGCTGTTGTGAATGAGTCTGCATGCACAGGAACATGTTCAGGTAAGGGTTAAATGTGACACACCCGACATTCAGTGCTAGCCTCGCTGCTAACACTGGTAGTGAATGTGCTGGTGCTGGTGCACTTTGCCGTCCACATGCGAATGCGTGTGTGTGTGTATATCCGTGTAGATCTTCGGGTAGACCTTGGGAGCCAATCCAGTGCCTCCCTGAGCCAGGAGCAGCTGCTGGTGGGAAATGTAGTCCTCATACGAGAGACAATCTTTGTCCCCGTTGGTCTGTTGAGAGGGCAGCGCTTGACTCGCTCGCTCACGATTGGCCACAGGTAGGCGCTGGGCGGCTGGAAGAGCAGAGGAGGACGAGGAAGAGGATGAAGAAGAAGAGGAGCAGGTGCGTTTCGATTGGCAGAACCAGAGGAGGGCGGTGCCTAAGATGAAGGCGACACCTGCTGGTATTCCAATGATGACGGGCCAGGGTAGGCTTGGAGATGTCGCTGTGGGGAGAGAGTTGACCTGGGGCTTCGGATCTGCAAAGGAGAAGGGAGATGAGGATATTAACGGTGGTAAAAACAACAGAAAAAAAGTATGAACACACTTTGATGGTTTGTTTGTTGAGCTATACAGCATGCTGCCAGTAACGGTGGCACGGTATTGACCTTAACACACTATTAGCTTGATTGAGTGGGAGTCTAATGTCGCTTAAGTAGCTCAAATAAAAAGAAGCCTTTCTGGTGAAGATGAAACACCCTCTGGCAACTTTCCAAAAAGGAATATGGGACACCATTTTACAATGCGGCGTCCTTCTTATAAAACGTCCATGCCTACGATTCATGTATCGATTCAAGTGCCTCTCTTGAGAGATACTACAAATGATATTACATAAACTTGTGTTATTATGCATGTCTCTCTTTGCTGATCTGACCTGGCAGCACTGTTAGGTAGGCACTCCTGAAGCTGTAGCCCATAGTATTGGCTCCCAGGCAGATGTACATGCCGGCATCCTCCTCCTTGGCTCTAGTTATCAGCAGCTTGTTGAGGTAGGATCCGTCAGGACGTGACCAAACCTCTCCTGTAGGCAGGACCACAAAGCGGTGGTCTCCAACCTTTGAACAGAATCATACAAAATCAAAAATTTAAGCAACTGAATACTGTCAATTATCACTTGTTAACAGAGAATTATGTTCACATAGTAGAATGGGTTTTTGGCAGTGTGTGTCTGTTTCTACCTCGATGGTGGAGTTAAATTTGTTCTCGTCGCCGGGTTCAACTCTTTTCAGCCACTGAATCACCGGCTTGACGTCACTGCGGACCTTACACTGGAAGGATGTGGTTCCTCCGTAGTCGACGGTGGTGTTAACTGGGTGAGTGCCAGTCAGAATTGGTTTAGAGTTGGTACGCTCTGAAGACACAAAGGGAGACAGATGCACGGAAAGACAAAGAATATTTAATATTACATGCTATTTCAAGAGACAAAGTGTGGAGAAAATAAATGGTTTGATTGTTGAATTGTGTAAATACTGTATGTCAAAATGAGCTGTAGGCCTACTATACTTTTTAATCCAGGGAAAAGCTCAGTGTGGACAGAGTATGCACGGTTTTTATTCACCTTTTTTTAATTGAATGAAAGTTTAAAAAAGAATGCAGAAGCCCAATGGTTTGTAAGCATTATTTGCTCAGTATCTGTTGTATTGAGCACCATATCCTCCCTCACAAACAGATCCGGTATCTTCAGTTCTTGCCCTTTCTTTGTTTGTTTATACAGCAGAGTAAACACACCTGCCAGATCAAGTCTCTTTTTCAGTAGCCTATATATATGTCACAAAAGTGTAACCAAAGAAAATTAGAATGGATTTCAAATTTTCAAAAAGCATCTTCAGTTTTTTCTGTCACAGGATGAACTCACTACAGTTTCCAAACATTCACACATTCTCACTGAGACTTGTGTGGTGATGTGGAAACGTTGGTTAATCCCTTCATGTCTGGTAAGCATGATGACTAACATATCAAGTTAAGTTAAAAAAAGGTTTGTGGGAAATCTTTGGGAATTGATTTTTTACTATAGGTGGTCAGGTGATGCTCATGAGGGGATGCCAAATAGTGAAGAGGTAACATGCATGTAATGTATTTAATCCAAAAGTTAAATCAGCTGGTGCAAACCCATTCCAACTAGATAGATTACTACTCTCACTGTTCCTGATGTACTATACTCTAAGTAACTGTATTTATGGAATATATGTATTGGTGAGAGCTTTACTGCTTCTATGTCCTGGACTCCCTCTTTCTCCAGCTGTGAATGACTGACAGCGGAGTGAACCTCTACTGATTGAGAAAATGTCACATTTGACATAAGCGGGCGCAATTTGATTTACTTCCTTTCTGCCTGTGTGTGTGTGAATGTGTATGAGTGTCAGTGTCTTCCAGGAAAGAACACAGCTGTACTTCTTTAATGTACAACAGATGTGGCGGGTAAAGCCAGAGGAGCCAGTCCGAGGCCCTGGACATAGCTATCACATTCTGTAACTACAGGTATGTATGTATGCACACACACACACACACACACACACACACACACACACACACACACACACACACACACACACACACACACACACACACACACACACACACACACACACACACACACACACACACACACACACACACACACACACACACACACACACACACACACACACACACACACACACATTTCCACTCTTCCAAACATTAAATCATACAGCACCACTGTTTTCAGCCTTTAAACAAAACCTAAGACTTCAGAAAACACTCACAATTCATCATGTTCTCTGAGGGGGGGCTCACTCTCTCACACTTTGAAAACCCCTGAATTAGTGAATAATGTACTGAATGTAATTACCCCATAACATTTTTCTAAATCCATTTGTGTTTTGAAAGATCTTTTAATTATTTTACACATTTTAAACAACTCTGTTCCTATTTTACACATTTTAAACATTCTAAACATCTTTGTGCGTTTTTAAACAATTTTTAAAACAAATTGTAACATCTTTATCTAAGTATGTTTTTTTGTTTTGCTTTTTAAAAATACATTTGAACATCTTAATCTAGTGGTTTAATCCTGCTTCCTTTAAGCGTGGATAGTAGTGACTGAGTGTGCAGTGGAGTTAGAAAGATAGGCAGACAGACTTGCCCAAATGATTGACTTTTGTTAAATGTCATTCCCAGTGTTTTTTCGCTAGTGCCTCCAATGTCCTGCTGGGTGAAAATAGTAGCCAGCAGAGATCCTGACCCTCCTAGGGGGGTCCGGGGGTATGAAGAAAGACTCATGAATTTTCCATAAAAATATTCATTTAAAATATAATATGTAGGGTCCTCTGGGTTGGGCTTGGAGCTCTTTTGCTTTAACGAGACATATTTCTCTTTAATATAGTGAATGCATTTAAATGCAGTGAGAGGAACGAAGCAGAAGAACTCTGTTGTCTAGCTATCTAAAACATTGTATTCCTTTTTTTGTATGATAACTTACATTTGCGTAATATGATGTTAATAACAAAAACAAACCAATTATTATTTTTTTTTTTACATATTCATCCGCGCCCCCACAGTTTGAAAACCACTGGTCTAAACTAATCTAATCTAATGTAATCTAATAAAGTAATGGATGGAAAAGTCATTACACAGTAATACATATTCAACAATTTTCAATTAATAGTTTGTCATTTTTCTCCATTCTAGGATACATGGTGCACTCACGTATGACTTCCACTTTGTAGGTGGCGTTGATGGTTCCTGCTCTGTTGGAGACGTGGCAGGTGTACTTCCCGCTGTGCTCCGGCGTCAGGTTCTTTAGACTCAGAGTCCACCTCTTCTTCTTCCCTTCCCCTCCTCCTGTCCCAGACTCCTCGTCTACCAGCGGCCTGTTGTCCTTCAGCCACACAATGTCGGGCCGAGGGTTACCGCTGGCCGTGCACTTCAGACGCACTGAGCTGCCCACTGGCCGGGCGATCACGCGCTTCCTCATCTTGGAGGGCTGGGTGAAACGTGGACGCACTGCAATAACGGAGACGGTGAAAGGGAGAGTTTAATACTATTTTTTTTTCACCTTCATTCGACAGTATTATAGTGACGGAGAATATATTAGAATATAGTTGTTGTAGCTGGGTAACTGTGAGTTAAACTATCCAAAAAGTGTTGTAATGTTATTGGCTGCCTTTTAGAAATGAGATGATCTGAAACAGAGATGAACAGATTACAGAGTTTTTATTTTATTTTACTAGCAGTGTTCTCATTATACACCAGTGGAGGGAGAACAGATTCAACGATTCAATCAGACCCACTTTATCTGAAGAGGCTGTGACAGAGAAGAAGGATCTAGAACGTTTTTGATTAGCTCTTTATTACCACTACAAATTTAAATATGTTTGCTATTAGAGAAATCAAAACATGACAAGCATCTTGAAGACACATAGCGATCATGGATTTTACAATATGTTATGGTGTATTTTCTTAAAACCCTATGGCTAACTTTCTGTCATCATCCATACAATTCACATTGTTTTATCATCTAGAATGAGTCAAACCATTGTTTGTTTGTTAATGATAAAAATAAATTTTTTAATTTGAGAAAATTTAGTAGGCTATCATCTCAGGAGTCTTGTAAAAGTGGGTGTTTTTCTTGTTGCTGTGCAAGGAGCATTGGACATGCTGATGTCATCGCCATAGGCCTTGCCAAGAATTCCATGTTTTGATGTGACAACAAATGGAAGTGTATATACAACCTAATTTGCTCTTAAAAGCCAAATTGTTTTTTTGCGCTTGATTCACTTCCTACACCCACCCACCCACACACACACACACACACACACACAAACAGAGACATACACAGATTCCCTTTTTTCCACTCATCCAGCCAACCTCAGCCCAGGTTTGTATGCCTTGCTGCTTTAAGGAAAAAAAAAAGTTTTGACCTCAAATCATGCATCCATGCGATCTCACTGTAAAACCCAGAAACCACTAGACACGTATTACATCCCTTTAAATATACAGTCTTGAATGCATATCTGTGCACGAATCATAAAAAGCCAGGGAGTGAATTAGCATCAAACCAAACATCTTTTCATTCACGCAAATCCTTTCTTACAAAACATAAAATGGACAATTAACCCCATTCGACTATTCATTCAACACCCACATCCCTGCAAGCTGTTGCACAACTGACCCAACCTTACCTAATCCCATGCATCTATTCATACACTCATATACACAACAATCAGGTACTAGCACCGAAAACACATCAAAGAAGACATAAAAAAACTATCCAGTAGGGAGGGAGGAGAGGAAATCATTCACAGGAGCGCTTGATTTTACGGCCACAGCAGATAGCCATCAACCGGGGCAATAAATCACCCTGAAACCAATGCAGTTGCGTCTCTGTCTTTGGACACAGTTATTATTCTAGCTGCGGATAAACAAACGGGGGTGGAGAGTTATGAGACAGGTTTGCGCGCTCAAATGTGGAGATTTCACTACGGCTGCATTACTCAGCGGAATATAGTTTTCTTCTGACCGTCAGGAAGCTGGGCAGGCTGACAAAACAAACATACCCCAAAGGCTTTTAAGTCTCGCTTTTGTCTCCCCCTCACCCCTCTCTCTCCACCCCCCAAGTCTAAGAAATGCTACTGGACTACAGCTAAACTGTGACCAGACTGAGTCAATATATCTACCAGAGAGTGGGGAAAGTCGAAGATAGTGACTAACAGTTCAGTGTTTTGGCAATGTCCTTCTTTGCTGATTGCAAATATTAATTGAATTAATTGAATAGAGGAGGGAATATTAGCGAGAGCAAAGGGCAGTCAAACTGGATTCTACAAACATAGGACTGGAGAATGAACAACATACTGCAAAGTGAAATAGAAATGAACTGATTCATATTGCCTAAGCTGGACCAAATCAAACAGAAGTTCAGGAGAAAACAGATGGAAAAGAGGGAGAGAGATAGGGAGAGAGAGAGAGCAGTTCAAAATAAGGTTAGCACATGCAGAAGACGGAGAGATTGCTAAAAAGAGACTGATAAAACTGGACCGACGGCAGGGACACTGAGAACAAAGATGGAGTTAAAACAATAAAAATGCAAAAGGTAAGAGAGAGGGCACACAGAGAGGTAGAAAAAAGGAAAACAGACAGCGAGAGACAGAGAGAACTGAGGCCGATTCGAGAAAGCGGTGATGAAAAAGGTGAAAGAGAGAGAGAGGGGAGAAGGTGAGAGCCAGAGCGGGCGAAAGGGCAGGCTTGTTCTGAGTCTCTGGGGCCACTTCAACGCCACACTTCACAGTGTAAAAATACTACTGACCCTCCGTCCCACTGACCGCCTTTGATCACACAGTGTGCCAGAGAAAAGAAGAGAGAGAGAGAGAGAGAGAGAGAGAGAGAGAGAGAGAGAGAGAGAGAGAGAGAGAGAGAGAGAGAGAGAGAGAGAGAGAGAGAGTGTCTTGCGATTTCCAACTTGGATTGTGAGATAAAGAAGCTATTTGCCAGCTGAGCTAACTTTGGTTCATAATATTTTTTGTGAAAAGGGTTAATATTGGAATTTGGATTACATTTAAGGTGAAGATTTGGGTCTGGATTCAGACTTTTAATCGTTTAAATAAAAGAGTTGGATGAGGAAAACGGTGCCACTCTCATGACTGTGATTTCAATATGGAGTTAGCAGTTGGACTATAGTTGAGAATAAAGACTGGAAGAACCAGCTAACCTGGCTGAAGCCTGGATAGAAGTGTGAACATTAAATTGTTATTTCTATACATTTCTGTTTGTGTATAGATTTAACAACCGAGATACTACTTGTCAGTGGAGTGAGCTTTAGAGGACAGAGCCATGCTACTGTTGTCACCTGCTTCCTTGTTTGAAGCTAAGCTAGACCAACTGCCTACTAACTCACTCTCACTCTCAAAACCTGCGAGTGGAATCAATCATCTCAACCATGTATCAGCAAGAAAGTGAAAACATACATTTAGCAAAATGACAAACCATCCTTTTGTCTTTATTTCGTAAGTTGAAATTCCAGTCAGTCTAGTTGGAATAACAGACGAAAGCTTTTAAAGGTTTATGGAACATCAAAGCACTGCAAAATGCTTTGAAATACTCACAGACAGGATTTTACAGCTGCAGAACGTTATCACGATGGCGAATCATTTTATCTTCAGTTGAAAATATTGCAAAATAAACAGCAGAAATACAGTGTTCATGATTAGTTATTTATATGATTGGCTACCGAAGCTCTGGATGTTGAGTTACGGGAAAAGTTGAGCTATGAATATTTTTGCACCACTGTGTTAGCACTGGTTGGACTGGCCTCAATAAAAGAAAAATAGAGAGCTGTATTTTATTCAGGCAGGGGCTGCTGAAGTATGTTTGAACTTTGATAAAGAGGTCAAGTTTGTACATTTGGTTTTGTGTGAACACAGTCAGGCAAAAATAAAAAGGGAAAGAATGTGTGAAAGAACAAAGAAAGAGTGCAGCAAAAAGAGTAAATGCTTGTTATCACTGAAGTGCCAGAGTGAATGCACGACTTGCACGTCTATGATGGGGTGAGAGAAAGACAGAAAGAAAGAGGGAGTAAGGGAAGGAGAGAGAGAGTTGGAAAACAACAAGCGAAGACAGAAGGGTTAAGTTACATGACGGGGGGGCCAGAAAAGACTTGGAAGGAAGGGGTGGGAGGGGTAAAGGAAGGAATGTGTCCCGCCAAATCACACCTCACACAAATAGACCGCTCTCCACTCTGTCAGAGCCAATTATCCGAGCAAACAACCACCCTGATGTGTGCCTGTGTCTGTGTGCGGGCATAGACCCTCACCTTCTCCCCTCTGACACTATAGCCTACAAGGTGTTTATTGTACAATCTGCCACTGTAGGCCAACCTTGAACAAAATCTAATGCACTCTCAACTGTCTTAAGTGTCACTTCTAGGCCTCTTTCTCTCATAAACACAAGTACATATGATGAGGTAAGGGAAATTATTTGCACTTACCCAGTTTCCCGGCCAGCTCCGGGGCGTGTTCGCTGTCACCGTTGGTCGTCCCTGCTCCACCTCTCGAGCCGGAGTCATCTGGTGATAATAAGAAAAGAGATAGATTGAATAATAGATTGAATAAAGCATCATGAGCTAAACATAAAAACTTCTGAAGACTCGATCGTGAGAAATATAAAATAAAAAACAGAAATGATGCAGCAAACTCTAACCATCAGACAAATACATATTCACTTGTACTTTTCGTGATTTCCTTAGATTTTTCCAGCGATGCAGCCGTTTTGTGATAAAGTTATGATGTATGGTTGTTTGTCCAACATGAATTCAAAATATCCGTGATACATTGGTCTGCTCACACAAATTGGACGCAGATGAAGCATCGATGTTATCACTTTGACATTTTAAAGTATCTAAAACCTTGACTTAGACAGTTTTTGTACGGTACAAACTCTGCAGATGTAATATTGTGAAAACATAGATGTGTCGGGTTAGAACGAAAAAAAATAGTTTTCAAAGAAAAATGTCATGGCACAAATTTTTGGAATTCCTTTATACTGTATGTGCTTGTGTCATGCCTCTGCAGTATCATATTGCTTTTACTCTCACGCTGGTGTATCGCTTTCTCTCCCTCAGCATGTCTTCCCACATTGATAATCGAAAAAGATACAAACATCTGTCTGGACCTTCACGCTAGCAACCACTTCAAGATGGAGCCCATGTATCCGAGGGGCCCTTTAACAGGGAGACCGGGAGGGCTGATACAGTGCAATATCAGGTCTGTCAAAATACACGGGGGAGGTGTGCGTTTAACTTGGCTTGAACCTGAGACTCCAACCAAAACCTCATGGTAGTTATGGAGGGTAAAGAAGAAGGACTCAAACCGCCTCGGACCACCTGCAGAAATGACGTGAGAGCGGGTGCTTAATTGTAAAGGGATAGGTTTATTGTGCATGTTGGTACATATGCCGAGTTGCGTGTGGATTTTTTTTTAAAGAAGACCACCTGAAATCGTGGTGTTTAATGCAGCGCCAAATGTCTTTAAAGCATCACTATTTGAATGATGGAATGAAAGAAGAATTTTAAAATGCAAATAGGAGGCATGACCTGCATCCTTGGGCTGGTATTAATAGCATCCTGGCAGGCCGCGTGGTGCGGACCCAGTATGTGGGTTTGGTTAGTGTGTATCGTTGCGTGTGTGATATGAATTCCTCTATGGGTGTGTCAGTGCGTTCTGGCGTTATTTAACTAAGTGGTAACTTGAGGTGCATGTATTCCAGTCGCACCTCACTCCCCTCCCCTTCATCCCCTTACTTCTGCCACATGCACGGCATGTTCTGAGAAAGGCCAGTGTGTTTGAAGCCCAGTGGCATTGGGATCTGATCTGAAGGGGGAACATGGTTTCGTATCTTAACAGCTACCAAACCAACACCGCCCCGGGCCTGGTGCGAGGCTGTAAACCTTACTTGGCCAGACCTCTTACAGACCCACTCACAGAGGGGGGCTGGACCACTTCCACTGTCCACACAGTGCAGCCATACATCCAAAGTATCAAAGTATTTCCCAAATTCAAAACATATATAGATTGTATATAGCAGCTGTATGTTGTGATACAGATGCAGAGAAAATTCAGCAACAGACAACAGAAAATCTAACACATGTGCTCAGTATTTTTTTTTCAAATATGTAAAAAAAAAACTAATAATAAAAAAGAAACTAAGTATTTCGAAACATTTCATGCAGCAAAATGTTGCTAGAGTTTCGTCTCACATGGAAGTGAGTAATTACTGACCTTTTAGGGTGAAGTTGATAAGGTAAAATATGGGCAAGGTTGTCTATGAAGGACATTTATATCTAGACATGAATCGTTTAAAAGTACTTGAAAACTGACAACATAATCTATCAGCATGAACGCTGCAAATCCCACATCTGTCAGCATGCGAGACATCCAGGCTTCAGAAACAGTTTCTGCCAGCAGAGTCCGTTTTACACCTTTCTTCCGTTCTGCGAAACAAGCGCAGGGTTGGCGGTCGATTAAATGTTTCTAGTTGAACACACACAGAGTAGAAAACATATTCCCTCCCGGCTTCAGCTGTTTTCAATAAACAAAATGTTTTCTTCTGATCTCGTTCCATCATTCTAATGTTCGGCCAGATACTTTGGCTGGTGGTTACAACAACTAATCCACATACACGCACACACACTCACACACACACACACACGCGTGCTCACATGGCCATATACACACAGAGTCATTCATACAAGAAGGCAGAGTTTGTCTTGTTTTGTGTTTTGACATGTAACATTAATATACATTCTCTTCTCCCCAATGAATGTGCTACATTAACCCATATCTTTACTGATGGATTATTAGGATCCTTGTATTCACAGTTCCTTTTCTTTATGTTTATTGTAAGGCAAATACACTTTTATAATTTGTGAGTTTATTTGCTTAAAAAAAATCTTATTCCAAACTTTGCTCACTCTCTCTTCCCACACAAGCTTTCTGTGTCATTTTCTGCCTCTTTCTTCTTTGTTTCTTTTCATTCCTCTCCCATGTAGTCTGCAGGGGGGGGGGAATGGTTAAACAGTGTGCTACATTTCACACATTCACTGGCCGGGTACCCTTGAGAGAGAGCATGTGTGTGTATATAACCCCTACTTATATTTACTTTTAGATCTGTAGAGAAAAGGCAGCAACTGGACATGAGCACGCTCAGAAATACGAGTCCCAACGGTCCAGTGTGTGTGTGTGTGTTTGCTTGCGCGTGTGACTGTCCAGGGTGCCAGTGTTTTGCTAAAGGGTCATGTCCTTCTAGTTTTTAATATAGAGACACTGGATATGTGGACAGAACCTCGGTGTGTGAGGGAGACAGATATGTGTCTGTGTCCACTCTTGACTTGACACTGGTTGTTGCAGCATCAGGGTTAAAACCGGCCAAATGTGAGTTTGTGTATCCGGCAAACCGAGCAGACCACTGTTAGCCCTTCAAACTGACCACGATCAGAGTTTGGGGCTTTGCACAGGCACAGCTTCTCTCAAACTTTGTCCAGACATGAGGTTCTGCTTCAAAATTCAGACAGGAGCTAACCGCAAGCAAGGTTTAACACAACACAACATTGTTCAGTTAAACCTTTAATTTTACCTCAGCAACAATAGCTTTCGATCAAAAATGTTGCAAGGGATTGCAGTTTTGACCAAGGTTAGATTTTATCCAAACTGAAATGGGTCATTTTTAGTTTATAGCTTGTGATTTATTTATTTTGCTTTTGGACCAGGTTTTATCAGATCTGATTAATCAATGCATGTTAAAATAATAGTTGTTTGTGCCTGTCTAATCTTAATTAAGACAATCAGACTCTTACCTGTATATTTATGAATTCAGACACAGTAGAGTAACTCTAACTTTGAGAATTGAAACATCATGAGCAGAACATTTTAATCAAGCTCTGCTAGGTGGAATGACAGGGATTACTACTTTAGAAGAGCCAGGACAAGATGATGAATGTTGTCCTCAGCAGTTGGTTGGCCTGTCAGTGCCCTCACCCCCTACTAAAACACACACCGTCATTATAACTCCATCAGTTCAACGATACTCTGGAAACAATGAAACCACATGTTTTGTGGTTCTTTCTTTAATGTAATAAGCCCATTATTGCTGCTGCTGTTGGAAAAACACACAAGATTTAACATTTTCTGGAGGGCTTTTTGTTTGTGGGTGAAGAAAGAGACATCCAAAATCACTCTCTTTCTTTAGTAGTCATACTCTCTCTCTCTCCCACAAACTCTCATTCACATATAGCATTTTGACCCCAAGTTCCAAGCATAGCTTTCTGTCCGGCCAAAGTTGTTTTAGAAATAATTATTCAAATATTATTGCAAACGCGTTGCAACATCACACACAGTGTCAGTGTGATAAATGGTCACATTTACATGTGGGGGCTACAGATCCTAAATGTAATACCTTGGCTGTTCTGTGGAAACCTTCTGTTTGCAGCATGGGTCGGGTTTCATGTAATTCTCCATGGACAGTAGGTATTTAATGTACTTAACAGGCCGAAAAACCACAAGGCTGTACAGGGTAAGACAGCCAAAGATATTAATGTGAAAATATCTTATTTTTGCTGATTAATGAATTAAGTTTATATAGTGACAAGGACTCCTTAAGACACAAATGATAATTCGGTGAGTCAGCTAATAGTTCAAGATCAAAATATCACAGAACATTTATCAGCAATAAAGATAATACAGTATTTGAACAAACCAGACCAAACCAATCCTTCTGGAGCTTTCAGCCCCAGCAAACAGCTTAAACAGATGGAATTTGCTCAGTTGTCTAAAGGTGGATGTGTTTTAGGACGAGAAGGTCCTAAAGTGCTTTAATGATGAAATCATGACAGCTGCTGCACTGAACTCACATGTCAACAGATCCATCTCCATTAAAACCAAGCAAATTCCTACCTGATGACCGCCTTAGAAAAGCTTAAGAGACGACCATTGATTTGACCTTGAGTTGGGATTGCTTTTTGAAACTAATTTTCCAGAGTCAAGAATAAACTTTTGTTCTTTTGGATAAGGCTATAAAGGGATTAAAAAAAATTCACAGTAAATTAGTATTTTTGGGTTTGGAGTGTATTTTGTAATTTTCTAGACTACATGGTTAATCATAACATAATCAAACATAAACATACTTTTCCTTCCACAACATTGTATGTCTTCCTGGAGGCATTGCAAAAATACAAATCAGTTACGAAAATAATCTTTAGTCAAACCGTAGTATTATTGTGATTTTAACTTCTTCACTTCACACAATAAATTATTTTGCCCTGTCACTTTCTTTATTACTGGGCCATATGGTTGTCTAATTTCACCATATCACAAAATCAAGATGCCAACGCACAATAAATAAATCATACATCCATTGCACACGTGGCCAAGAGGGAAAAAGTATCAGCGCCTTTTCTCCTATTCTCAAGAGAAAACAGCGAGATGTGTGTTGGTGCACACTAGCGTCCATGTGTGCACACGTGTACACACACACACACTCACACACACACACACACACACACACACACACACACAAACACACACGTCACTGTGATTTACGCTCCCACGTGTGGAGAAGCTGTGTAGCCTTATGGAAATCATTATAACTTGTGCAGCTACACAGTCCCCCATTAGCAGCGTGAGAGAGAGACATTGAAAGGGGCTTCGACGGAGAACGAGAGGGAACAAGACGGGAAATGACTGACTTTCAGAGGAGGTCAAGAGGCAGCAGGAGCGAGATGAAAAGACAGAGTCGGAGAGAAAAAAGGGCGACAGTGAAGAGAAAGATTTATTAACTGTAACCGCGGAACAGACAATCACACATTACAGTTAACTGCTGCTCTCTAGGAGTGACAACACTGGCTAAACGACAGATTAACAGCCTGTGTGTGTGTGTGTGTGTGTGTGTGTGTGTGTATACCCAGAGTATTTAGTGGCCACTGATCTTGTTGGAGACGTGTGTTTGAGGTAATGACAACCCCCCCCCCCCCACTCCATAGGCCTCCTTGGACCAAGCCAGTACAACAACAACAAACCTTTTTAAGAGTGCAACTTTAAAATGCTATTTACAAATGTTATTATACGTTCTAGGCCTATAGGATCTCTGAAATATTATGAACACACGTCAGCTTCCATACGTGAACAGGGTTATCTCACACACACACACACGCACGCACGCACGCACGCACACACACAAACAAACACACAAACAAACACAAAAACGATTTCTTATAGCAATCTGGGTATGTAATTGATTAACAAATGATTTTTGCTGGCAAGAGTTTCAGAGTGAAGGAGTCTAAGGAGGCTCAGCATATGTGTGTGTGTGTGACATGCAATACGATTCTTATTCCTCCTTCTGAAGGTTAAGTCAAAGAGAAAAAAAGAAAAGATAGAAAGATGCTGATGTGTTTATTGAAATCCCAAAATCTACTTGAAAATGGACAATCCACATTGATCCCTATCCCTAGAAGGTGCCTTGTAACAGCAAGTTTTAGTACTTATAATTGTAAACTTATAAGAAGTACCTATATCTATGGATAACAATTTTGATTAGATGTAACATATGGATATTATCATATTATGTGAAAAACAGTGTGTGGCTGCTCTTTCACTGCATTTTCAATGATGCTGAGTAAGGAGGCAGGAAACTCTACCCCCATTTGGGTACACGAGGAAGATAAAAAATCTGACCATGACCTTCATTGTCAAAATTAAACAATATTCGCTGAACAGACTCCTTCTCTTTTTCACGGTAAACCAGTCTTTATTAAATGGTCCATTCTTTTGTCTTAGAAATACTTCTGGTTCATGTTTGATTTTGTAACAAAGGGAAAAAGGGCGGCACACAGGGAAACATGCCTGGTCATCAATATGAAGAGCTGACCACTCAGAGCTATACAAGCTTTTCCTCCAGCAGCATTATTACTGCTTTTATAACCTTGCGCCCAGCTGGTCTGGCTGTGCTCGTTCTGCTTAACGAAAAAAAAAAAATTGCTGGGTATATCCGTAAGTTAGACTGGAGATGTTGAACATTTCAAGCTTTTCTGACCCATAATCCCCTGCTCTACATCCGCCCTGTCTGCAGTTCTCCCCTTGCTGAAGCAAACACCGAGAGCACTAGGTTGTAAGTTGCTACGGTGAAGTGAAACAGAGCTCTGTTTCACGTGCAGACTAAACAAAAAACGTTTTAGGGGGAAAATATTTTGTATGCCAGCAGCGTCACGTTAGCGAGAGAACAAGAGAAATAAAGAGTGAAGGTGCATGCATCTCTGTGTGTGTGTGTGTGTGTGTGTGTGTGTGTGTGTGTGTGTAAGGGTGTGTGTCTAACTCTAAGCAGTGTTCTGTGTTTCCTGAAGCAGAGCGGACCGCGGTTTGATCTTGTGCCACAAATGGGCTCAACACACTAATCACAGCCACCTGTGTTTGTGTGTGTGTGTGTGTGTAAGCTATGAGTGGCTGCATGAGGGAAAAGGATGACTGTATGGTCATGAAAAAGGCGACCTGCTGTTTCAACTAACACACACACACACACACACACACACACACACACACACACACACACACACACACACACACACACACACACACACACACACACACACACACACACACACACACACACACACACACACACACTTAGAGGAAAACATAATGAAGCATCATACTCTGAAGAAAAAGAAGTGCTGTTTTCCACTCTTGAGTTACCCTTCAGTGTGTGTTTGTGTGTGAATATGTTTCGTATCAGGTGTTCAGTTTCGCCTTTGCCATTTGTCTGTCTGTCAAGCTGTCAGTCACTCAGTGAAACCAGGGACCCATGTTTTAAGTTTTTAGGTGTAAACATAGAAGAAAACTAGGATTTATTGGGCTCAGTGCCCATTTTTAGCAAGAGCCAATGACAGAGAGTAAGACCGAATGGGCCAATTCTTTCATTGATACATCAAATTACTGACTTTTTCCTCACCACAAGTTCTCTCCAACTCTTGCAGAGGCTTTTTCTTTCAAGCCATGTTTTCCATGTGTGCACCAAGTGCCAGATGACGCACATTCCCACTTTTTCAGGAAAACAATAGTATAAACTATATACACATTAGACTTTTTACTGCTGTTTTTGCATCCTAAAAAATATCTTCAACTTAAACTTTATACACTCAACAAAAATATAAACGCAACACTTTTGTTTTTGCTCCCATTTTTCATGAGATGGACTTAAAGATCTAAAATTCATTCCAGATACACAATTGTACCATTTCTCTCAAACATTGTTCACAAATCTGTCTAAATGTGTGATAGTGAGCACTTCTGCTTTGCTGAGATAATCCATCCCACCTCACAGGTGTGCCACATCAAGATGCTGATCTGACATCATGATTAGTGCACAGGTGTGCCTTAGACTGTCCACAATAAAAGGCCACCCTGAAATGTGCAGTCTTGTCTCACAGCAAAATGCTACAGATGCCACAAGCATTGAGGGAGCGTGCAATTGGCATGCTGACAGCAGGAATGTCAACCAGATCTGTTGCTCGTGCATTGAATGTTCATTTCTCCACCATAAGCCGTCTCCAGCAACTTCACACAGCCATTGAAGAGGAGTGGACCAACATTCCACAGGCCACAATTGACAATCTGATAAACTCTATGCGAAGAAGATGTGTTGCACTGCATGAGGCAAATGGTGGTCACACCAGATACTGACTGGTTCTGAGTCCCCAGACCCCCAATAAAGCAAAAAAATGCACATTTCAGAGTGGCCTTTTATTGTGGACAGTCTAAGGCACACCTGTGCACTAATCATGATGTCAGATCAGCATCTTGATGTGGCCTCCACCTGTGAGGTGGGATGGATTATCTCAGCAAAGCAGAAGTGCTCACTATCACACATTTAGACAGATTTGTGAACAATGTTTGAGAGAAATGGTACAATTGTGTATCTGGAATGAATTTTAGATCTTTAAGTCCATCTCATGAAAAATGGGAGCAAAAACAAAAGTGTTGCGTTTATATTTTTGTTGAGTGTATATAAAAACAGAGTTTAAAGGCTCCTGTGTGTATTTTTCCTGTGTCTTTTAGTTGTGTGTGTGTTGCTGAAGCTGGAAAGCAGGCGACTTCTCCTGCATTGGATCAGGAAGCTCCTTGTACATAAAACAGAAATATTATCACAGTCACACTTTAGAACATCTGGTGTTCTTGGGTTTCTCTCCTCCACAATGTAACTGTAAAACTGCAATTGGCTCGGGATGAAGGATAGGCAGTAGTCTTAGTGTTGAATAACAAAAAATAGAATTTCAGAACAGCAAAGCCCCCAAAGTTCCCAGTTCCTCTTGACAAAATCCTCAATAAGCAAACACTTCCAGGTAAGTAATTTAAGCCAGGGAGCCAACTTTTGGCTAAAACAGGCTAGCAATAAAAAACTGTTCCAGGAAGTAAAATCTACCAACCCTAGAGGCCGAAAATAGTTCCAGACCCCCCGGCACTGCATCTTTTATAGATCCACTGTACAGCTGTATTACATTGTGCTGCTTTCTTCACTAGCCTAAGTATGTCATTTTCTATGCTAAATCACATTGCATTTAGCAGTGTTTATGTTTAGTGAGGGCTCATACTTGGTTGCTAAGAGCAAATAAACATGCTGATTTAAGAATTGTTATTTCTGTAAATGGACAAACAGAAATCTGCATTATTGTAGCCAAACAGACACTCGCAATCCATCCTACAAGCCTCTGACTGTCTTGGTTGTTTATACAACTGGGAACAACAGCAAAGGCTATGGACATTTTCTTGGTGTTTTGTAATGTTTACAATCTGCACCGACAACATTTAGGACATGAGCCTGTCAGCAACACAGATGTGCCAAGCTTAAATTGAGCTCAAGTGGACAAAGCAATGTTTCAGTAATAAAATCAACAGGAAGGATCCCGAGTGGAATTCAGCCATTGCACTGGTGAGACTTTTTTTCCCTCTAGCACTGTAGCTATCGTATCGACATGTCCACACTTTTGTCAATCCAGGTTTCCTGCTACTTTACTGCACTTTTTCTTTAGTTGTATGCCTTTAGTCTACCTCTTGTTCGTTTAGATTGCTGTAGCTCTCCACCTTCCGCAGAGTGAGGGTGTAAGGGCAGGGTGTCATATTGTATCATGGAATGTAAAGCCCACTGAGACAGATGTCTATTTGTGATTTTGGGCTATACAAATAAAACTGATTTTGAGGGAGGAGGAGGCTCAAACTGTTTAAAGGTGGAGTCAGCGATAATGGAGAATGCTTGCGGTCAAAATAACTTTTTGTCAAAATCAGTGAATATCTCCTCACGATCCACTACCTGTCAGTACTGTGTGTGCGCTGAAAAAAATACCAATGTTAATACATAGCCTAGGCTCTGTAAACGGGAATATTGCTAGCTACAGTGGGCCCTCCTGGTTTACATACCCTTTGCTTACCTGTGTTTACAGAGCCTAGGCTGTGTATTAACAATAGATTTGTATTCAGTGCACACACAGGACAGGTAGTGGACCGTGAGGCGATATTCACTGTTATACTGGCAAAAAGTGATTTTGACAAGAAGCATTCTCAAGGACCGCTGACTCCACCTTAGAATAACCTTTCTACCTTTTTATATCAAACAGATTTCCAGCAACTCCATTGTGGCTGCTGGAAAGATCAAATTTCTACATGTGGCCAGTTAGCCACTGGAGAAAACCCTTTTCAGCAGCATCGAACAAAATGCACCAAGAAATGTACTGCACATCACCAATAGCTTTTCTTTCTTTACTCTGCTAAAGTGTTTGAGGGTTCCTTTCCGGGTAACCTTGAGCAAGAAACTAAATCCCTATCTGCTTTCCTATTGCCAACCCTGGCAGGAAACTTTCCCCAGTAGGGATCAATAAAGTATCACATTATATACTGATTCTGTTTTCAACAATTTCAGTGAACATTTTTAAACGGCTGCCTCACTTCAGCAGCCGGGGGAAGGAAGAGAATCCAACTGTGTCGCTTGCAGCTGACATAGCACAAATCCTACCCCATTCAATCTCCATTTGATTTTATCCAAATACACAATATGTGATTAACAAGCCACATTTTAATGGAGCATTAATAAGTCCAGATCCACTTTCCAGCAGAGTTGCTCCAACCTTTGGCTCTGGTATATTTTCAGAGGTTGCGGCCAGGCACGGGCCATATACCCTTGACGGTCCGGTTTAGGTTAACAGCGAGGCCTGGGATTGGTTATGGCTTGAAAAATGTTGAGAAAACCAACAGTGAGAAAATACACAAAGCACCCGGGCCTCGTCCAACGCTGAACATGGACTGTGTCAGCGCATAAAATATCAACAGAGCGATGAAATAACATACAGACACGAGGCACAAGTGGTTCCCCACATTCGCTCATAAACGTCACAAGGCGATGGGGTTTATGAGTTCTGAAAACATACAGTTAGGGATCAAGTTTTCTGTTTTCTGTGTGTCTATTGAAATCTACACGTGTGTGTGTGTGTGTGTTTGTAAAACAAAAGCATCTGGGTTCTCATATCATTTTTTTAAAGCACCAGTATACAAGCAAAGTAGCCCTCTTGTCTTCTCACCTCTTTCAATGCATGTGCAGTGCGTGTGCTTTTTCACGTAGCTGTTTTACATCACTGTTCACACTTCATCGATGGAGCGTCAGGGTCAAGTGTGGAACACGGACTGAAATTTGCCTAAAATGGAGATGACGAAAACGCCACACCGGAATCTGGCCAATATACAGCTGCAGAATAAAGCCTTGACCTCCACCCAGCACATTAACTTGATGGAGGGAATCCAGTCAAGGACAGAGATGATTCAGTGGAATTACTGAATTACTTCATGTCCGCTGCTCTCAGGAGGGCTGCGGTATCAGAAAAGTGGAAACAGAGTGTGTCTGTCCACATACAGTGAATGTAGGATACACAGATAATATAAATTCAAAGACATAAACGTGAACTCGCAACCAGTCTGTGAAGAGCTGCAGAATGCAGATAGCTCTAAAAATCACTACACAGACATTATTCAAAGGGAACACAACACTGACATATCTTTTCTTAAGTTGATATATCACACTTGTTGGCAACCAGTTGCTCATTTGCAGATTGCAGTTACGGAGCAACATTATTAATCATTTCGAGTTGTGGCCACATGGCGAATATAAGTCCAATATCCACTCTCTTTCTGCTCTGTGTTTTGTCTCTACCAACTCCAGAGGGAAATATTTGGCGGTGTATCAGCTAAATGCTTCACTATGCTCACCAGCTAGTCTCTGTTTGCGTTCATCTGCTGTTTGGATGATAAGATGATGAATGATGAGTAAAGTTGGTGGGAGTGAACCAAAAAGAAAAAAGTTATTGTCCATACTTTTAAACAAGAAGCTGTAATAGCCACTTTAAGAAGCTAGAAACACACACAAAACATCCATATTCTCTAACCACATATGGCAACAGCATCAATGATGCAGACAATCTTAAGTCCCGATTAATTCAATAGAAATAACAGGATAGAGCTCAAGAATTAATTTATTCTCGTACATGATACTGACTATTTATTGTTGAAGTATGTCTTGTTTGTATGTGCCTGACCACAAATGAAGTTCCCTCACGGGAAAAATAAAGTTATTTGAATTGAATTTGAATTGAATTGAATTGAAGACATGCAGTGCTGATAGTGTGCAGGAGTTCACAAAGTTGTTTTCTCATGACTTCATTTCTCCTGCAGACTTACTGTATATACCAGGTGTGTATTTTGGCAATGGTAAATAATGCAATCATCAACGTCCACTTATGTCAGTTTCACGATAACACTTATAAAAGAACAAGACATAAATATTTGATGCAAATCTAGACCTGTTGTCTCGGAGTTCTTGAAAGGCATTCTGGGAAATGTAAGAAAAACCTAGAACAGTGGTTGTCTATTCCTTTTACAATTACAATATAGTGATAAGAATGAATTGAAAAACATAGTGCTTCTATTACATAACAATTCTTATCATTCAAAATTGTACCAATCTTTACTTTTCACTTTGAAATATTGGAGAGTTTTACTTTTGAAGGCCTCTAAAATGAATTGCAGACTTATGCAAACCCATTATAAAGGGTCACAGAAGTTCGGGAGCCACTCCTCAATACCAAGAATTTCAGCAGCCAGTGAGTGTGTTATGGTCTGTCATGGAAGGGATGCAGAAGGTGCAATGTATATTTAAGATGCACCAAGTCAGATATATTTAGTCATTTGCTCCAACCTCAAACCATCCTGGCTTATAAAAACTACTGACACGTGCTAAAAATAGATGATGTCCCCATCAGCAAAGAGTAGCCTCTCTCCAGTGTGAAGGTCTTTTGCATAACAGGAGGCACACACGTTACAGACATTCCTAAAGGACAATGGTGGTAAAACATCTTACTGATGTGCTCATGGGCCCTGCATGTCCTTGTTAAACAGCCCTGTGCTTTTAAAAAGCAAACATGTTTGGTTTAAAAGCGAGACAATAAGTCTTACAGTATATTACAAGATTGTAATTGTGTGATTTAACTTAATTGATTTAATTTAAAGCAACAGTTATATAAACATGATTTAATCCTGAATGAATGTGTTTGTGTGTAAATCACACTCATCTTGAGTAGGTTTCTAGGTTACACACTGTGCCATTGTCACCAAGTTTTATGAATGGAAATGTGTATGCGATTTGTGTAGTTGTTATCGAGTGCTTAAAAGTGTATTAGTGCATCTGCTTGCATTTACTGTATGTGTGTATCTGCCTGAAAGCGAAGACATGTGCACTATCTTCTGCATCCAAGTGCATTAGTGTGTGTACTGTAAAGGTGCCTGTGTGTGTTTGTGTGTGTGTGTGTGTGTGTGTGTGTGTGTGTGTGTGTGTGTGTGTGTGTGTGTGCGTGCATGTGCTCGTCCAGCTGCTGCCCGTGTAACTCTAGTAAACATCAAGGCAGCGCTTTGCTTTGCTGAATTAACAAATCTCTCACATCCATCGCCACGCGCCGCCTTTGAAACGCACACCGCCCGGCCTCGGCGCAGGACTTTGAACTCTCAATCACTCTCCTCCTCGCCCACCCTGCTTCATTGCGGTATCAAATTATACTCCAGTTAAATATCTACTCATTAGTACTTTAGTGCTTTTCTCCCCATCTGACCGCTTTCTCATCTTACATTCCCCAATTCATTTCGCTGGAGGTACGATCATAACTGCTGTGTTAAAAGACTGAAGAGAAGCATTTGTACCTTTCTTATCCAATAAACTGCACAGCCTCCCCCCTTAAATCTAACAAACTTTATTATTCCTATAATAATCATCTACCCTTCACTAATGATGATTAATCCATGATTCCTGATGTTTTTTTTTTCATTTAATGGCTTCTGCGGGCGGTTTACTAATATTTCACCCTTTTCTATATCTTAGCCAATTCATCAACCATTAAATAAGGACAATCCATACAGATAAAGCAATACAAGTAGGGATTTAAAGTAAGTGCAAAACAAAATAATACACAAGAGCTAATATTGTAATAGTCATAATATAATATATGTATATTATAATAATAATAATAATAATAATAATAATAATAATAATAATAATAATAATAATAATAATAATAATAATAATAATAATAATAATAATAATATTGTATACGTGTTTGTGCTTTCTAATACATACTGGTAATTAAGAATACGTTTTATGTTGCGTGACTATGCTGGTATGCTGACTTTCAAGCACAAGTGGAAGCAGATTCACTTTAAGATAAAGGACAGTTTGACACATACAATACATTTAGTTACATACACTCTAGACATGATTTTATCCCCCCGGTGCAGTTCACTCCACCCACACAGTTTTCTCAGTAAAATAATCTACACACATTCAATTATTAGTGGCTTCTGTGTGACCCAGTTTTGCCAACCCTCTGCTTTGCACAGTGCTAAACTCCACTGTGATCCCTGCTGGAATGTCAGAGAGGCGTTAAAACAAGTCACACTTCAAAGTGACAACTGAATCTCTTCAGTATGGGGATGTCATATGCATGTGCACAAGTGTGTGCATGAGCTTGTTTGCTATGCACATACTTGCATGCATGATTATTTCTGCACAGATCTGCATGCACGCTCACAAGTGTGCCAACGTGTGTTTACGTTGCCCTTGCACCTTGTGTATGTGTTTAAATGTGTGTATGTGTGTGTATGTGTTGAGCATATGCAGTTGCCTTGTTTAACTTCAAAGATGCTGGCACACTCTGCCTTGTGAAGCTACATGCTGACAGGCTGTCTTTGATGAACAACTATTTACAACAATGTAAAACTAACCCACTCATCACGATGGGCCGCAGGGCAACGTTTCAACATGATTCACCCAAATGCCTGTTACTCAAGGCTGTTTTTTGGATTAATAATAATGTAACTTTTTATCTGCGCTCAGCGGGACGCTCTCTTGCTGCTAACTCACATCCGATAGTCTGTGTTTGGCTGAAGAAGACTTCACTAGGGTAGAATCTTGTATACCGTATGTTTGGTCTTGTAGTCAAGGGGCGTATGTGTACACAATGCTCCAAGTTTAGACTGTCTAACCGGGTAACGCTTAAAACGTAACACAATGCATCAGGCAGTTGTTTGCAGTATGTCCCTTGTGTTCATGAGTGTACTTGTATAAAAAAAGGCAACAGCCATTGCTGCTGCTGTCAAGTGAACATTTCTTCGGGTCATCTAAAGGTGGAGGGACTTTAAAGCCATTTAGGCTAAGAAAATACTTTTTAGTTTTTAAATCCCAAAGCATTAAGAAACAAATGTTTTAGCGTAATTGCTCAGAATTTCAGATTGATGGATACAGAAAAGCAGCAGTAGTCGCAGTAGGAGAAGGGCCTGTGTGGGCCGACAGTGTCTTTACTCTGCGGCTTGTTCTCATCGTTTAACGCCGTGTCAGACAGCATATAGACATCCTCACGCTCTCCCTTCATTTCTTCGCTGCTGTTTTCACTCGATGGGAGAGCTTTGGTAGAGTTACAGCAGAGAACTGAAAAGGACACTTTGGGCTCGTCACAGCAGCTTAAATCCCACAAATGTTGGCATGAAGCGCTCCCAACTCCCGTCAAATCATACGCCCGCCTACAGAGGAAGTTGTCTAATGATGTTAGCCATGAATGGAAGCGTGGACAATCTTGTAAACCTCCGGAATCGAAAAGGAATTTAGTGTGCCTGATACAGAATGAGGCACAAAGGGATGTGCTGCCTTAATTAAATCAATATTCAAACTGTCGACTGTTAGACATAAAACAGATCTAGAACTGAAAAATACACTCAAATACACAAACGCCAAATACAGTCAGAACAGAGAAATGCTTAGAGGAGAACCGAATAAGTCTAATGATCGTGGACACCCGAGTGTGTGTGTGTGTGCACACACGTTTTTTTGTGTGTGTATGTGTATCAGTTTTCAGCATGCTGTCACACTCATCAAACTTCAAGCTGAGGCGCCGCAAAACCATTGCTGTGCTTGCCCAAGAACCATGGGGAAACACACACACACACACACACACACACACACACACACACACACACACACACACACACACACACACACACACACACACACACACACACACACACACACACACACACACACACACACACACACACACACACACACACACACACACACACACACACACACACACACACACCTCATCAAAAAACACAGCAAAAACATATTGGGCTTGCATTTATGTGAAATATAATGCACTGGAATGCAGCCACAGTATGCAAGTAAGTATATACACACACACACACACACACACACACACACACACACACACACACACACACACACACACACACACACACACACACACACACACACACACACACACACACACACACACACACACACACACACACACACACACACACACACACACACACACACACACACACACACACACACACACACACACACACACCTGAGCTCATCTTGTTTTACATTGACATTGTCTGTTTCAAATTACATTTAATTTCATAAGATACGTCAGTCATTTTCTGTAATCAGTATTTATTTTGTCTGCCTTTTTTCACCTCAGCTATGTTAAATGTTTAGAAATACAAGGGATAAAGCATTTTTTATCAAACTTCCTGGGGCTGAGATATGCAATGGTGGCAGGCAGCTCTAAAAACAGTTTAGTCTACCCGCCTTCCACCACCAGATGACAAGAAAACATGGAATAGGCAACAAGGCTTTATCAAAGCCAGATAAACACTGGCTTTGGGATAAATAGCTGAAAGTGCGATAAACCTTTTGATAAGTGGAACAAGTTTTTCCATGCCTGCTGCTTTTTTTTGGATTTGAATGCGAGTGTTTTTCCGTTGCATCCTGCCTGCTTGATGTCAGTGAGGTGAGATAGAAAAAAAGCCAGATGTAACTACTGGAATCTGAAGAGTGACAAAGGGGGGTAGGGGATCTCTGAGTATAATTCGCTCTTCACGTCGTCATTAAGACATCAAAGTGACTGCAGAAGATATTGGGCCTTTCAGCCGTTGACACAAATGCATTCTCAGGGAGAGAGGAGTAACGAGTGAGAGAAGAACGGAGAGAAAAAAGAAAGGAGGGAGAGGGAATAGGAGGAGGAGGGAACGTTGCGTGTTGAAGAACCAGTCTTTGGCTTTGATGGCGGCGCGAGAGCAAAGCAGACAAAAGTTTCTAAAACTTCAAAAGAAGCCTTTTTGTAGCGCAGGTCCACTCCCCTCTTTCTCATTGATTCTTCCATTCTTCACTCACCCTCTTCTCTTCAAACATGTCTTTGCTAATTGCCAGACCCTGCTCTGCCCTTCGTATAGGCTCGCCACTCCTCTCAGGGTCTATTCAGCAGGGGGTTGTTACAGCGGGGAAGGCCTAATAACCCGCTCCAGCCCCATTGTCCCCAAGTGGGACAATGGGAACTGCAGGGGCAGCGACAAGATCCCGGCCCTAATGAGAAAAGACTCCTTCAGAGATACAAGCAGCTCTGTCAATAGACTGGCCTATTATGGAGTTACATGGTGGGGGGTGGGCAGGGGGCATAACGTGCATAACGTGCATGTTGGTATGTGTTCGTATTTGGTGTTTAATTCATGGATGAATCCTTCTTTGTATGTGACATAGTAAAATAGTTAAAAGTAGGGAAGGAAATAAAAAATGTTTTAAAGAGGAAATAGAAATAGGTGCGTTTGCACTTATTTGCATTTGTGTGGGTGTGTGTGTGTGTGTGTGCTTCTACCTCCTGAGTGTAACAATGGTGAACAGGACAAATCTTCAAGACCGAATAATAGCTACTAAGCTGTCTATTCAAAAGTACACAGCACCCCTGGTAACTGCTCTGATCAGACATGAATACCAGAGCACACCCATTCACACTCCTTTCCGTCCCTCCTTCCTTCTTATATTTTCCGAATCTATCTATCTATCTATCTATCTATCTATCTATCTATCTATCTATCTATCTATCTATCTATCTATCTATCTATCTATCTATCTATCTATCTATCTATCTATCTGCATTACAAATGACAGTATTGTTCAACTGTAAAAAGTACCGCATGTTTGTCACGATTCTCCACAGTAATCAAAAAGTAATTTCTCGTTATGTTAATTTGTTGGATGTATCGACTTCTCTTTGTGAAGTTATGAGCAGGTTCGTCCATCTGCTGTGCTCCCTGCACCCCCCCCCCCCTCCTCTTAATTCTTAATCCCTGTTCTGCTCTCCTCTACTTACACATTGTCCTCTTCACTTGCCTCCCCTCTCCGGTGTGTGTGTGTGTGTGTGAGTGTGTGTATTTGCAC
Source organism: Ammodytes marinus (assembly GCF_949987685.1). Taxonomy (NCBI): domain Eukaryota; kingdom Metazoa; phylum Chordata; class Actinopteri; order Uranoscopiformes; family Ammodytidae; genus Ammodytes; species Ammodytes marinus. The sequence goes on along the minus strand of NC_137214.1, from coordinate 18,725,136 downwards.
TGATGAGGTTTTGGAGAGGTTGACCCCTCAGTCGTGAGAATGTAGTCATGGTCATTGCTGTGTGCAAGGGAGCGGGAGTTATGCAGCGAGTGATGCTGGAGCACCTTGTTTCCTTTCACTTGTAGGTGGGGTTTTGGCTTTAGGGTTAGTGGTTGATACATGGGGGAGGAAAGGGGTGCAGGACACATCTCCTATAAGCACCACTCCAAGAGCAGTGAGTGTCTCCTTGGAGGGGATTTGTTGATGCCTTTCACATATCCGAAATTCTCCCTCACTGCCTCACGTCAACTCCCCCAGCCTTTTCTAATCTTCACTGCTGAAATAGCTGTTTGATAAAAAAATGATGGATCCAAGTTTTGGTAATGGATGAGCACTTTTTCTCATAATGTAAAGTGACTTTGGAGAAAATGTGTTGTCCAAATCACTTGTTGTCTAAATCAGTGGATATTTCCTCACAATATGATACTTGTCAGTACTGTGTGTCAATACTGTGTGTGCAAAAAAAGAAGTGGTGTAAATACACAGCCTAGACTCTGTACACTGGTATATAAACAAAGAGTAAACGAAAAGGCCAACCGTAGCTACCAACATGACCGTTTACAGAGCCTAGGCTGTGTATGCACACCAGATTTTTACACAGTACGGACAGGTAGCGACCGTGAGGAGATATTAACTGATTTTAAGAAAAGGGGATTTTGACAACAAGCTTTCACTACAATCGCTGACTCCACCTTTAAGCACAACCGCTGGACTTAATAGCTTCATTTTCCCTCATCGTCCCCCATAATTCTCTGCCCATTCTTTCTCATCTCCCCTTCTGCATGGGCCTCCCCCTCCGCCATCTTTTGGACTCACACTGAGGAGTTTGCTTTTAATTACACTAAATAAACTAAAGGAACCGAGACACTTTACACCAGCCCACAACCTTTAAATCTTCGGTTTCGCATACAGGGACACAGTGTACTACTCCACGATGTGAGTAATAGTGCACCAAATGACCCATACCAAATTCTGCTACATTTGAACTTCTATTTTTTTACTCAAAGGATGTCCGCTACTCCAAAACACACACAGAGAGCGGTATAGTTACACCTCATATTAGCTATGGGAGAGTTGCTGTGGAAACCCAGAATGAAAACATGTTTCCGTAACAATTTGGGCAGATGAAAATGAAGGCAAATTCCACCCTAAAAAATTGATTTACAAAAGGAGGGACGGGACATAAAGGAGCAGACAGAGTGAAGGCTAGGTAGCAGGACAAAAGGCAAGATGTAGAGGATAACGTAAAAAGTAAGAATTAGATGATCCTATTATTGTCACACTCTCCTCAATGATAGAACATGTGTGCATTGCTCCTGCTTTAGGGTGGATTTCCCCCTTCAGAATGACTCACTGCTCGGGCCTCAAGAAAAAGGCCCGCTGACTGACAGATGGCATCGCGTACGGAGAATTGAAGTTAAAGCTAGCAGAGGGTATTTAAGACCCATTAGGGCTCTATTAGAGCTTGACTTGGCATACAATCAGTGGAGGCAAGCCACACTCACTCACTCACTCACTAACAAACACGCGCACTAACAAACAAGCGCGTGCGTGCACACACACACACACAGAGATGTAAATGGAGCATGAAGGCAAACATAAGGCGAAAGATGCTTGAGAGAAAAGACATCTTCTATCGGCTAGTGGAGTGGGAGGAATATGTCCTCAGGAGGGTTTTGTGAGAAAGAGGGAGAGATAACGAAGAAGTCCAGTCAGGTAAGAATGGACAAAAGAGAGACAATCTGAGAGACAGTGAAACATTATAAACACATTAACCTTCTAGGGAAAAACGCAACTGTAGCTGCAACACAAATCACTCCCTCTTAAAAGCCCCTGTAAACCCAGATCCACAAAATCCTTTGAACTATATAATATGGGGAGTTAGTCGCATAGATAGTAAGCATCGGAAAAGATATTATCATTTAAGTTTGACAAACCTGATGGAAATATGGTTCAGATGAGGCGGGCCATGCTCTGGTTCTTATTACACAAAAGGTATTATGAACCAATCACAGGAGTTCTCTGCCAGAACGTTCTAGAAAAACAATGAATGTTGCCATGGAAACCATTTGATACGGCCACGCCCAAACTGTCCTGTCAAATGGGCAAGACAGAAAGCAGTTTTTCAACTACCTTTTAAAATATGTATGAGCATTTGATTTCAATCAGATTTTTGTAAAGGTTTATTGAGACACCCGACTCTGATATCATATATTGATCATAGACCTAGTTTACCAGAGGCTTTAAAGAGGGGTTTCTGTTGACCTTAATATTTTGAAGTCTCTCCGTGTTTTAGCTACTAAATGCACAGTGCTGTGGTGTTTTTTTACACTGCACTTTCCACAGTGTTCAGTCAGTGTGGAGATACTGCAAAGTGTTTCCTATCGTGATGACTATTGGGTTTCTATAGATTTCAACAGATCCCTACAGTGTTTCGGATTTGAGCGTGACATCTCAACCTGTTGGGACACGGATTTCCAAAACTTTGTTTTCTTCAGACTTGACGTTTTCAGACTGAAGCCTGGAACAGAAACAGAAGCTTTATTATTTCTCTCTCTCTCTCTCTGTTTCCGTTCTGTCCATCTTCTTTCCGTCTCCTTGCTGGACGTGAAATGAGGCATAACGAGAGGATGTGGGACAGACAGCCGTGAAATGGAGGCCAGGGCCCCTGAGGAGTGTGTGGCTGGATTTGTGTGTATGTGTGTTTGTGTGTGTGTGTGTGTGTGTGTGTGTGTGTGTGTGTGTGTGTGTGTGTGTGTGTGTGTGTGCACAGGGGGGAAAAAAATAACAACGTGTTTTCCTGTCCCGTCTTGTTGATATGTATATGCACATATATCTTTGTGCATCTGAGTGTGGAGGTCTCAACTGGACTCGATAACATGGTGGAAATCAGCTTTTGAAACTTGACTCCATTCTTTCTCCCTCTGTCACACACACTAACCAGCATGTTTACATATCTCTTCTCCACAGTGCCACCATGATTTCCGGAGAAGCAGCTTTGTCTACGCCGCTGTACGGGTGGCGTGTTGTTACAACCGGGAGCAGCAAGAAAGTGACTCTGGGATAGCGGAACAGAGAAACAGGCAGAATTTTGTCTCTCTCTGAACTCTGTTTTGACTTTGTGCAACTGTTAACAAACTTATCTCAAGTGGGGCATCAGTTATGCCCACAAACGATACATTTTCTGAGGCATCCCTGAACTAATCTGGTTCAAGATCCTCATGGGGTAATCTCAATGCCTGTTTATACCAGTGGTAGGATAGGCCTCGGACCTGTTTTCTGTTGTAGCCTAAGTCATTGTATATTTATAACGATGTCTAACAAAAAACAAACAGCAGATTCACTGCAATTTTAAAGCATACATATGGTATAAAGAGCAATTTCAATGTGTTTTTGCAGTCAGAAATAGCATCTGAAGAAGAGAGCAGTATAATAATTTCTGAACCTGTCTATACCTTTATTGGTGTACCAACTGTCGAATAATCTGAACCGTTATCATTGAAAAATAAGATAAAAATCAAAGCAGCAGAATTTCGAATTGGATCCATGGCTGGTAAAGGCAACAACATAGTTAAGGGAGGGAGGGGGGCCGTTTATGCATACTCGGCTCCATTTTAACATTTGATATCTTCTTCATTTTCTGTAAATCATGATCGAGACATGAAAAATCCCCCATGAGGCCTCACACCCTCAACTGAACACCAACTGAGCGGTTGCTGCAGCTCCAGGTTCACTCCATGCATTTTCCTAGCATTAGTGAGAAAGTGCTGTGTGTAACCTGAGCAGAAGAATCTGGCGGTAAAAAACACTAAATCCACAACATACACACACACACACACACACACACACACACACACACACACACACACACACACACACACACACACACACAGACACAGACACAGACACACAGACACGCAGAAAAATCCTAGCAAGACAGATGCAGCTGCCCTGGTGTGTTTGTAAGTCTGTGGGTAAGGGTGTGTGTGACAGAGATTGGGGTTATTTGAGATTGTTTTACCGCGAAATCACACACCCGCATACATTATGTGTGGTGTGTGTGTATGTGTGTTTGTGTGTGTGTGTGTGTGTGTGTATGACTCATACCAATTAGGCTGCAAATCTTGGCCACCTCTACATCCTCTCCAGACGAGGCACCAGATATCTCAATTAAAAACGAGGTAATTTGAGAAAGCAAAAATAAAAGAGGAATCAGGATGGAGGGAGAGAGGGGGAGAGAGGGGGATGATGTTGATCCGCAACCTGATCCGATTAGTGTTTTTGGCTGGAGGACAGCTGCAGTCTCACACATGCAATCCACAGTTAAATGGAGGGGGAATAAACCTGAATGAAGGCACGGGATTTGCTTTCAAAGAAGTGGATGCTCAATGTGAAATTAAAGCAAACATTGATATTACTTAATCTGCATTATCAGCAATATCAGATTGAATTGTCAAGACATGGCCCAGGACCGGGCAGTGCAATGCCAGCGCGTCAGTCTGTATTAAATGAAAATAGATTTTATTTGAGTTAAGCAGTATTAGTGGAGTAATTCAGATTTATTTCATTTTTTTAAAGATTATTTTTTTTGTCATTTTCAAGCTTAATTGGATAGTACAGAGTTGAAATGGGGAGAAAGAGAGAGAGGGGGGATGACTTGCAATAAAGGTCCAGGGGTCAGATTTGAACCCACGACCACTGCAACAAAGGCCGGAGCCGATATGGTACGTGCTTTATCCACTACGCCACCGCAGCGCCCCATAATTCTGAAAGTTAACTTCAGTGTCTTATGTGAGAGTATATAGAACTTAACCATTTTTCTAAAACATCTCTCTTTCAAGTCCAGTATTGAGCATATTATTTATGTCATGTTTGATCTTGCGCTTACATTTTTCTTATTTCAACACCCATTATGTGCTGTATGTGTCCTGCTCAAATGAACTAAAATCACGTACAAGTTAATTTATTTAAGCCCGTCTGCATTTTATATCTTTCTCTGCCTCTCTTTTCGTCTTTGTTCTACAATTATGCCCAGATGTCAGCTGCCACGGCTGAGCTCCTACATCACCACAAATCATCACAGCAGTCACTTATGAATGGACCTGCATGCACACACGCAGACAGACGCGCCAACGCACACTCTCTCAGACAAAAGGCTCTTGATGAACATTTCCACAAAAACGTGTATGCTAAAAACGCAATGACACACCCAGTAGTACACACACACACACACACACACACACACACACACACACACACACACACACACACACACAC